>NC_060194.1:47582515-47597515 GCF_021184085.1 Oncorhynchus gorbuscha | reverse complement strand
GATTCTACTAAGTGGTGGCCAAACAACTCCAGTTGGGTCTTAAAATATCCCACCACGGACACCCACTGGGCAGGGCTTTCAGAACCCATTTTAAAAAACACAGACTGGACTTGATATCAGATAAAACTCAAATTAATAAACCCACTAACTAAGAATAAGAAGTGGGTGGAGCAAACAGGAGAAATACCAGGTAAAGGCTCCGTTCAACAACGTAAAGACCAGGAGAAATACCAGGTAAAGGCCTCGTTCAACAACGTAAAGACCAGGATAAATACCAGGTAAAGGCCTCGTTCAACAACGTAAAGACCAGGAGAAATACCAGGTAAAGGCTCCGTTCAACAACGTTCAACAACGTAAAGACCAGGAGAAATACCAGGTAAAGGCTCCGTTCAACAACGTAAAGACCAGGATAAATACCAGGTAAAGGCCTCGTTCAACAGTGTAAAGACCAGGAGAAATACCAGGTAAAGGCTCCGTTCAACAACGTTCAAGAATGTGGGTTACGTAAAGAGCAGGAGAAATACCAGGTAAAGGCTCCGTTCAACAACGTAAAGACCAGGATAAATACCAGGTACAGGCTCCGTTCAACAACGTTCAACAACGTAAAGACCAGGAGAAATACCAGGTAAAGGCACCGTTCAACAACGTTCAACAACGTAAAGACCAGGAGAAATACCAGGTACAAACCCCGTTCAACAACGTAAAGACCAGGAGAAATACCAGGTAAAGGCTCCTTCAACAACGTAAAGACCAGGATAAATACCAGGTAAAGGCCTCGTCAACAACGTAAAGACCAGGAGAAATACCAGGTAAAGGCTCCGTTCAATAACGTTCAACAACGTAAAGACCAGGAGAATTACCAGGTAAAGGCTCCGTTCAACAACGTAAAGACCAGGATAAATACCAGTACAGGCTCCGTTCAGCAACGTTCAACAACGTAAAGACCAGGAGAAATACCAGGTAAAGGCACCGTTCAACAACGTTCAACAACGTAAAGACCAGGAGAAATACCAGGTACAAGCCCCGTTCAACAACGTAAAGACAAGGAGAAATACCAGGTAAAGGCTCCGTTCAACAACGTAAAGACCAGGAGAAATACCAGGTACAGGCCCCGTTCAGGAACGTAAAGAACAGGAGAAATACCAGGTAAAGGCTCCGTTCAACAACTCCAAGGGAACACGCTAAACACAGGTGTCGCTCTTCTTCCTGACATTTCTTGAACATGTAGCAGACGCCCTTATCCAGCTCTCTTACAGTAGTGAGTGAATACAGTTTCATACTGGTCCCCTGTGGGAATCGAACCCACAACCCTGGTGTTTGGGAAGCGCCGTGTTCTACCAACACGGGGAGCACTGAGCCAATAGCTCCTAAATATCAGCTGTGTCTGCACAGAAGAAACTGGACAACAGGTGAAAGCACATCCTGACCAACGAGGATGATTCCAATCAGTACACCACACCCAAAGACAACCAACGAGGATGATTCCAATCAGTATGCCACACCCAAAGACAACCAACGAGGATGATTCCAATCAGTCGCCACACCCAAAGACAACCAACGAGGATGATTCCAATCAGTCGCCACACCCAAAGAGGATGATTCCAATCAGTACGCCACACCCAAAGACAACCAACGAGGATGATTCCAATCAGTACGCCACACCCAAAGACAACCAACGAGGATGATTCCAATCAGTCGTCACACCCAAAGACAACCAACGAGGATGAATCCAATCAGTCTCTCGCCACACCCAAAGACAACCAACGAGGATGATTCCAATCAGTACGCCACACCCAAAGACAACCAACCTTGAAATAGGGCCGTTGGTCTGGAGTAAGACTAGACAGGGTTAAACAGTGGAATGGTTGGTGGTTGTTTTTTTTTTAGAGGCTCTTACTAGTTGGCAGAGCAATTTTCCTCTTTCCCCAATTTCTCCAAATTGGTATTTTTGTGTCAAAGAATATAATGTCGGAAGGCAGAGAACGGCGTAGGACCTAAAAGTCGGATTCAATTCACCAATCAAAATCCCCCGCAAAAAATAAATAAGAAGAAGAACCTCGAAATAGAAAATGCAATGGAGAGAAAAACCCAAAGCCTGTAACAGCCGAGCCAGTTGGATAACACTGGCGTTCCCGTCCACTCCATGGACACACTGTGGACGCCATTGATAGATAGTTCACAACAGAGTTTCTCCTGTATCTGACTAGTTGTGGCCTCCTCATTTATATAAAATACTTTGACAGCATCCAGACTACAGTAGCAGGGTTCTTCAACTTCAGTCGGGCTCTGAGCCTAGTGGTTAGAGTGTAGAGGTGGTTGGGTAGCCTAGTGGTTAGAGTGTAGAGGCGGCAGGCTAGCCTAGTGGTTAGAGTGTAGAGGCGGCAGGGTAGCCTAGTGGTTAGAGTGTAGAGGCGGCAGGGTAGCCTAGTGGTTAGAGTGTAGAGGCGGCAGGCTCCTAGTGGTTAGAGTGTAGAGGCGGCAGGGTAGCCTAGTGGTTAGAGTGTAGAGGCGGCAGGGTAGTCTAGTGGTTAGAGTGTAGAGGAGGCAGGGTAGTCTAGTGGTTAGAGTGTAGAGGCGGCAGGGTAGCCTAGTGGTTAGAGTGTAGAGGCGGCAGGGTAGCCTAGTGGTTAGAGTGTAGGGGTGGCAGGGTAGCCTAGTGGTTAGAGTGTAGGGGTGGCAGGGTAGCCTAGTGGTTAGAGTGTAGAGGCGGCAGGGTAGCCTAGTGGTTAGAGTGTAGAGGCGGCAGGGTAGCCTAGTGGTTAGAGTGTAGAGGCGGCAGGGTAGCCTAGTGGTTAGAGTGTAGAGGTGGCAGGGTAGCCTAGTGGTTAGAGTGTAGAGGCGGCAGGGTAGCCTAGTGGTTAGAGTGTAGAGGCGGCAGGGTAGCCTAGTGGTTAGAGTGTAGGGGTGGCAGGGTAGCCTAGTGGTTAGAGTGTAGGGGCGGCAGGGTAGCCTGGTGGTTAGAGTGTAGAGGCGGCAGGGTAGCCTAGTGGTTAGAGTGTAGGGGCGGCAGGGCGCCTAGTGGTTAGAGTGTAGGGGTGGCAGGGTAGCCTAGTGGTTAGAGTGTAGAGGTGGCAGGTAGCCTAGTGGTTAGAGTGTAGAGGCGGCAGGGTAGCCTAGTGGTTAGAGTGTAGAGGAGGCAGGTAGTCTAGTGGTTAGAGTGTGGAGGCGGCAGGGTAGCCTAGTGGTTAGAGTGTAGAGGCGGCAGGGTAGCCTAGTGGTTAGAGTGTAGAGGTGGCAGGGTAGCCTAGTGGTTAGAGTGTAGGGGTGGCAGGGTAGCCTAGTGGTTTAGAGTGTAGAGGCGGCAGGGTAGCCTAGTGGTTAGAGTGTAGAGGCGGCAGGGTAGCCTAGTGGTTAGAGTGTAGAGGCAGCAGGGTAGCCTAGTGGTTAGAGTGTAGAGGTGGCAGGGTAGCCTAGTGGTTAGAGTGTAGAGGCGGCAGAGTAGCCTAGCGGTTAGAGTGTAGGGGCGGCAGGGTAGCCTAGTGGTTAGAGTGTAGAGGTGACAGGGTAGCCTAGTGGTTCGAGTGTAGAGGCGGCAGGGTAGCCTAGTGGTTAGAGTGTAGAGGTGGCAGGGTAGCCTAGTGGTTAGAGTGTAGAGGCGGCAGAGTAGCCTAGCGGTTAGAGTGTAGGGGTGGCAGGGTAGCCTAGTGGTTAGAGTGTGGAGGCGGCAGGGTAGCCTAGTGGTTCGAGTGTAGAGGTGACAGGGTAGCCTAGTGGTTCGAGTGTAGAGGCGGCAGGGTAGCCTAGTGGTTAGAGCGTTGGACTAGTAACCGGAAGGATGCAAGTTCAAACCCCCGAGCTGATATGGTACAAATCTGTCGTTCTGCCCCTGAACAGGCAGTTAACCCACTGTTCCTAGCCGTCATTGAAAATAAGAATTTGTTCTTAACTGACTTGCCTGGTTAAATAAAGGTAAAATAAAAAAGTCCTGGAGAGCTGTGAAGGATATTTGTTTCAGCACTGCTTTAGCTCACCTAATTCAGTTAGTAAAGGCCCAGATAGATTGTTTTCATCGTGATTGCAATAATTGATCACGATACCCGAATTCACCCTAGAAAGTTTTGGAACGAGTAACAAACTTTCTTCAGGAGAGATTCACTCCTTAATCGTCCCTCTGTCATGTGTAGTCTCTGTTCTGTTCTCCAGCTCTCTAACATCTCTCTCTATCTCTCTCTAACATCTCTGTTCTCTTCTCCAGCTCTCTAACATCTCTCTCTCTCTAACATCTCTGTTCTCTTCTCCAGCTCTCTAACATCTCTCTCTCTCTCTCTAACATCTCTGTTCTCTTCTCCAGCTCTCTAACAACTACCTCTCGAACATCTCTGTTCTCTTCTCCAGCTCTCTAACATCTCTCTCTCTTTCTCTCTAACATCTCTCTCTCTCTCTGTCTCTATAACATCTCTCTCTGTCTCTCTCTAACATCTCTGTCTCTCTCTCTCTCTCTCTCTCTCTCTCTCTCTCTCTCTCTCTCTCTCTCTAACATCTCTGTCTCTCTAACATCTCTCTCTCTTTCTGTCTCTCTCTAACATCTGTCTCTCTGTCTCTCTCTAACATCTCTGTCTCTCTGTCTCTCTCTAACATCTCTGTCTCTCTAACATCTCTCTCTCTCTGTCTCTCTCTAACATCTCTGTCCCTCGAACATCTCTCTCTCTCTGTCTCTCTCTCTAACATCTCTGTCTCTCTCTCTAACATCTCTCTCTCTGTCTGTCTCTCTCTAACATCTCTGTCACCACCATCACCATCTCCATCTCTCTCTAACATCATCTGTCTCTCTCCCCACTCTATCTCTCTCTCACTCTCTAACATCTTTCTCTCTGTCTCTCTAACATCTCTCCTCTGTCTACCAACATCTCTCTCCACTCTCTAACATCTCTCTCTCTGTCTCTCTAACATCTCTCTCTCTGTCTCTCTAACATATCTGTCTCTCTCTCTGTCTCTCTAACATCTCTCTCTGTCTCTCTCTAACATCTCTCTCTCTCTCCCCCTCTATCTCCATCATCACCATCTTTCTCTCTCTCTCTGTCTCTCTAACATCTCTCTCTATCTCTGTCTCTCAACATCTCTCTCTCTGTCTCTCTAACATCTCTCTCTCTGTCTCTCTAACATCTCTCACTCTCTGTCTCTCTGACATCTCCATCTGTCTCTCTGACATCTCTCTCTGTCTCTCTCACCACTAACATCTCTGTCTCTCTCCCCATCTATCTCTCTTTCTCTCTCTCTCTGTCTCTCTGACATCTCATCTCTCTCAAACATCTCTGTCTCTCTACCCCCTATCTCTCTTTCACCTCTCTCTAACATCTATCTCTTTCTCTCTCCCCCACTATCATCTTTCTCTCTCTCTCTCCAACATCTCCATCTGTCTCCCCACCCCCACCTCTCTATCCTCTCTCAATCTAAGACGTGTGGTAACTCCTTAAGCACCCAGTTTAAGGTCCATCTTCATTCCGGACCAGATCTCTTCAAGTCACCATTGAACTCTCTTTCACTGCTTAGCTTTGCTTTGTAGAGAGCCGGAGAGGAGGTGTATAGGAGGACCAGGGGGTGGATCACCACCAGGAGTGGAGGAGAGGAGGAGAGGAGGATGAGTGAAGGAGATCCCAAGGAGGAGGACAGGGTGGAGAGGGGGAGTGGATCATCAGGAGAGGAGGAGGAATGGCTGGAGAGGGGGATTTGATGGAGAGGAGGAGATGTGGAGGAGTGGAGAGAAGGAGACTGAGGAGGAGTGGAGGAGGAGGAGGAGCATCAGAAGGAAGGAGGTGGAGAGGGGGAGCGGAGGAAAGGAGGAGTGGAGACCAGGAGTGGAGATCAGGAGGATGGAGGACCTTGGAGGAGGAGGGAGGATCAGAGGACCATGGAGGAGGGAGGAGGACAAGGATCAGAGGGATCAGGAGTGGAGGACCATGGTGGAGAGCATCATCATCACCAGGACTGGAGAGGATCAGAGGAGGAGTTGAGGAAGGAGTGGAGGAGAGGGGGAGAGCAGGAGGAGAAGAGGTGGAGGAGGAGTGGAGGGGTGGAGGAGGAGAGGAGGAGGAGGAGGAGAGGGGGAGTGGAGGAGAGAAGGACCTGGTGCCACTTGATGATGGAGAGAGGACCTAGAGAGGATAGAGTCTGCACTCACCAATCACGACACTGTTGTTGAACCTGCCTAATACCATTTCCAGTCATCAACCATCATCACCACCACCATCATCATTATCATCATCACCATCACCACCATCACCACCAACATCATCACCACCACCATCATCACCATCACCACCATCACCACCACCATCATCACCATCAATAACACCAACACCACCACCATCATCACCACCACCATCATCATTATCATCACCATCATCACCATCACCACCATCACCACCATCATCACCATCATCACCACCACCATCATCACCATCATCACCACCAACACCACCACCATCATCACCATCATCTCCATCATCACCACCAACACCACCACCATCATCACCATCACCACCATCATCACCACCAACACCACCACCACCATCACCACCACCATCACCACCACCACCATCACCACCACCAACACCACCACCATCATCATGATCACCACCAACATCATCCCCACCACCATCACCACCACCATCATCACCACCACCACCATCATCACCATCAATTACCACCATCATCACCATCACCACCACCATCACCACCATCATCCACCATCATCCACCACCATCACCACCATCACCACCACCATCATCACCTCCATCAATTATTATCATCAATCCCACCATCAGTCAATCAGGCCCATCAGTCTATCATCTAACCCTACAGTCTATCATCTAACCCTACAGTCTATCATCTAACCCCACAGTCTATCATCTAACCCTACAGTCTATCATCTAACCCTACAGTCTATCATCTAACCCTACAGTCTATCATCTAACCCCACAGTCTATGATCTAACACTACAGTCTATCATCTAACCCTACAGTCTATCATCTAACCCTACAGTCTATCATCTAACCCTACAGTCTATCATCTAACCCTACAGTCTATCATCTAACCCTACAGTCTATAATCTAACCCTACAGTCTATAATCTAACCCCACAGTCTATCATCTAACCCTACAGTCTATCATCTAACCCTACAGTCTATCATCTAACCCTACAGTCTATCATCTAACCCTACAGTCTATCATCTAACCCTACAGTCTATCATCTAACCCTACAGTCTATCATCTAACCCTAGTCTATAATCTAACCCTACAGTCTATAATCTAACCCCACAGTCTATGATCTAACCCCACAGTCTATCATCTAACACTACAGTCCCCAAAGCCAGTCAATCATTAACAGTCAGTCTATCATTTGGATTATTAAAAAAAGCATCAGTTTTCATCCAGCTGTTTTAAAAAAATGTCACTAATCAAGCATCTGTTTGGAACACATTCTTATTTACAATGAGTGCCTCTCATATTTTAAACCCGGGGTGACTGGGCCACTTTATCCCCATGCCACCATCATCATCATCATCACCCACCCTATTGGACTCCCAATCACGGCCGGTTGTTATACAGCCTGGATATCGAACCAGGTGGTGATTGACTCCTCAAGCACTGAGATGCAGTGCTTTATAAGGAATAAGATAATGATATATGTTTCTATTGGGGTGAAACAACCCATTTCTTTTTCATGGTGTTGGTGCCACCAGGTATTCCATTGGTCTGGAGCCCTGCCACACCAATAGTGTAATATAGAAGAGTGCCCTGTAATATCCCTAGAAGGGTACTGATAATATCCTGGAGGTACTGTTATATCCCTAGAAGAGGTAGTGCAATATCTCTACAAGAGGTAGTGTAATATAGAAGAGGTTCTGTAATATTCCAAGAAGAGGTACTGTAATATCCCAATAAGAGGTAGTGTAATATCCCTAGAAGAGGTACTGTAATATCCCTAGAATAGGTACTGTAATATCCCTGGATGAGTTGTACTATCCTAGAAGAGGTACTGTACTATCCCAGCCAGAAGAGGTAGTGTAATATCCCAAGAAGAGGTAGTGTAATATCCTAGAAGAGGACTGTAATATTCCTAGAATAGGTACTGTAATATCCCTAGAAGATGTTGTACTAACCTAGAAGAGGTACTGTACTATCCTGTAACCCCACAGTCTATCCCTAGAAGACTACAGTACTATCTCTAAAGCCAGTCTGTCTATCCCTAGAAGAGGTAGTGTAATATCTCTAGAAGAGGTACTGTAATATCCCTAGAAGCAGGTAGTGTAATATCTCTTTTAGAAAAGGTACTGTACTAATCCCTAGAAGATACTGTAATATCCTAGAAGAGGTAGTTAATATCCCTACAAGAGGTACTGTAAATCCCTAGAAGCGGTACTGTACTATCCCTAGAAGAGCCAATGTTATATCCCTAGAAGAGGTACTGTACTATCCCAGAAGAGGTAGTGTAATATCTCTAGAAGAGGTAGTGTAATATCCCTAGAAGATGCAGTGGTACCCACCCCGTTAGCCGTGCTGACCGCCTGGTAGTAGATGCTGTAGCTCTTCTGCGGCAGTGGGGGCGTTCCAGTATCCACCGTAGGTCTTGTTGTCTCCCACAGTGAAGGGTTGAGGAGCCTGTAGCCCTACCACACCAGAATAGTGTAATATTCAGGACCGTGGAGTTCTGTAATATCCCTAGAAGAGGTACTGTAATATCTCCCTCCTCGCCCTCCGAGGCCTGTCCTCTTCTACCACCACCTGGTATGCACTGATCTCTAGAAAGAGAGGAGAGTAATATTCCAAGAAGGGGCTGTAATATCCCAGAAGGGGTAGTAAGGAGAAGAGTTGTACTGCGAGAGGGGGAGAAGGAAGGGAGATCCCTAGAAGAGGTACTGTAGATCCCAGAAGGAGGACTGTAATATCCCAGAAGGAGGGGAATATCCCAGAGGGGGCAGAATATCCCTAGAAGAGGTAGAAATATCCCTAGGAAGGGGTACTGTAATATCCCTAGAGAGGGTGGAGAAGGAAGGGAGAGAAGAAGGAGGGGAGATATCCCTAGAAGAGGTACTGTAGAGATCTCAGAAGAGGTACTGTACTATCCCTAGAAGAGGTAGAATATCCTAGAAGAGGAAGTAATATCCCTAGAAGGAGGTAGTGTAATATCATGGAGAAGGAGGGGACTGTAGGGGGCAGAAGGAGGGAGAGGGTAATATCCCTAGAGAGAGGTAGAAGTAATATCCCTGAGAAGGGTAGGAGGGGAATATCCCTAGAAGGGTAGGGTAGATCCCTAGAAGAGGTACTGTTATATCCCTAGAATGAGGGGAGAGGGGGCAGATCCCTAGGAGGAGCGAGGGGAATATCTCTAGAAGAGGGAAGAAGGAGGAGAGAGGGGGAGAAGGAGGCGAGAGGGGGAGAAGGAGGGGAGAGGGGTGGAGAAGGAGGGGAGTGTGGAGAAGGGAGAGGAGGGGGGAGATTCCAGGGAGGGGGAGACCAGGCGAGAGGGGCCAGAAGTCTCCCAGAGAGGCGGAGAAGGAGTTGAGAGGGGGAGAAGGAGGAGAGAGGGGTGGAGAAGGAGGGGAGAGAGGGGAGAAGGAGGGCAGTGGGGAGAGGAGGTGGAGTTCTGGAGAAGGAGGGGAGAGGGGGCAGAAGGAGGAGAAGAGGGTAGAAGGAGGCAAGAGGGGGAGAAGGAGGGGAGAGGGGTGGAAAAGGAGGGGAGTGGGGGAGAAGGAGGGAGAGGGGGAGAAGGAGGGGAGAGTGGGGAGAAGGAGGAGAGAGGGGGAGAAGGAGGCGAGAGGGGGGAGAAGGAGGGGAGAGGGGTGGAGAAGGAGGGAGAGAGGGGGAGAAGGAGGGGAGAGGGGGAGAAGGAGGAGGAGAGGGGAGAAGGAGGGGAGAGGGGGCAGAAGGAGGAGAGAGGGGTAGAAGGAGGCAAGAGGGGGAGAAGGAGGGAGAGAGGGGTGGAGAAGGAGGGGAGTGGGGGAGAAGGAGGGAGAGGGGGAGAAGGAGGGGAGAGTGGAGGAAGGAGGGAGAGAGGGCAGAAGGAGGGGAGAGAGAGGGGGAGAAGGAGGGGAGAGGGGTGGAGAAGGAGGGGAGAGAGGGCAGAAGGAGGAGAGGTGGAGAAGGAGGAGAGAGGGGGAGAAGGAAGAGAGAGGGCAGAAGGAGGAGAGAGGGTGGAGAAGGAGGGAGAGGGGGCAGAAGGAGGGAGAGGGGGAGAAGGAGGAGAGAGGGGTGGAGAAGGAGGTGAGAGGGGGAGAAGGAGGGAGAGGGGTGGAGAAGGAGGGGAGAGGGGGCAGAAGGAGGAGGAGGGGGAGAATGAGGGGAGAGGGGGCAGAAGGAGGAGAGAGGGGGAGAAGGAGGGAGAGGGGGAAGAAGGAGGAGAGAGGGGAGAAGGAGGCGAGAGGGGGAGAAGGAGGGGAGAGGGGTGGAGAAGGAGGGGAGTGGTGGATAAGGAGGGGAGAGGGGGAGAAGGAGGAGAGAGGGGAGAAGGAGGCGAGAGGGGGAGAAGGAGGGAGAGAGGGGAGAAGGAGGCGAGAGGGGGGAGAAGGAGGAGAGAGGGGTGGAGAAGGAGGGGAGAGAGGGGGAGAAGGAGGGCAGTGGGGGAGAAGGAGGGGAGAGGGGAGAAGGAGGGGAGAGGGGGCAGAAGGAGGAGAGAGGGGTAGAAGGAGGCAAGAGGGGAGAAGGAGGGAGAGGGGTGGAAAAGGAGGGGAGTGGGGGAGAAGGAGGGAGAGGGGGAGAAGGAGGGGAGAGTGGGGAGAAGGAGGAGAGAGGGGAGAAGGAGGGCGAGAGGGGGAGAAGGAGGGGAGAGGGGGGAGAAGGAGGGGAGAGGGGGGAGAAGGAGGGCAGTGGGGGAGAAGGAGGCAAGAGGGGAGAAGGAGGGGAGAGGGGTGGAAAAGGAGGGGAGGGGGGAGAAGGAGGGGAGAGGGGGAGAAGGAGGGGAGAGTGGGGAGAAGGAGGGGAGAGAGGGAGAAGGAGGGGAGAGAGGGGGAGAAGGAGGGGAGAGAGGGGGAGAAGGAGAGGAGAGAGGAGAGAAGGAGGGAGAGTGGGGAGAAGGAGGGGAGAGGGGGCAGAAGGAGGGGAGAGAGGGGGAGAAGGAGGGGAGGAGAATATGGGGGATACATGAATACAGTATTCAAGAATAAACAAAGCAGATTTCAAAAATAAATTATTTGTTTAATTTTAAAACTAATTTGTTTTAATTTGCTTACCAAGAAACCCAGTTAAACCTGTAATACTTTATCCTTAAAGGGACATTTCTAAAACGTTGGTGTTTGGTTTCTGTGGTTTCACTTCAACATTGGGGGGACTAGACCACTGTGGTTTCACTTCAACATTGGGGGGACTAGACCACTGTGGTTTCACTTCAACATTGGGGGAACTAGACCACTGTGTTTTCTGTGGTTTCACTTCACCATTGGGGGGACTAGACCACTGTGTTTTCACTTCAACATTGGGGGGACTAGACCACTGTGGTTTCACTTCAACATTGGGGGGACTGTGGTTTCACTTCAACATTGGGTGGACTAGACCACTGTGGTTTCTGTGGTTTCACTTCAACATTGGGGGGACTAGACCACTGTGGTTTTCACTTCAACATTGGGGGACTAGACCACTGTGGTTTCGCTTCAACATTGGGGGACTAGACCACTGTGGTTTCATTTCAACATTGGGGGACTAGACCACTGTTGTTTTCACTTCAACATTGGGGGACTAGACCACTGTGGTTTCATTTCAACATTGGGGGGTAAGTCGCTCTGGACTAGACCCACTGTGGTTTCATTTCAACATTGGGTGGACTAGACCACTGTGGTTTCATTTCAACATTGGGGGACTAGACCACTGTGGTTTTCACTTCAACATTGGGGGGACTAGACCACTGTGGTTTCTGTGGTTTCACTTCAACATTGGGGGGACTAGACCACTGTGGTTTCATTTCAACATTAGGGGGACTAGACCACTGTGGTTTCACTTCAACATTGGGGGGGACTAGACCACTGTGGTTTCACTTCAACATTGGGGGGATTAAACCACTGTGGTTTCATTTCAACATTGGGGGAACTAGACCACTGTGGTTTTCACTTAAACATTGGGGGGATTAAACCACTGTGGTTTCATTTCAACATTGGGGGAACTAGACCGCTGTGGTTGTAACTCAGTATTAGGAAGGTGTTCCTCATTTTTTGTACACTCAGTGTATCAAGACAAAATGGTGAATTAAGACAGAGAACACTGAGGAGAGCTAGTATTTTATACATTCAGTATTAATGAGGACAGACATCTGGGAAAAGGTCATTAGAGGCAGAGGGAGGCACTAGTAGTTAACATAGACTTATGTAATTTAATCAACTATATTTATACACTGTTCATTTTATATTCCCAGATAACCTTTCAAACACACGTTTTCCAGACAAACCTGGAATATAATTAGACATATTAGAACATCCTAAAGTCAGATTACCATTCTGTTTATAATCATCTTTATGGTCGATTGGTTGTTGGCTGTAGCTCGCAGCGTATGGCCTGACCTCACTGTGCTGTAGTCTAGAGCATAGGCTCAGAATTAGAATTAGAATGTTGTTTATTTGTTTGTTCCAACATGGGTTTGTGTCAAAGTTACATTGTTGCAATTACAGTGGAAGTGATGATGTCACAATGGCATCAAAAGAATGTCCCATGAGGAATCCCATGAAAGTGGGAGGAGGACCAGAAGCTTAGTTGAAAAAGTATCAAATATATATATTTTTAAATGTATAAGAGCTCACTATTCCACTGCTCGTTTTAAAGATTGATTGACGTTTCTAGCTTAACTCTCTAAGGTCGATGCCTGCACCGCCACAGCAATCTAATTAGCATAATAAAACCATCCCCATAAAAATCTGTCAGGTTAACATAGGGATATCTTGTCCGAACAGTTTGGGCAACAGACTAATATGAAAGGTGAGACTCTCACGAACATGTACAGTACCAGTCAAAAGTTTGGGTACACCTCCTCATTCAAGGGTTTTTCTTTATTGTTAATATTTTCTACAATGTAGAATAATAGTGAAGACATCAAAACTATGAAATAACACATATGGAATCATGTAGTAACCAAAAAGTGCTAAATTTATCTAAATATATTTAATATTTGAGATACTGTACTTCAAAGTAGCCTCCCTTCAACAAGATGACAGCTTTACACACCCTTAGCTTTCTCTCAACCAGCTTCATGAGGTAGTTACCTGGAATGCATTTCAATGAACATGTGTGACTTGTTAAAAGTACATTTTTTGAATATCTTTCCTTCTTATTAACACGTTTGAGTTGTGTTGTGACAAGGTAGAGGTGGTTTACAGAAGATAGTCCTATATGGTAAAAGACCAAGTACATATTATGGCAAGAACAGCTCAAATAAGCAAAACGACATTCCATCATTACTTTAAGACATGAAGGTCAGTCAATCCGGAAAATGTTAAGAACTTTGAAAGTTTCTTCAAGTGCAGTTGCAAAAACTATCAAGCGTGATGAAACTGCCTCTCATGAGGACCGCCACAGGAAAGGAAGATCCAGAGTTACCTCTGCAGCAGAGGATACGTTTATTAGAGTTAACTGCACCTCAGATTGCAGCTCAAATAAATGCTTCACAGAGTTCAAGTAACAGACACATCTCAACATCAACTGTTCAGAGGAGACTGCGTGAATCAGGCCTTCATGGTGGAATTGATGTAATGAAACCACTAATAAAGCACACCAATAAGAAGAGACTTGCTTCGTTTTTTTTCTTCCCAACAGCCGTGTCTTTATAAGATGCAGAGTAGGTGAACAGATGATCTCTGCATGTGTGGTTCCCACCGTGAAGCACGGAGGAGGAGGTGTGATGGTGTGGGTGCTCTGCTGGTGACACTGTCTGTGATTGATTTAGAATTCAAGGCACACCTAACCATCATGGCTACCACTGTGAAGCATGGAGGAGGAGGTGTGATGGTGTAGGGGTGGATCAATGCTACCACAGCATTCTGCAGAGAAACGCCATCTTATCTGGTTTGCGCTTAGTAGGACTATCATTTGTTTTTCAACAGGACTGTTGTGTCTTTACGATCATTAATGTTAAAACGGCTGTTTTATCAAAGCGAGGAACTATTATTACAATGATTAAGTTAATCCTGCAACTCATTAGCAATCTTGGGGCACCATGGAAAACGTTTATTTAATGAGTTACCATTTTCCGAATTAAGTCTTAAATATATATAAAGTTCTCTTACATTTCAGTCATCAATCAGTCATTAATTAATTGTTAACTTCTATCGGTCTTATTCTGAATGTCGCAAAATCCTTGGATATCTGCACAAATCCTAGCATAAATTATGAATCAGCGATATAAAATTGGCTTAATTATTAAATTGCTAACTAACTAAATAATCACACAGAATTACATATGCACAAACAGAATAGCATAGGCATTGATTACTTCATAATGCAATGAAAGGTCCCTAGTGGACTTAACCGATATGACGGCTTGTTACTCAAAATGAAAAGGAAGGGGCATGTAAGAAAGAGCAGGAGAAAAGACAAAGGACGCCACTATCGTTCACACAACTGTGCTCATGGAAATACTTTGCACATTAACGTTCATTACAAAATAATTGCAATATACATATTTATGATTGTATGCCTTTGTTGTCTCTCTGTTGAAATCGCTGGTCCGTTTTCTGGAGAGTCAGTCGACAGAATGTCTCTGGTTGTCCACCAGAAGTCACCATGACCTTGTTCAGCAGCTCTGTAACTTGTCTCTCGTCTTCGGTCAAGTTTTCCTAGACTTTTTTACATATACACCCGCAGACTGCGAATGTGTAGTCTTTAGTTTTGTAGATGTCTTAACCATTTGTGAAGTATTCAAATTGCTCTGCACGTAGCTAGTCTATAGAGTCTAACCATTCGTGACATCCGGTTCACACTGCCCGCCTGAATGGTTCACACTGCCCGCCTGAATGGTTCACACTGCCCGTCTGAATGGTTCACACTGCCCGCCTGAATGGTTCACACTGCCTGCCTGAATGGTTCA
>NC_060194.1:47567515-47577515 GCF_021184085.1 Oncorhynchus gorbuscha | reverse complement strand
AACAGCCCAGTGGCCTTACCCCAAACTGCATGATACCTGTGCCTAAAAACTAGTTGATTCATCACCACGGTCATTATCTGTGGAGTATTTTGCTTCTCTAACAAAGCAGGAAAGACAACGGCTATTTGTTATATCAGAGATGTTTCTTTACTTTGCACGGAAAAGATGTGGCCTTTGATACGATGGTAGCCTTGGTCTACTCTACACCGACACTGATAACAGATCAATAAAAATCACCTTGTCTTGAATGCAACCATGTAATGTAGGCTGAAAAGGGTTTCTGGCTAAAAGGGGATTCAGATTTACTCAAATTAACGTCAAAAGTAATTTTTTTGCATTTTAGCTGAATATTATGTTGCTCTATCTCTCTGTCCTCCATTTTTCTCACTAGGGACTGGGACTTGAGAATTGTTTCATAATGTTCTCCCAGAAAGGTACCTGCCCTAACCAGAGTAGCCTACTCTCCCTTCTCTGACAGCTGAAACTGCTAGCTAATCCTTTCATCCTTTTCCATGGCTGTTAGATAGGTACATAGCTACAAATGCATGTCGAGTTACAATAATAAATAGATTAAGATAGCTAGCTAACTAGCTAATATGAAGTTAGCACGCCGGTGATATTTAATTCACTTAGCTAGCTATACAGGATGCAAAGTTAGCGAATGAAGTTAGCACGCCGGTGATATTTAATTCACTTAGCTAGCTATACAGGATGCAAAGTTAGCGAATGAAGTTAGCGAATGAAGCAAAGTTAGCGAACTAGCGAACGTTACGCTAGCAGCTCATTTGAGGTAGCCTGCACACTACGTTTCTATTGCAAGCTAACGAGCTAATAATTAATTGTTTTCTCACCGCCTCCATTTACTGGGTTCTTAAAATAAAAAAAACAAAATAAAGGGCAATCTTCCGGAAGTTTCTGGTTGTAGCAAAATGTAGCCGGCCATGTGTACAATTGGAGGACTTCCAATAGACTGACTTAGGTCTGACTTTTAAAATCTCTGTTGTTGTTCCATGTAGTGAATCTGTTATTCAATGCTTTTGTATGGGTTAATAGCAGTAAGGCCTAATACACATTTCCATCAAATATTATTATTATTATTATTATTTTATTCTTTATCCTTCAAGGGATCTTAAAATTCTAAATCAAACAGCTACATGATCCTTAGTATGACCTTCTTTAAAACAATTCCATATTGTTTAGTAGAACCCCCCCCCCCACTAACAGGTGTGATAGTTAACATACTAACAGGTGTGATAGTTAACATACTAACAGGTGTGATAGTTAACATACTAACAGGTGTGATAGTTAACATACTAACAGGTGTGATAGTTAACATACTAACAGGTGTGATAGTTAACATAAACTAACAGGTGTGATAGTTAACATCCACTAACAGGTGTGATAGTTAACATACTAACAGGCTATAGAGGAGAATGTTGACACTCATAACCTGTCATAACCAGGACAGACACTGAGGATGGAAAACCATCTCTCCCTGTGTTTTTATATGTCACATTTTCAAGAATCAACAGGAATATATATATATATATATATATATATATATATATATATATATATATATATATATATATATATATATATATATATATATCGATTTATAAGTCCAACTGCAGATTTCCTCTTTAAAGCAGACCAATGAGAACATATGCCTTTATTGGACTGGTTATCAGTAGGACTGGTTATCATTAATGGGGAGGGCTGGGAGACTGGTTATCATTAATGAGACTAAACATCATTAATGTAGAGACTGGTTATCCACTGAGAGGAAATGAAAAGAGATGGTGACCATTAATGAGAGTTTGAATAATGAACAAGTAGAGAGACATTAATGTAGAGGGCATAAAGAGACTGGAATTCATGTGAGACTGGTTATCAGAGGAGAATGAGTTGATCCAGGGTAGAGAGGGTTATCATTAATGTAGAGACTTTATCATTAATGTAGAGACGGGTTATCATTAATGTAGAGACTGGTTATCATTAATGTAGAGACTGGTTATCATTAACGTGAGACTGGGGTTTATTAATGTGGAGACTGGTTATCATTAATGAGAGACAGTCAGAGGTTATCATTAATGTCTGAGATGGAAAATCATTAATGTAGAGACTGGTTATCACTAATGTGTTTTATCATTAATGATATGTCACATTAATTCAAGAATCAATGTAGGAATCATTAATGTGGAGACTGGTTATCATTAATGTAGAGATGGTTATTTAATGTCCAACTGCAGATTAATCTGGTTATCTAATGTAAAGACTGACCAATGAGAACATTCATGTAGAGACTGGTTATCCTTTATTGGACTGGTTATCATTAATGTAGAGACTGGTTATCACTAATGTAGAGTAGATACTGGTTATCATTAATGTGGAGACTGGTTATCATTAATGTGGAGACTGGTTATCATTAATGTAGAGACTGGTTATCACTAATGTAGAGACTGGTTATCATTAATGTAGAGACTGGTTATCATTAATGTAGAGACTGGTTATCATTAATGTAGAGACTGGTTATCATTAATGTAGAGACTGGTTATCATTAATGTAGAGACTGGTTATCATTAATGTAGAGACTGGTTATCATTAATGTACTGGTTATCATTAATGTGGAGACTGGTTATCATTAATGTAGAGACTTTATCACTAATGTAGAGACTGGTTATCATTAATGTAGAGACTGGTTATCATTAATGTAGAGACTGGTTATCATTAATGTGGATACTGATCATTAATGACTGGTTATCATTAATGTAGAGACTGGTTATCATTAATGTAGAGACTGGTTATCATAATGTAGAGACTGGTTATCACTAATGTAGAGACTGGTTATCACTAATGTAGAGACTGGTTATCACTAATGTAGAGACTGGTTATCATTAATGTAGAGACTGGTTATCATTAATGTAGAGACTGGTTATCATTAATGTAGAGACTGGTTATCACTAATGTAGAGACTGGTTATCACTAATGTAGAGACTGGTTATCATTAATGTAGAGACTGGTTATCACTAATGTAGAGACTGGTTATCATTAATGTAGAGACTGGTTATCATTAATGTAGAGACTGGTTATCACTAATGTAGAGACTGGTTATCATTAATGTGGAGACTGGTTATCATTAATGTGGAGACTGGTTATCATTAATGTAGAGACTGGTTATCACTAATGAGACTGGTTATCATTAATGTAGAGACTAATGTAGAGACTGGTTATCATTAATGTAGAGACTGGTTATCATTAATGTAGAGACTGGTTATCATTAATGTAGAGACTGGTTATCATTACTGTAGAGACTGGTTATCATTAATGTAGAGACCGGTTATCATTAATGTAGAGACTGGTTATCATTAATGTAGAGACTGGTTATCACTAATGTAGAGACTGGTTATCATTAATGTAGAGACTGGTTATCACTAATGTGAGACTGGTTATCATTAATGTAGAGACTGGTTATCATTAATGTAGAGACTGGTTATCATTAATGTGAGACTGGTTATCATTAATGTGAGACTGGTTATCATTCATGTAGAGACTGGTTATCATTAATGTAGAGACTGGTTATCATTAATGTAGAGACTGGTTATCATTAATGTAGAGACTGGTTATCACTAATGTAGAGACTGGTTATCATTAACGTGGAGACTGGTTATCATTAATGTGGAGACTGGTTATCATTCATGTATCATTAATGTAGAGACTGGTTATCACTAATGCAGAGACTGGTTATCATTCATGTAGAGACACGATCATTCATGTGGACTGGTTATCATTAATGTAGAGACTGGTTATCATTAATGTAGAGACTGGTTATCATTAATGTAGAGACTGGTTATCATTAATGTGAGACTGGTTATCATTACTGTAGAGACTGGTTATCATTAATGTAGAGACTGGTTATCATTCATGTAGAGACTGGTTATCATTAATGTAGAGACTGGTTATCACTAATGTAGAGACTGGTTTTCACTAATGTAGAGACAATCAGAGAGCAATCAGCACAACAACATCAGACAACATCAGACAACAAACAGCATCAGACAACATCAGACAACATCAGACAACAAACAGCATCAGACAACAAACAACATCAGACAACATCAGGCAACATCAAACAACATCAAACAACATCAGACAACATCAGACAACATCAGACAACAACAGACAACAACAGACAACATCAGACAACAACAATCAGCATCAGACAACAATCAGACAACATCAGGCAACATCAAACAACAGACAACATCAGGCAACATCAGACAACATCAGACAACATCAGACAACATCAGACAACAATCAGCATCAGACAACAATCAGCATCAGACAACATCAGGCAACATCAGACAACATCAGACAACATCAGGCAACATCAGACAACAATCAGCATCAGACAACATCAGGCAACATCAGACAACAATCAGCATCAGACAACATCAGGCAACATCAGACAACATCAGACAACATCAGGCAACATCAGACAACAAACAACATCAGACAACAATCAGGCAACATCAGACAACATCAGACAACATCAGACAACAATCAGCATCAGACATCAGACAACAATCAGCATCAGACAACAATCAGACAACAATCAGGCAACATCAAACAACAAACAAACAGTATCAGACAGCATCAGCTAGGTAGGGATCAGACCATTATTTGTCTGTTTGTTAGTTGTCCGATCTTGTCCAGACCGTCATGTTAGATCATTGTCATGTTACCAATGGAGGGGTCCATTTGAATTGAAGGCAGCCAATTCATGAAGTAAACTGAATTTCCAATGTAATAATTGAAGAAAATGTATAATTAACTTCAAAGTATAAGCTACTTAATTCAAAATGGACCCTTTTGTTATAACTTAAATATATTTACACCAATATAATACAGTATATTATGAAAGGTATGACTACTGTTCAGATGATAACAGTCCAAAACTGTATCCTCTGTGAAGTTGGAGCGTAACCCTCCCCTAACCTTTCCAGAGAACTAAACACCTACATCAGATGAAATGGTTAAATAGATGAAAATGGGTCTGTATAGTAGAACAAGTCTAACGCCAGATCCCATCGCATGATGCTTGTCTCTCTCACCATCACAAAAAAAAATCACACCATTGCAGCTAATTCCTCATTACAAACGCCTGCACAAAAAAAAGATGAAAAAAGAGAAGGAATCGAGGAGAAAAGTGATTTGAGAACAATGGCTTAAGCTGTTAAGAGGTGGGACACAGGGGTCTGGGGGGGCTGCAGGGTAGAACCCGTATTCCTGTTTGCCACGTACCACACACACACACACACACACACACACACACACACACACACACACACACACACACACACACACACACACACACACACACACACACACACACACACACACACACACACACACACACACACATGTTATATCTATCTTTTAAATAGTATTAATTTACAGATGAGGGAAGAGGAAGTGATATTTCATATATATTTTCATATTTGTGTAATTACTATTCTGTATAAAATTATATGTTGGTATGCTGGTTAGCTAATCTAGGCAACCTGAGCATGACAGGGAACATGTTTTGCCAGAGGGCTTTGACACCACTGCACGCACGCACGCAGGCTGCTCATCTCGACCGATAGAGTTTCAACCCTCCGCCCCCCCCCTCCGCCCACCTCCCTCTGTGTGACTCACACCAATTATGGTGGATTGACTGGGTTGTGACCTGAAAAGCAGATGTATTTTTGAAGTGGGATGATAGGCTGTGTGTGATAGGCTGTCTGTGATAGGCTGTCTGTGATAGGCTGTGTGTGATAGGCTGTCTGTGATAGGCTGTGTATGATAGGCTGTGTGTGATAGGCTGTCTGTGATAGGCTGTGTATGATAGGCTGTCTGTGATAGGCTGTCTGTGATAGGCTGTGTATGATAGGCTGTCTGTGATAGGCTGTGATAGGCTGATAGGCTGTGTGTGATAGGCTGTCTGTGATAGGCTGTGTATGATAGGTTGATAGGCTGTGATAGGCTGTGTGATGATAGGCTGTGTGTGATAGGCTGTCTGTGATAGGCTGTGTATGATAGGCTATGATAGGCTGTGTGTGATAGGCTGTGTATGATAGGCTGTCTGTGATAGGCTGTGTATGATAGGCTGTCTGTGATAGGCTGTCTGTGATAGGCTGTGTATGATAGGCTGTCTGTGATAGGCTGTCTGTGATAGGCTGTGTATGATAGGCTGTCTGTGATAGGCTGTGTATGATAGGCTGTCTGTGATAGGCTGTCTGTGATAGGCTGTGTATGATAGGCTGTCTGTGATAGGCTGTGTGTGATGGCTGTGTATGATAGGCTGTCTGTGATAGGCTGTGTATGATAGGCTGTCTGTGATAGGCTGCTCCTCTGACTCTCATCGGTCTCTCCTTCTCTCTCAGCAGTTCTCATATGGTACACGTGTAGCCAGCCTCCCAATACACCTCTCTCTCTCTCTCTCTCTCTCTCTCTCTCTCTCTCTCTCTCTCTCTCTCTCTCTCTCTCTCTCTCTCTCTCTCTCTCTCTCTCTCTCTCTCACCTCTCTCACCTCTCTCTCACCTCTTTCTCTTTCTCTCTCTCTCTCTCTCTCACCTCTCTCTCTGTTTCTCTCTCTCTGTTTCTCTCTGTTTCTCTCTATCTCTTACTCTCTCTGTCTCCATCTCTCTCTCTGTTTCTCTCTCTCTCTCTCTCTCTTACTCTCTCTGTCTCCATCTCTCTCTATATATATATCTATATATCTCTCTCAGTTCAATTCGATTCAATTCAAAGTTCTTTATTGTCATGGGAAACATATGTTAACATTGCCAAAGCAGGTGAAATAGATAATAAACAAAAGTGAAATAAACAATAAAAAATGAACAGTAAACATTACACTCTCAAACGTTGTAAAGGAATAGAGACATTAAAAATGTCATATTATGTAGTTATATAAAGTAGAATCATATAGTTCAAGTACAAAAGGGAAAATAAATCAACATAAATATGGGATGTAAATTATATGCTATTTGTCACATGCGCCGAACTCAACCTTACCATGAAATGGTAACTTACAAGCTATGATGGCACATTGTGGTATTTCACCCTGTAGATAAGGGAGTTTATCAAAATTGGGTTTGTTTTCAAATTCTTTGTGGATCTGTGTAATCTGAGGGAAATATGTCTCTCTAATATGGTCATACATTGGGCAGGAGGTTAGGAAGTGCAGCTCAGTTTCCACCTCATTTTGTGGGCAGTGAGCACATAGCCTGTCTTCTCCTGAGAGCCATGTCTGCCTACGGCGGCCTTTCTCAATAGCAAGGTTATGCTCACTGAGTCTGTACATAATCAAAGCTTTCCTTAAGTTTGGGTCAGTCACAGTGGTCAGGTATTCTGCCACTGTGTTCTCTCTGTTTAGGGTCAGTCACAGTGGTCAGGTATTCTGCCACTGTGTTCTCTCTGTTTAGGGTCAGTCACAGTGGTCAGGTATTCTGCCACTCTCTGTTTAGGGTCAGTCACAGTGGGCAGGTATTCTGCCACTGTGTACTCTCTGTTTAGGGCCAGTCACAGTGGTCAGGTATTCTGCCACTGTGTACTCTCTGTTTAGGGCCAGTCACAGTGGTCAGGTATTCTGCCACTGTGTACTCTCTGTTTAGGGCCAGTCACAGGTATTCTGCCACTGTGTTCTCTCTGTTTAGGGTCAGTCACAGGTATTCTGCCACAGTGTTCTCTCTGTTTAGGGTCAGTCACAGGTATTCTGCCACAGTGTTCTCTCTGTTTAGGGCCAGTCACAGTGGTCAGGTATTCTGCCACTGTTTAGTTCACAGTGGTCTGCTGTTTAGGGTCAGTCACAGTGGTCAGGTATTCTGCCACTCTCTGTTTAGGGTCAGTCACAGTGGTCAGGTATTCTGCCACTGTGTACTCTGTTTAGGGTCAGTCACAGTGGTCAGGTATTCTGCCACTGTGTACTCTCTGTTTAGGGTCAGTCACAGTGGTCAGGTATTCTGCCACTGTGTACTCTCTGTTTAGGGTCAGTCACAGTGGTCAGGTATTCTGCCACTGTGTTCTCTGTTTAGGGTCAGTCACAGTGGTCAGGTATTCTGCCACTGTGTACTCTCTGTTTAGGGTCAGTCACAGTGGTCAGGTATTCTGCCACTGTGTACTCTCTGTTTAGGGTCAGTCACAGTGGTCAGGTATTCTGCCACTGTGTACTCTCTGTTTAGGGTCAGTCACAGTGGTCAGGTATTCTGCCACTCTCTGTTTAGGGTCAGTCACAGTGGGCAGGTATTCTGCCACTCTCTGTTTAGGGTCAGTCACAGTGGTCAGGTATTCTGCCACTGTGTTCTCTCTGTTTAGGGTCAGTCACAGTGGTCAGGTATTCTGCCACTGTGTTCTCTCTGTTTAGGGCCATATAACATTCTAGTTTGCTCTGTTTTTTGTTTTTGATTATTTCCAATGTGTCAATTCTTTATTTATTTATCAGTTATTTTACCGGGTAAGTTGACTGAGAACACGTTCTCATTTGCAACAACGACCTGAGGAATAGTTACAGGGGAGAGGAGGGGGGATGAATGAGCCAATTGCAAACTGGGGATTATTAGGTGACCCTGATGGTTTGAAGGCCAGATTGGGAATTTAGCTAGGACACCGGGGTTAACATCCCTACTCTTACAACAAGTGCCATGGGATCTTTAATGACCTCAGAGAGTCAGGACACCGGGGTTAACATCCCTACTCTTACGATAAGTGCCATGTGATTTTTAATGACCTCAGAAAGTAAAGTAATTATCTTTTTGTTTTCTCATGATTTGGTTGGGTCTAATTGTGCTGCTGTCCTGGGACTCTGTGGGGTGTGTTTGTGTTTGTGAACAGAGCAGCTTGTTTGGTGTTCTACGGTGTACACGGAGGATATTTTTGCAGAATTCTACATGCAGAGTCTCAATTTGGTGTTTGTCCCATTTTGTGAATTCTTGGTTGGTGAGCGGACCCCAGATCTCACAACCATGAAGGGCAATGGGTTCTAGAACTGATTCCAGTTCTAGAACTGATTCAAGTATTTTTTTTACGGATCCTAATTGGGATGTCAAATTGTATGTTCCTTTTGATGGCGTAGAAGGCCCTTCTTGCCTTGTCTCTCAGATCGTGGTTAGAGCCTATGGATTCTTCAATTACATTGAGCTGATTTCTGACGTTCTATTCCTCTTTCAGTAGTGTATTTCTGTATTGTTTTAGTGATTCACCATAGTGAAGATGTAGGCTCAGGTTTTCTGGGTCTCTGTGTTTTTTGGTTTCTCAATTTCTTTCTTTTTTGCATTCTTCATCAAACCATTTGTTATCGTTTTGAGTTATCTTAGGTTGTATGCTTTAAAAAAAGTTTACACCTGTTGACAGGGAAGTTGAGAGGTCAAATATACTGTTTATGCTTTTTACTGACAAGTTTACACCTTCAAATACTTGAAGGGAGATACAGTGGAACGTTTTGTCCAGGAAGTTGTCTAAAAGGGATTGATTTTGTTGTTGCCTAATAGTTTTTCCAATAGGTTTCCACACTACATTCCTTCCATCTATAGCATTTCTTAACATTGAGCCAGACCCCTCTAGAATGTAATCCCTCCTGACCAGACCAGTCAAATTGAATGGTGTCTTGAAGGGAGATTCTGTTCAGACCCTGAGAATCGACGGTTTGCGCCACCATCAGTTCAACACGAATGGGATTTCTCATGGTGTAGAATCTAATCCCTCCAATCGAGTTCCAGACCCCTGTAGAATCTATAGAATGGTGTCGCAATCCCTCCAAGAGTTCCCCCCTCTATAGAATGGTGTCAATAGAGTTCCAGACACCTGAATGTAGAATCTATAGAATGGTGTCTCAATCCCTCCAATAGAGTTCCAGACCCCTGTAGAATCTATAGAATGGTGTCTCAATCCCTCCAATAGAGTTCCAGACCCCTGTAGAATCTATAGAATGGTGTCTCAATCCCTCCAATAGAGTTCCAGA
>NC_060194.1:47562515-47565015 GCF_021184085.1 Oncorhynchus gorbuscha | reverse complement strand
GTGTGCCAGATCAGTGTCTCAATATGTGTGGGTTCTGGCCCAAGGCATAGGTGATGATAGAAGAGGAAGAGGAGGATGACGAAGAGGAGGAGATAAAAACAGGGTACACCATTGGGTTCCAAATGATCTGCTTCCAAAAGAGACAGCGAGAACATGTATTTATTTAGAGGTATATCAACATAGTGGGTATTTATTTATTTAGAGTATATCAACATAGTGGGTATTTATTTAGAGTATATCAACATAGTGGGTATTTATTTAGAGGTATATCAACATAGTGGGTATTTAATTAGAGGTATATCAACATAGTGGGTATTTAATTAGAGTATATCAACATAGTGGATATTTATTTAGAGGTATATCAACATAGTGGGTATTTATTTATTTAGAGGTATATCAACATAGTGGGTCTTTATTTAGAGGTATATCAACATAGTGGGTATTTATTTAGAGGTATATCAACATAGTGGGTATTTATTTAGAGGTATATCAACATAGTGGGTATTTATTTAGAGGTATATCAACATAGTGGGTATTTATTTAGAGGTATATCAACATAGTGGGTATTTATTTAGAGTATATCAACATAGTGGGTATTTATTTAGAGGTATATCAACATAGTCGGTATAGCACCAGTGCCAGCACCACGCATCAGGCCTACAGTGCGCCTCGCCTCTCCTGCGAGGCTCCTGTCTGTTCAGCGCTATCAGAGCCTTCCTCCTCTACAGCCCTGCTGGAGTCTCCTGTCTGTTCAGCGCTATCAGAGCCTTCCTCCTCTACAGCGCTGCTGGAGTCTCCTGCCTGGTCAGCGCTATCAGAGCCTTCCTCCTCTACAGCGCTGCTGGAGTCTCCTGTCTGTTCAGCGCTATCAGAGCCTTCCTCCTCTACAGCGCTGCTGGAGTCTCCTGTCTGTTCAGCGCTATCAGAGCCTTCCTCCTCTACAGCGCTGCTGGAGTCTCCTGCCTGGTCAGCGCTATCAGAGCCTTCCTCCTCTACAGCGCTGCTGGAGTCTCCTGTCTGTTCAGCGCTATCAGAGCCTTCCTCCTCTACAGCGCTGCTGGAGTCTCCTGTCTGTTCAGCGCTATCAGAGCCTTCCTCCTCTACAGCCCTGCTGGAGTCTCCTGTCTGTTCAGCGCTATCAGAGCCTTCCTCCTCTACAGCGTTGCTGGAGTCTCCTGTCTGTTCAGCGCTATCAGAGCCTTCCTCCTCTACAGCGCTGCTGGAGTCTCCTGTCTGTTCAGCGCTATCAGAGCCTTCCTCCTCTACAGCGCTGTTGGAGTCTCCTGTCTGTTCAGCGCTATCAGAGCCTTCCTCCTCTACAGCCCTGCTGGAGTCTCCTGTCTGTTCAGCGCTATCAGAGCCTTCCTCCTCTACAGCGCTGCTGGAGTCTCCTGTCTGTTCAGCGCTATCAGAGCCTTCCTCCTCTACAGCGCTGCTGGAGTCTCCCGTCTGTTCAGCGCTATCAGAGCCTTCCTCCTCTACAGCGCTGCTGGAGTCTCCCGCCTGTTCAGCGCTATCAGAGCCTTCCTCCTCTACAGCGCTGCTGGAGTCTCCCGTCTGTTCAGCGCTATCAGAGCCTTCCTCCGCTACAGCGCTGCTGGAGTCTCCCGTCTGTTCAGCGCTATCAGAGCCTTCCTCCTCTACAGCGCTGCCGGAGTCTCCTGCCTGGTCAGCGCTATCAGAGCCTTCCTCCTCTACAGCGCTGCCGGAGCCTCCTGCCTGTTCGGAGCAGCCTGAGCTACCTGAGCTATTTAGAGGTATATCAACATAGTGGGTATTTATCTAGAGGTATATCAACATAGTGGGTATTTATTTAGAGGTATATCAACATAGTGGGTATTTATTTAGAGTATATCAACATAGTGGGTATTTATTTAGAGGTATATCAACATAGTGGGTATTTATTTAGAGGTATATCAACATAGTGGGTATTTATTTAGAGGTATATCAACATAGTGGGTATTTATTTAGAGGTATATCAACATAGTGGGTATTTATTTAGAGTATATCAACATAGTGGGTATTTATTTAGAGTATATCAACATAGTGGGTATTTATTTAGAGGTATATCAACATTTATTGAGACGCATCCCTGAGAGTGACTGAGTGAAGAGGCGTCTTCTGGCTGCTGATGTGATGAGGGGCCATTTTAGTTTCAACATGACATGACATACTCTACTCCACTATGTTGACATACTCTAAATAAACACCGCTGCCTGATAGACACTCTGCTTAATCCTTTTACAGCTAGTGGAGAGAGGGCCCTCTGGAAAAACAACTGTGTGTGTGTGTGTGTGTGTGTGTGTGTGTGTGTGTGTGTGTGTGTGTGTGTGTGTGTGTGTGTGTGTGTGTGTGTGTGTGTGTGTGTGTGTGTGTGTGTGTGTGTGTGTGTGTGTGTGTGTGTGTGTGTGTGTGTGTGTGTGTGTGTGTATACTGTGTGTGTGTGTGTGTGTGTGTGCGTGCGTGCGTGCGTGCGTGCGTGTCAAAGCCCTCTGGCAAA
>NC_060194.1:47552515-47557515 GCF_021184085.1 Oncorhynchus gorbuscha | reverse complement strand
TATGTCACCAGGACATATACAGGTTACTACCCTCCACTATGTCACCAGGACATATACAGGATACTACCCTCCACTATGTCACCAGGACATATACAGGATACTACCCTCCACAACACTATGTCACCAGGACATATACAGGATACTACCCTCCACTATGTCACCAGGACATATACAGGATACTACCCTCCACTATGTCACCAGGACATATACAGGATACTACCCTCTACAACACTATGTCACCAGGACATATACAGGATACTACCCTCTACAACACTATGTTGTAGCGGTATTTATTAAGAGAGGGGTAAAGAAAGATTTTGTTCGGGCGCCAGGCAGGTATTAACCCTGCCGAAAGGAAAAGAGTAGAATAGAGAGAGTACCAGTACCAGACCCACACACATCAGCAGAAGAGACTGCCTAGAGTGTAGCCTGTTTACCAGATAGCCAGTGGAGAGAAAAAAGAATACACACCATATAAAACCCACATCACAGCACAGGGGTAACCCAAACAAGAATACCTCATACAATAATACTAATACTAATAATGGCAGAGCAATTCAACAGCAACTTCATACAAGAACGAACCCAGTCATCAATATAGGATTTGCAATAATCTGTATTATGTTCTAGTGGATGAGTGCAGAGGGTATGAATGTGGGGGGTGTTCATCGACACAACAAAGACCTTAAAAATGTCCACAGTCTTCTCGGCCACATGTCATTAGTCCACCCCACCTCAATACAGTTCACATAATATACAGCTTGCAAGTAACCTACTAAAATGTCCATCCAAATACTTCTGGCAGGGAAATAATAGTCCAGCTCTAATGAACTTCAATGGGCAGTGCATTTAACAAATAGAGAGTCTGTTGCAGGGTAAAGCACTGGAATGAGAGCGAAGAGAAAGAGAGAGAAAAAGATCAATCTTAGCTGTGGTCTTCAGGCCTGCCAGTGTCTGACTGTCCGGTGGTTTGTTGGTCTGTTTGTTAAAACTTCGCAACAATGTTGCTAGATACTACCCTCCACTATGTCACCAGGACATATACAGGATACTACCCTCCACTATGTCACCAGGACATATACAGGATACTACCCTCTACAACACTATGTCACCAGGACACATACAGGATACTACCCTCCACAAAACTATGTCACCAGGACATATACAGGATACTACCCTCCACAACACTATGTCACCAGGACATATACAGGATACTACCCTCCACTATGTCACCAGGACATATACAGGATACTACCCTCTACAACACTATGTCACCAGGACATATACAGGATACTACCCTCCACAACACTATGTCACCAGGACATATACAGGATACTACCCTCCACAACACTATGTCACCAGGACATATACAGGATACTACCCTCCACTATGTCACCAGGACATATACAGGATACTACTCTCTACAACACTATGTCACCAGGACACATACAGGATACTACCCTCCACAACATAACCTTCACTATGTCACCAGGACATATACAGGATACTACCCTCTACAACACTATGTCACCAGGACATATACAGGATACTACCCTTTACAACACTATGTCACCAGGTCATATACAGGATACTACCTTTACAACACTATGTCACCAGGACATATACAGGATACTACCCTTTACAACACTATGTCACCAGGACATATACAGGATACTACCCTTTACAACACTATGTCACCAGGACATATACAGGATACTACCCTTTACAACACTATGTCACCAGGACATATACAGGATACTACCCTTTACAACACTATGTCACCAGGACATATACAGGATACTACCCTTTACAACACTATGTCACCAGGACATATACAGGATACTACCCTTTACAACACTATGTCACCAGGTCATATACAGGATACTACCCTTTACAACACTATGTCACCAGGACATATACAGGATACTACCCTTTACAACACTATGTCACCAGGACATATACAGGATACTACCCTTTACAACACTATGTCACCAGGACATATACAGGATACTACCCTTTACAACACTATGTCACCAGGACATATACAGGATATAACCTTCACTCCAGATCAAAACTCAAAACCTACAACCTGATTTTGGACAAAATTACCTGGGCGGCTTACCAAAGATGATTATTCCAACGCTATACAGCAAATGCTCTGGATAACAAACAGAAACCTGCAAACACCATGCATGTCACGAGTGGCGCTCGGCGGTCGTCGTCCCCGGCCTATTAGCTGCCACTGATTGTCTTTCCTCCCCCTCCTTGTATGTTTATTGGTAGCACCTGTTTATATATGATTAGTTTTGTCTTTATTAGACAGCCGGCCCGCCTGGTTGTTGTGCGGGATTATTTCAGTGTCACCTTCGGCTCTGTTGTAGAGGTACGTGTTAGTGCCTGGTCGTGACTTTTCCGTCGTACATTTTCATTCCCTGTGTTTGGGGCCGTTACTGTTGTGAGCACCCTGTGGTGCGTTGGTGCTATTAAAGACGCACAGCATTGCACTCTCTGTCTCCTGCGTTTGACTCCACACCCACGACACCCGCAGCATTACGATGCAACCTGGAACTGAGTGAGTAATGTTTAGTCTGAAGCTATATTTTATTTCCAAAAGCCAAGAAGAAAAATACATTACATTACTTTATAAGGACTGAATGCTAAATTAAGGCTGCCAAGCTTGATACAGCTTCAACTAGCACTGACGTGTCAAGTGAGAGGTGTCAAAGCCCTTTAGCCCAACAATGGCAGGAGAGTCACACAGTCTACCCCAACCAAATGGAGAGGCCTCAGAAGCTGCCTCCTGCTGTTCAGAGGTAATTAAAATACAGTACCCTGTGCATGTCAAGAATGGCAAGGCAAGAAAAGATCCCAAAATGAAGCTCCTTTTGGAAAATCAAGAGACACTTTTTGCTGACTATTATAAAAATGGGAACATCAGCAACCTCCTCTTCCTCATCTTCCACACAGACCATCCCCTGGCATAGCACAGTGCTATATTAACACAGACCATCCCCTGGCATGGCACAGTGCTATATTAACACAGACCATCCCCTGGCAGGGCACAGTGCTGTATTAACCAGACCATCCCCTGGCAGGGCACAGTGCTGTATTAACACACTACCCCTCTGTTAAGAGAGGGGGTGTTAACGAGGGGTGGAAACTCAGGAAACTAGACAACGAGGACTCTGAGTCAGCTAATATACATCTCTATAAGTCTGGAACAGTATTGGTACAGGGCAACCCCAAACAGTTTCAGCTGGACTTAATCAAAGAATTAGCCCAGCAGGAGAAGCTCTCCCTTGATAAAGATACCCCCACCACGAGCGGGTTAGACCAGACCTCTTGATTATATAACCCCACACACCCCAAGCGGAAAGTCAACCTCCCAGCACAGAGTACTACCCCGGCATTGGAATGAAGGATAAATTCACCCAGCTGGAGGTAAGGCAGGTGGAGTTGGAACAGCAGGTGATTACACTCCAGTCAGCACAGACCCAGACACCAGTCCAGCACAACAACACCCCCTTAACCAGACCCGGAGAGCTGGAGGTGGATAGAGACATATCTGCACCCTGGACTGTAGTGAGACAACTACAACAATATAACAAGCAAGAGCAGGAGAAGAACAGAGCACTAGAGGAGAGGATCAGACTGCTGGAGGAGAGGGTGTGTCATGTTTTGTCTTATATCATCTTGTCTTTTTGCTTTTCCTTCTGTTCGTTTCCCCCTGCTGGTCTTATTAGGTTAAGTTTCCTTTCTATCCCTCTCTCCCCTCCCTCTCTCTCCTCTCTCTATCGTTCCGTTCCTGCTCCCAGCTGTTCCTATTCCCTAATCATCATTTAGTCTTCCCACACCTGTTCCCCGATCCTTTCCCTGATTAGAGTCCCTATTTATTCCTTTGTGTTCCGTTCCTGTCCCGTCGGTTCCTTGTATTGTATTCACCATGCTGTGATTGCGTTTCGCCCTGTCCTGTCGTGTTTTTGCTGTGATTGTGTATCGCCCTGTCCTGTCGTGTTTTTTTGCCTTCATCAGATGCTGCGTGTGAGCAGGTGTCTCTGTCAACTACGGCCTGCGCTACCCGGCGACCTGCAGTCTGTGGCCGCTTTCCAGTTATTTCCCCTCTACAAGTCTAGAGGATTTCTGTTTTTCCCTGTTTGGACTTAAATAAACTCTGTTTCTGTTAAGTCGCTTTGGGTCCTCTTTCACCTGCATGACAGAAGGAACCGTCCAAGGAATGGACCCAGCGACTTCAGACGCTCGTTACACTGCCGTCAAGATCCAAGGAGCCATGCTCGGCAGACACGAGCAGGAATTGTCTGCTGCTCGCCATGCCGTGGAGAACCTGGCCGCTCCAGGTTTCCCGACCTCTGACAGTTCCAGAGTCTCGTCTGTGCCACTCCAGTTACTTCCTGGCCTGCCGAGTCTCCAGAACCTAGGGTTAATAACCCACCTTGCTACTCCGGGCAGCCCACTGAGTGCCGCTCCTTTCTCACGCAGTGTGAGATTGTGTTCTCTCTCCAACCCAACACATACTCTAGAGAGAAGCTCAGGGTTGCTTACGTCATTCCTCCTTACTGGCCGGGCTCGAGAATGGGGCACAGCTATCTGGGAGGCAGGGCTGATTTAGCTAACAGAGTTCCAGAACTTTAAAGAGGAGATGATTCGGGTTTTTGACCGTTCAGTTTTTTGGTAGGGAGGCTTCTAGGGCCCTGGCTTCCTTATGCCAAGGTGAACGGTCCATAACGGATTATTCTATTGAGTTTCGCACTCTTGCTGCCTCTAGTGAGTGGAACGAGCCGGCGCTGCTCGCTCGTTTTCTGGAGGGACTCCACGCAGTGGTTAAGGATGAGATTCTCTCCCGGGAGGTTCCTTCAGATGTGGACTCTTTGATTGCTCTCGCCATCCGCATAGAACGACGGGTAGATCTTCGTCACCGGGCTCGTGGAAGAGAGCTCGCATCAACGGTGTTTCCCTGCTCCGCATCGCAACCATCTCCCTCC
>NC_060194.1:47543456-47552415 GCF_021184085.1 Oncorhynchus gorbuscha | reverse complement strand
CTAATTTCTATCGCCGTTTCATTCGTAATTTCGTCAAGTTGCTGCCCCTCTCACAGCTCTTACTTCTGTCAAGACGTGTTTTAAGTGGTGCGGTTCCGCCCAGGAGCTTTTGATCTTCTAAAAGAACGTTTTACGTCCGCTCCTATCCTCGTTACTCCTGACGTCACTAGACAATTCATTGTCGAGGTTGGCGCTTCAGAGGTAGGCGTGGGAGCCATTCTATCCCAGCTTCCAGTCTGACGATAAGGTTCATCCTTGCGCTTATTTTCTCATCGCCTGTCGCCATCTGAGCGCAACTATGATGTGGGTAACCGTGAACTGCTCGCCATCCGCTTAGCCCTAGGCGAATGGCGACAGTGGTTGGAGGGGGCGACCGTTCCTTTTGTCGTTTGGACAGACCATAAGAACCTTGAGTACATCCGTTCTGCCAAACGACTTAATGAACGTCAAGCTCGTTGGGCGTTGTTTTTCGCTCGTTTCGAGTTTGTGATTTCTTACCGTCCGGGTAGCAAGAACACCAAGCCTGATGCCTTATCCCGTCTGTTTAGTTCTTCTGTGGCTTCTACTGATCCCGAGGGGATTCTTCCTTATGGGCGTGTTGTCGGGTTGACAGTCTGGGGAATTGAAAGACAGGTTAAGCAAGCACTCACGCACACTGCGTCGCCGCGCTTGTCCTAGTAACCTCCTTTTTCGTTCCTGTTTCCACTCGTCTGGCTGTTCTTCAGTGGGCTCACTCTGCCAAGTTAGCTGGTCATCCCGGTGTTCGAGGCACTCTTGCGTCTATTCGCCAGCGCTTTTGGTGGCCGACTCAGGAGCGTGACACGCGCCGTTTCGTGGCTGCTTGTTCGGACTGCGCGCAGACTAAGTCGGGTAACTCTCCTCCTGCCGGTCGTCTCAGACCGCTCCCCATTCCTTCTGACCATGGTCTCACATCGCCCTAGACTTCATTACCGGTCTGCCTTTGTCTGCGGGGAAGACTGTGATTCTTACGGTTGTCGATAGGTTCTCTAAGGCGGCACATTTCATTCCCTCGCTAAACTTCCTTCCGCTAAGGAGACGGCACAAATCATTATCGAGAATGTGTTCAGAATTCATGGCCTCCCGTTAGACGCCGTTTCAGACAGAGGTCCGCAATTCACGTCACAGTTTTGGAGGGAGTTCTGTCGTTTGATTGGTGCGTCCGTCAGTCTCTCTTCCGGGTTTCATCCCCAGTCTAACGGTCAAGCAGAGAGGGCCAATCAGACGATTGGTCGCATACTACGCAGCCTTTCTTTCAGAAACCCTGCGTCTTGGGCAGAACAGCTCCCCTGGGCAGAATACGCTCACAACTCGCTTCCTTCGTCTGCTACCGGGTTATCTCCGTTTCAGAGTAGTCTGGGTTACCAGCCTCCTCTATTCTCTTCCCAGCTTGCCGAGTCCAGCGTTCCCTCCGCTCAAGCGTTTGTCCAACGTTGTGAGCGCACCTGGAGGAGGGTGAGGTCTGCACTTTGCCGCTACAGGGCACAGACTGTGAGAGCTGCCAATAAACGCAGGATTAAGAGTCCTAGGTATTGTTGCGCCAGAGAGTGTGGCTTTCCACTCGCAACCTTCCTCTTACGACAGCTTCTCGTAAGTTGACTCCGCGGTTCATTGGTCCGTTCCGTGTCTCCCAGGTCGTCAATCCTGTCGCTGTGCGACTGCTTCTTCCGCGACATCTTCGTCGCGTCCATCCTGTCTTCCATGTCTCCTGTGTTAAGCCTTTTCTTCGCACCCCCGTTCGTCTTCCCTCCCCCTCCCGTCCTTGTCGAGAGCGCACCTATTTACAAGGTACATAAGATCATGGACATGCGTTCTCGGGGACGGGGTCACCAATACTTAGTGGATTGGGAGGGTTACGGTCCTGAGGAGAGGAGTTGGGTTCCGTCTCGGGACGTGCTGGACCGTTCACTCATTGATGATTTCCTCCGTTGCCGCCAGGATTCCTCCTCGAGTGCGCCAGGAGGCGCTCGGTGAGTGGGGGGTACTGTCATGTTTTGTCATTTATTATCATGTCTTGTCCCTGTGCTTCCCATTCTATTCGTTTCCCTCTGCTGGTCTTATTAGGTTCTTTCCTCTTTCTATCCCTCTCTCTCCCCCTCCCTCTCTCACTCTCTCGCTCTCTCTTCTCTCTATCGTTCCGTTCCTGCTCCCAGCTGTTCCTATTCCCCTAATCATCATTTAGTCTTCCCACACCTGTTCCCGATCCTTTTCCCTGATTAGAGTCCCTATTTCTCTCCTTGTTTCCCGTACCTGCCCTGTCGGATCCTCATTTATAATTCACCGTGCTGTGTCTATGTTTTGCCCTGTCGTGTCGTGTTTCCCTCAGATGCTGCGTGGTGAGCAGGTGTCTGAGTCTGCTAGGTTCAAGTGCCTTCCCGAGGCAACCTGTAGTTCTCGATCAAGTCTCCAGTCCGTTCTCGTCTTTACGTGTAGTATTATGCTTTTTGTTTTGTAAAGTTTATTCTGGATTAAATACTCTGTTTTCGCCAAGTCGCTTTTGGGTCCTCATTCACCTGCATGACAAATAATCCATGCGATCCATAACGGGCGCGGTCCCGAACAAAAACAACCACGATCTAAAGCGATCACACCGATGATTGAGTTAAATACTTTATAAACTACAAACGCTGAAAACAAACAAAACTTCTGCAGCACACACAATCAAACTGTCGCGCCACCCAAGAGCTCCTCCCCAAAGAGCTGAACGAGCTCTCTTTATTTCCTCATTCCTTACTGCTCATGCCCTCTTAAAGTGGCAGCGCACGGTGAAGGCTCCGAGCAGATTTCGCCACAATGTCACCAGGACATATACAGGATATTACCCTCTACAACATAACCTTCACTATGTCACCAGGACATATACAGGATACTACCCTCTACAACACTATGTCACCAGGACATATACAGGATACTACCCTCCACAACACTATGTCACCAGGACATATACAGGATACTACCCTCCACTATGTCACCAGGACATATACAGGATACTACCCTCCACTATGTCACCAGGACATATACAGGATACTACCCTCTACAACACTATGTCACCAGGACACATACAGGATACTACCCTCCACTATGTCACCAGGACACATACAGGATACTACCCTCCACAAAACTATGTCACCAGGACATATACAGGATACTACCCTCCACAACACTATGTCACCAGGACATATACAGGATACTACCCTCCACTATGTCACCAGGACATATACAGGATACTACCCTCTACAACACTATGTCACCAGGACATATACAGGATACTACCCTCCACAACACTATGTCACCAGGACATATACAGGATACTACCCTCCACAACACTATGTCACCAGGACATATACAGGATACTACCCTCCACTATGTCACCAGGACATATACAGGATACTACCCTCTACAACACTATGTCACCAGGACACATACAGGATACTACCCTCCACAACATAACCTTCACTATGTCACCAGGACATATACAGGATACTACCCTCTACAACACTATGTCACCAGGACATATACAGGATACTACCCTTTACAACACTATGTCACCAGGTCATATACAGGATACTACCCTTTACAACACTATGTCACCAGGACATATACAGGATACTACCCTTTACAACACTATGTCACCAGGACATATACAGGATACTACCCTTTACAACACTATGTCACCAGGACATATACAGGATACTACCCTTTACAACACTATGTCACCAGGACATATACAGGATACTACCCTTTACAACACTATGTCACCAGGACATATACAGGATACTACCCTTTACAACACTATGTCACCAGGACATATACAGGATACTACCCTTTACAACACTATGTCACCAGGACATATACAGGATACTACCCTTTACAACACTATGTCACCAGGTCATATACAGGATACTACCCTTTACAACACTATGTCACCAGGACATATACAGGATACTACCCTTTACAACACTATGTCACCAGGACATATACAGGATACTACCCTTTACAACACTATGTCACCAGGACATATACAGGATACTACCCTTTACAACACTATGTCACCAGGACATATACAGGATACTACCCTTTACAACACTATGTCACCAGGACATATACAGGATACTACCCTTTACAACACTATGTCACCAGGACATATACAGGATATAACCTTCACTCCAGATCAAAACTCAAAACCTACAACCTGATTTTGGACAGAATTACCTGGGCGGCTTACCAAAGATGATTATTCCAACGCTATACAGCAAATGCTCTGGATAACAAACAGAAACCTGCAAACACCATGCATGTCACGAGTGGCGCTCGGCGGTCGTCGTCCCCGGCCTATTAGCTGCCACTGATTGTCTTTCCTCTCCCTCCTTGTATGTTTAGTGGTAGCACCTGTTTATATATGATTAGTTTGTCTTTATTAGACAGCCGGCCCGCCTGGTTGTTGTGCGGGATTATTTCAGTGTAACCTTCGGCCCTGTTGTAGAGGTACGTGTTAGTGCCTGGTCGTGACTTTTCCGTCGTACATTTTCATTCCCTGTGTTTGGGGCCGTTACTGTTGTGAGCACCCTGTGGTGCGTTGGTGCTATTAAAGACGCACAGCATTGCACTCTCTGTCTCCTGCGTTTGACTCCACACCCACGACACCCGCAGCATTACGATGCAACCTGGAACTGAGTGAGTAATGTTTAATCTGAAGCTATATTTTATTTCCAAAAGCCAAGAAGAAAAATACATTACATTACTTTATAAGGACTGAATGCTAAATTAAGGCTGCCAAGCTTGATACAGCTTCAACTAGCACTGACGTGTCAAGTGAGAGGTGTCAAAGCCCTTTAGCCCAACAATGGCAGGAGAGTCACACAGTCTACCCCAACCAAATGGAGAGGCCTCAGAAGCTGCCTCCTGCTGTTCAGAGGTAATTAAAATACAGTACCCTGTGCATGTCAAGAATGGCAAGGCAAGAAAAGATCCCAAAATGAAGCTCCTTTTGGAAAATCAAGAGACACTTTTTGCTGACTATTATAAAAATGGGAACATCAGCAACCTCCTCTTCCTCATCTTCCACACAGACCATCCCCTGGCATAGCACAGTGCTATATTAACACAGACCATCCCCTGGCATGGCACAGTGCTATATTAACACAGACCATCCCCTGGCAGGGCACAGTGCTGTATTAACCAGACCATCCCTGGCAGGGCACAGTGCTGTATTAACACACTACCCCTCTGTTAAGAGAGGGGGTGTTAACGAGGGGTGGAAACTCAGGAAACTAGACAACGAGGACTCTGAGTCAGCTAATATACATCTCTATAAGTCTGGAACAGTATTGGTACAGGGCAACCCCAAACAGTTTCAGCTGGACTTAATCAAAGAATTAGCCCAGCAGGAGAAGCTCTCCCTTGATAAAGATACCCCCACCACGAGCGGGTTAGACCAGACCTCTTGATTATATAACCCCACACACCCCAAGCGGAAAGTCAACCTCCCAGCACAGAGTACTACCCCGGCATTGGAATGAAGGATAAATTCACCCAGCTGGAGGTAAGGCAGGTGGAGTTGGAACAGCAGGTGATTACACTCCAGTCAGCACAGACCCAGACACCAGTCCAGCACAACAACACCCCCTTAACCAGACCCGGAGAGCTGGAGGTGGATAGAGACATATCTGCACCCTGGACTGTAGTGAGACAACTACAACAATATAACAAGCAAGAGCAGGAGAAGAACAGAGCACTAGAGGAGAGGATCAGACTGCTGGAGGAGAGGGTGAGGGTGATGGTATGTGACAGAGAACAACCCACTAGAGAGGTGGCCCCCGCAGAGAAGCCAGCAGAACAGCCCACCTCAGCACCTGACAAAAGTCTCGACACCACAGCAGAACAGTCCACACCAGACCCTGACCATAGAGTCGACACCACAGCAGAACAGTCCACACCAGACCCTGACCCACCAGACCCTGACCATAGCATCGACAACACAGCAGAACAGACAAAACCCCAAGCCCAGTCGCCAGGACCACAAATATAAATTCCATCTAGACACCGTTGCCCTAGATCACACAAAAAAAACTATACATACCTTGGCCTAAACATCAGCGCCACAGGTAACTTCCACAAAGCTGTGAACGATCTGAGAGACAAGGCAAGAAGGGCATTCTCACCAACCAAGAATTCACAAAATGGGACAAACACCAAATTGAGACTGAAAAATATCCTCACAACGTAAAACACCAAATAATGCATGCAGAGCAGAATTAGGCCGATACCCGCTAATTATCAAAATACAGAAAAGAGACGTTAAATTCTACAACCACCTAAAAGGAAGCGATTCCCAAACCTTCCATAACCAAGCCATCACGTACAGAGAGATGAACCTGGAGAAGAGTCCCCTAAGCAAGCTGGTCCTGGGGCTGTGTTCACAAACACAAACAGACCTCACAGAGTCCCAGAACAGCAATACAATTAGACCCAACCAAATCATGAGAAAACAAAAAGATAATTACTTGACACATTGGAAAGAATTAACAAAAAAAGAGCAAACTAGAATGCTATTTGGCCCTAAACAGAAAGTACACAGTGGCAGAATACCTGACCACTGTGACTGACCCAAACTTAAGGAAAGCTTTGACTATATACAGACTCAGTGAGCATAGCCTTGCTATTGAGAAAGGCCGCCGTAGGCAGACATGGCTCTCAAGAAAATACAGGCTATGTGCACACAGCCCACAAAATGAGGTGGAAACTGAGCCGCACTAATATGTATGACCATATAAGAGAGACATATTTCCCTCAGATTACACAGATCCACAAAGAATTTGAAAACTCCCATATCTACTGGTTGAAATTCCACAGTGTGACATCACAGCAGCAAGATGTGTGACCTGTTGCCACAAGAAAAGGGCAACCAGTGAAGAACAAACACCATTGTAAATACAACCCATATTTATGTTAATTTATTTTCCCTTGTGTACTTTAACCATTTGTACATCGTTACAACTCTGTAAATAGACATAATATAATTTATTATTTTAGAACTTCTGTATGTGTAAAGTTTACTGTTAATTTTTATTGTTTATTTCACTTTTTTATATTATCTACTTCACTTGCTTTGGCAATGTTAACACATGTTTCCCAGGGGCGGCAGGGTAGCCTAGTGGTTAGAGCATTGGACTAGTAACCGAAAGGTTGCAAGTTCAAATCCCCGAGCTGACAAGGTACAAAATCTGTCGTTCTGCCCTTGAACAGGCAGTTAACCCACTTTTCCTAGGCCGTCATTGAAAATAAGAATTTGTTCTTAACTGACTTGCCTAGTAAAATAAAGGTAAAATATATATTTTTTTTTAAACAATAAAAAAAAAATTGAATAGAGAGGGAGGCCCAGAGAGAGAGAGCGAGACACCCACAGAGAAAGATCCAGAGAGAGAAAGAGAGAGAGGGAGACCCAGAGAGAGAGAGAAAGAGACAGAAGGAGACCCAGACAGGGAGAGGAATAGAGAGAGGGAGACCCAGAGAGAAAGAGAGAAAAAGGGAGACCCAGAGAGAGAGAGACAAAGGGAGACTCAGAGAGAGAGAGAGAGAGAGAGAGAGAGAGAGAGAGAGAGAGAGAGAGAGAGAGAGAGAGAGAGAGAAAATTGGGTGAAAAAATGGGTGAAATTCCACAGTGTGCCATCACAGCAGCAAGATTTGTGACCTGTTGCCACGAGAAAAGGGCAACCAGTGAAGAACAAACACCATTGTAAATACAACCCATATTTATGCTTATTTATTTTATCTTGTGTCCTTTAACTATTTGTACATTGTGTATATATATAGTAACTGAAAGGTTGCAAGTTCATATATATATAATATGACATTTGTAATGTCTTTACTGTTTTGAAACTTCTGTATGTGTAATGTTTACTGTTAATTTTTGTTGTTTTTCACTTTATATATTCACTTTGTATGTTGTCTACCTCACTTGCTTTGGCAATGTTAACACATGTTTCCCATGCCAATAAAGCCCTTGAATTGAATTGAAATTGAATTGAAAGACCCAGAGAGAGAGAGGAATAGAGAGAGGGAGACCCAGAGAGAGAGAGCGGAAGAGAGAGAGGCAGACCCAGAGAGAGAGAGAAAGAAAGAGAGGGAGACCCAGACAGGGAGAGGAATAGAGAGAGGGAGACCCAGAGAGAGAGAAAAAGGGAGACCCAGAGAGAGAGAGACAGAGGGAGACCAGAGAGAGAGAGAGAAAGACCCAGAGAGAGAGAGGAATAGAGAGAGGAATAGAGAGAGGGAGACCCAGAGAGAGAGAGAGAGAGAGAGAGATAGACAGTGAAATAGAGTAGGTGTATACTCCCAAACTTTCAATTATCTCTATATCTATATATATATATATATCTACCTTAATCACAAAATGACTCAACAATTCATTATTTATTCCTTTATTGCTATCAGTGAGTCATATTGTACGCCGAATAGACATGATGAACAGAATGACTCAGTCTTTATTTTGTCCCCTGAAAATAACCCTCATTCCCATATGAAACCACCAGTCCTTTCTCTAGTGGTTAAGGTTATTCCATATGAAACCACCAGTCCTTTCTCTAGTGGTGAACACTATAGATATCTAGCTATCTCCTCGTTAGATCAATTAGACAACAGTATTCAATACTTAGGCTTATGTTGTAGAACATTGGCATTCAATCTCATGCTCTGGCTAAAAATTAACAAAGTGAATCCAAGCTAATCTCCAAAGAGGGAACTACAGTATTCGTTCTTTGCAGAGGGGCGAGGCCCGGCTTCTATCGGTTAACTGGCAATTCATCTCATCATTTGATTCACGCTGTGTGTGTGTGTTTCTGTGTGTGTGTGTGTGTGTGTGTGTGTGTGTGTGTGTGTGTGTGTGTGTGTGTGTGTGTGTGTGTGTTTCTCTCTGTGTGTGTGTGTGTTTCTGTGTGTGTGT
>NC_060194.1:47500956-47540956 GCF_021184085.1 Oncorhynchus gorbuscha | reverse complement strand
TCTTCTCTTCTTCTTCAGGATTACGAAACACACCGAGGTTCCTGGAACTTGGTGGTGGCAACGTATTACCGTGGCCGTTGTGTTCTTGTCATTACACGGTGCTAAGAGGACCTGTTTTGGTGTAAGTCAAACAGATTTCACAAAACTATATTTGTGTGTGTGGGTGTGTCGTGTCGTGTGTGTGCGTGCGTGCGTGCGTGCGTGCGTGCGTGCGTGCGTGCGTCGTGTCGTGTGTGTGTGTGTGTGTGTGTGTGTGTGTGTGTGTGTGTGTGTGTGTGTGTGTGTGTGTGTGTGTGTGTGTGTGTGTGTGTGTGTGTGTGTGTGTGTGTGTGTGTGTGTGTGTGTGTGTGTGTGTGTGTGTGTGTGTGTGTGTGTGTGTGTGTACCATCCTACCTGACAGGTGCCCCTCGGCTCTGTGCAGGTTTCAGCAGGACAGTCACTGTGCTGTCTGTCTGGTTCAGAGATGTCTCCTGGTCATAGGCTGGCATGGAGGGAGCTGGAAGGACAACACACACATCAGTCTCTCTAGATCGAAGGACAACACACACATCAGTCTCCTCTAGATCGAAGGACAACACACACATCAGTCTCCTCTAGATCGAAGGACAACACACACATCAGTCTCCTCTAGATCGAAGGACAACACACACATCAGTCTCCTCTAGATCGAAGGACAACACACACATCAGTCTCCTCTAGATTGAAAGACAACACACACATCAGTCTCCTATAGATCGAAGGACAACACACACATCAGTCTCCTCTTGATAGAAGGAAAACACACACATCAGTCTCCTCTAGATCGAAGGACAACACACACATCAGTCTCCTATAGATCGAAGGACAACACACACATCAGTCTCCTCTTGATAGAAGGAAAACACACACATCATTCTCCTCTAGATCGAAGGACAACACACACATCAGTCTCCTCTTGATAGAAGGAAAACACACACATCATTCTCCTCTAGATCGAAGGACAACACACACATCAGTCTCCTCTAGATCGAAGGACAACACACACATCAGTCTCCTCTAGATCGAAGGACAACACACACATCAGTCTCCTCTAGATCGAAGGACAACACACACATCAGTCTCCTATAGATCGAAGGACAACACACACATCAGTCTCCTCTTGATAGAAGGAAAACACACACATCAGTCTCCTCTAGATCGAAGGACAACACACACATCAGTCTCCTCTAGATCGAAGGACAACACACACATCAGTCTCCTCTAGATCGAAGGACAACACACACATCATTCTCCTCTAGATCGAAGGACAACACACACATCATTCACCTCTAGATCGAAGGACAACACACACATCAGTCTCCTCTAGATCGAAGGACAACACACACATCATTCTCCTCTAGATCGAAGGACAACACACACATCAGTCTCCTCTAGATCGAAGGACAACACACACATCAGTCTCCTCTAGATCGAAGGACAACACACACATCAGTCTCCTCTAGATCGAAGGACAACACACACATCAGTCTCCTCTAGATCGAAGGACAACACACACATCAGTCTCCTCTAGATCGAAGGACAACACACACATCAGTCTCCTCTAGATCGAAGGACAACACACACATCAGTCTCCTCTAGATTGAAAGACAACACACACATCAGTCTCCTCTAGATTGAAAGACAACACACACATCAGTCTCCTCTAGATCCAAGGACAACACACACATCAGTCTCCTCTAGATCGAAGGACAACACACACATCAGTCTCCTCTAGATCGAAGGACAACACACACATCAGTCTCCTCTAGATCGAAGGACAACACACACATCAGTCTCCTCTAGATCGAAGGACAACACACACATCAGTCTCCTCTAGATCGAAGGACAACACACACATCAGTCTCCTCTAGATTGAAAGACAACACACACATCAGTCTCCTCTAGATCGAAAGACAACACACACATCAGTCTCCTCTAGATCGAAGGACAACACACACATCAGTCTCCTCTAGATCGAAGGACAACACACACATCAGTCTCCTCTAGATCGAAGGACAACACACGCATCAGTCTCCTCTAGATCGAAGGACAACACACGCATCAGTCTCCTCTAGATCGAAGGACAACACACGCATCAGTCTCCTCTAGATCGAAGGACAACACACACATCAGTCTCCTCTAGATCGAAGGACAACACACACATCATTCTCCTCTAGATCGAAGGACAACACACACATCATTCTCCTCTAGATCGAAGGACAACACACACATCAGTCTCCTCTAGATCGAAGGACAACACACACATCATTCTCCTCTAGATCGAAGGACAACACACACATCATTCTCCTCTAGATCGAAGGACAACACACACATCATTCTCCTCTAGATCGAAGGACAACACACACATCAGTCTCCTCTAGATCGAAGGACAACACACACATCAGTCTCCTCTAGATAGAAGGAAAACACACACGTCAAGACTCCTTTACAAACATTAGAAACATTCTCCTATGTCCCCAACATTAGAAATATTCCCCTATGTCCCCAACATTAGTAACATTCTCCTATGTCCCAACATTAGAAACATTCTCCTATGTCCCCAACATTAGAAACATTCTCCTATGTCCCCAACATTAGAAACATTCTCCTATGTCCCCAACATTAGAAACATTCTCCTATGTCCCCAACATTAGAAACATTCTCCTATGTCCCCAACATTAGAAACATTCTCCTATGTCCCCAACATTAGAAACATTCTCCTATGTCCCAAGATTAGAAACATTCTCCTATGTCCCCAACATTAGAAACATTCTCCTATGTCCCCAACATTAGAAACATTCTCCTATGTCCCCAACATTAGAAACATTCTCCTATGTCCCAACATTAGAAACATTCTCCCACCGAGGGAGAACATGACCACCGAGGGATTGGTGTGGGACATTTGCAAAAGCTATACGCACTATGGTGCAACATGTGATAATAATATAATGCCAGAAGGCAAGGTGAAGGTACTAACATATTGCCTATACCTAATCAATCCTTTAAGAGCAACACTAGAACCAAGATGATAGGGGTATAGTGTTAATGTCTAGGCTAGAGGATAGGGGTCTAGTGTTAATGTCTAGGCTAGAGGATAGGGGTCTAGTGTTAATGTCTAGGCTAGAGGATAGGGGTCTAGTGTTAATGTCTAGGCTAGAGGATAGAGGGTCTAGTTTTAGTGTCTAGGCTAGAGGATAGGGGTCTAGTGTTAGTGTCTAGGCTAGAGGATAGAGGTCTAGTTTTAGTGTCTAGGCTAGAGGATAGAGGTCTAGTGTTAGTGTCTAGGCTAGAGGAGTGTTAGTGTCTAGTGTTAGTGTCTAGGCTAGAGGATAGGGGTCTAGTGTTAATGTCTAGGCTAGAGGATAGAGGGTCTAGTGTTAGTGTCTAGGCTAGAGGATAGGGGTCTAGTGTTAGTGTCTAGGCTAGAGGATAGGGGTCTAGTTTTAGTGTCTATGCTAGAGGATAGAGGTCTAGTTTTAGTGTCTAGGCTAGAGGATAGAGGTCTAGTTTTAGTGTCTAGGCTAGAGGATAGGGGTCTAGTGTTAGTGTCTAGGCTAGAGGATAGGGGTCTAGTGTTAGTGTCTAGGCTAGAGGATAGAAGTCTAGTTTTAGTGCCTAGGCTAGAGGATAAGGGGTGTAGTGTTAGGAGGTAGGAGTTAGGGGCAAGGGCTAGGGACTGACCTGATATCTTGGTGGTGAACTGTGTGATGACTGGGGGGCCATAGCCCTTGGATCTGTACTAGTGACTAGGAGGTAGGAGTTAGGGACTAGGGCTAGGAACTGACCTGATATCTTGGTGGTGAACTGTGTGATGACTGGGGGGCCATAGCCCTTGGCGGTGGAGGCTCTGAGAGTGAAGGAGTAGGTAGATCCTGGGTAGAGACCCAGGAAGATGTGGCTGCTTTCGTTGACGTGGTTCAGGACTTTCCCACTCTGGTTGGATAGATCCAGCTCAGGATCAAAGGAGCTCACTGCCTTGAAGGAGATCTGAAAACAGACAGACAGACAGACAGACAGACAGACAGACAGACAGACAGACAGACAGACAGACAGACAGACAGACAGACAGACAGACAGACAGACAGACAGACAGACAGACAGACAGACAGACAGACAGACAGACAGACAGACAGACAGACAGACAGAGACAGACAGACAGACAGACAGACAGACAGACAGACAGACAGACAGACAGACAGACAGACAGACAGACAGACAGACAGACAGACAGAGACACAGACAGACAGACAGACAGACAGACAGACAGACAGACAGACAGACAGACAGACAGACAGACAGACAGGGAGACATGATTATAACATGTAATTAAGCCTAGCAGGGCATAATGTGTTCTTCTCACGATAGTAACCTGCTAGTACAGGAAAATGTGATCAACACCAGCGATCCTGCCAAGTGATTCATGTCTCCTGCACAGTGCAGATGGGTGGCCAGTGTTAGGGCAATTGTGGATGCAGGTTTTTGCTCCAACCAAAACCGTTTAACCATGTTCTTGGGCTGTACTTGCCAGAAATCACAGACATAAAGTTATAGATCCTGCTGAAGTGTCGTGATTGTTTATCTAGTATCATCACTGTTAACTCTCTGTAGTCTAGTTGTTTATCTAGTATCATCACTGTTAACTCTCTGTAGTCTAGTTGTTTATCTAGTATCATCACTGTTTATCTAGTTGTTTATCTATATCATCACTGTTAACTCTCTGTAGTCTAGTTGTTTATCTAGTATCATCACTGTTAACTCTCTGTAGTCTAGTTGTTTATCTAGTATCATCACTGTTAACTCTCTGTAGTCTAGTTGTTTATCTAGTATCATCACTGTTAACTCTCTGTAGTCTAGTTGTTTATCTAGTATCATCACTGTTAACTCTCTGTAGTCTAGTTGTTTATCTAGTATCATCACTGTTAACTCTCTGTAGTCTAGTTGTTTATCTAGTATCATCACTGTTAACTCTCTGTAGTCTAGTTGTTTATCTAGTATCATCACTGTTAACTCTCTGTAGTCTAGTTGTTTATCTAGTATCATCACCCAACATGTTAACTCTCTGTAGTCTAGTTGTTTATCTAGTATCATCACTGTTAACTCTCTGTAGTCTAGTTGTTTATCTAGTATCATCACTGTTAACTCTCTGTAGTCTAGTTGTTTATCTAGTATCATCACTGTTAACTCTCTGTAGTCTAGTTGTTTATCTAGTATCATCACTGTTAACTCTCTGTAGTCTAGTTGTTTATCTAGTATCATCACTGTTAACTCTCTGTAGTCTAGTTGTTTATCTAGTATCATCACTGTTAACTCTCTGTAGTCTAGTTGTTTATCTAGTATCATCACTGTTAACTCTCTGTAGTCTAGTTGTTTATCTAGTATCATCACTGTTAACTCTCTGTAGTCTAGTTGTTTATCTAGTATCATCACTGTTAACTCTCTGTAGTCTAGTTGTTTATCTAGTATCATCACTGTTAACTCTCTGTAGTCTAGTTGTTTATCTAGTATCATCACTGTTAACTCTCTGTAGTCTAGTTGTTTATCTAGTATCATCACTGTTAACTCTCTGTAGTCTAGTTGTTTATCTAGTATCATCACTGTTAACACTGTTAACTCTCTGTAGTCTAGTTGTTTATCTAGTATCATCACTGTTAACTCTCTGTAGTCTAGTTGTTTATCTAGTATCATCACTGATAACTCTCTGTAGTCTAGTTGTTTATCTAGTATCATCACCCAACATGTTAACTCTCTGTAGTCTAGTTGTTTATCTAGTATCATCACTGTTAACTCTCTGTAGTCTAGTTGTTTATCTAGTATCATCACTGTTAACTCTCTGTAGTCTAGTTGTTTATCTAGTATCATCACCTCAACATGTTAACTCTCTGTAGTCTAGTTGTTTATCTAGTATCATCACTGTTAACTCTCTGTAGTCTAGTTGTTTATCTAGTATCATCACTGTTAACTCTCTGTAGTCTAGTTGTTTATCTAGTATCATCACTGTTAACTCTCTGTAGTCTAGTTGTTTATCTAGTATCATCACCCAACATGTTAACTCTATGTAGTCTAGTTGTTTATCTAGTATCATCACTGTTAACTCTCTGTAGTCTAGTTGTTTATCTAGTATCATCACTGTTAACTCTCTGTAGTCTAGTTGTTTATCTAGTATCATCACTGTTAACTCTCTGTAGTCTAGTTGTTTATCTAGTATCATCACTGTTAACTCTCTGTAGTCTAGTTGTTTATCTAGTATCATCACTGTTAACTCTCTGTAGTCTAGTTGTTTATCTAGTATCATCACCCAACATGTTAACTCTCTGTAGTCTAGTTGTTTATCTAGTATCATCACTGTTAACTCTCTGTAGTCTAGTTGTTTATCTAGTATCATCACTGTTAACTCTATGTAGTCTAGTTGTTTATCTAGTATCATCACTGTTAACTCTCTGTAGTCTAGTTGTTTATCTAGTATCATCACTGTTAACTCTCTGTAGTCTAGTTGTTTATCTAGTATCATCACTGTTAACTCTCTGTAGTCTAGTTGTTTATCTAGTATCATCACTGTTAACTCTCTGTAGTATGGTTGTTTATCTAGTATCATCACTGTTAACTCTCTGTAGTCTAGTTGTTTATCTAGTATCATCACTGTTAACTCTCTGTAGTCTAGTTGTTTATCTAGTATCATCACTGTTAACTCTCTGTAGTCTAGTTGTTTATCTAGTATCATCACCCAACATGTTAACTCTCTGTAGTCTAGTTGTTTATCTAGTATCATCACTGTTAACTCTCTGTAGTCTAGTTGTTTATCTAGTATCATCACTGTTAACTCTCTGTAGTCTAGTTGTTTATCTAGTATCATCACCCAACATGTTAACTCTCTGTAGTCTAGTTGTTTATCTAGTATCATCACTGTTAACTCTCTGTAGTCTAGTTGTTTATCTAGTATCATCACTGTTAACTCTCTGTAGTCTAGTTGTTTATCTAGTATCATCACCCAACATGTTAACTCTCTGTAGTCTAGTTGTTTACATCTAGTATCATCACTGTTAACTCTCTGTAGTCTAGTTGTTTATCTAGTATCATCACTGTTAACTCTCTGTAGTCTAGTTGTTTATCTAGTATCATCACCCAAGTTGTTTATCATATCATCACTGTTAACTCTCTGTAGTCTAGTTGTTTATCTAGTATCATCACTGTTAACTCTCTGTAGTCTAGTTGTTTATCTAGTATCATCACTGTTAACTCTCTGTAGTCTAGTTGTTTATCTAGTATCATCACTGTTAACTCTCTGTAGTCTAGTTGTTTATCTAGTATCATCACTGTTAACTGTCTGTAGTCTAGTTGTTTATCTAGTATCATCACTGTTAACTCTCTGTAGTCTAGTTGTTTATCTAGTATCATCACTGATAACTCTCTGTAGTCTAGTTGTTTATCTAGTATCATCACCCAACATGTTAACTCTCTGTAGTCTAGTTGTTTATCTAGTATCATCACTGTTAACTCTCTGTAGTCTAGTTGTTTATCTAGTATCATCACTGTTAACTCTCTGTAGTCTAGTTGTTTATCTAGTATCATCACCCAACATGTTAACTCTCTGTAGTCTAGTTGTTTATCTAGTATCATCACTGTTAACTCTCTGTAGTCTAGTTGTTTATCTAGTATCATCACTGTTAACTCTCTGTAGTCTAGTTGTTTATCTAGTATCATCACTGTTAACTCTCTGTAGTCTAGTTGTTTATCTAGTATCATCAACCCTAACATGTTAACTCTATGTAGTCTAGTTGTTTATCTAGTATCATCACTGTTAACTCTCTGTAGTCTAGTTGTTTATCTAGTATCATCACTGTTAACTCTCTGTAGTCTAGTTGTTTATCTAGTATCATCACTGTTAACTCTCTGTAGTCTAGTTGTTTATCTAGTATCATCACTGTTAACTCTCTGTAGTCTAGTTGTTTATCTAGTATCATCACTGTTAACTCTCTGTAGTCTAGTTGTTTATCTAGTATCATCACCCAACATGTTAACTCTCTGTAGTCTAGTTGTTTATCTAGTATCATCACTGTTAACTCTCTGTAGTCTAGTTGTTTATCTAGTATCATCACTGTTAACTCTATGTAGTCTAGTTGTTTATCTAGTATCATCACTGTTAACTCTCTGTAGTCTAGTTGTTTATCTAGTATCATCACTGTTAACTCTCTGTAGTCTAGTTGTTTATCTAGTATCATCACTGTTAACTCTCTGTAGTCTAGTTGTTTATCTAGTATCATCACTGTTAACTCTCTGTAGTATGGTTGTTTATCTAGTATCATCACTGTTAACTCTCTGTAGTCTAGTTGTTTATCTAGTATCATCACTGTTAACTCTCTGTAGTCTAGTTGTTTATCTAGTATCATCACTGTTAACTCTCTGTAGTCTAGTTGTTTATCTAGTATCATCACCCAACATGTTAACTCTCTGTAGTCTAGTTGTTTATCTAGTATCATCACTGTTAACTCTCTGTAGTCTAGTTGTTTATCTAGTATCATCACTGTTAACTCTCTGTAGTCTAGTTGTTTATCTAGTATCATCACCCAACATGTTAACTCTCTGTAGTCTAGTTGTTTATCTAGTATCATCACTGTTAACTCTCTGTAGTCTAGTTGTTTATCTAGTATCATCACTGTTAACTCTCTGTAGTCTAGTTGTTTATCTAGTATCATCACCCAACATGTTAACTCTCTGTAGTCTAGTTGTTTATCTAGTATCATCACTGTTAACTCTCTGTAGTCTAGTTGTTTATCTAGTATCATCACTGTTAACTCTCTGTAGTCTAGTTGTTTATCTAGTATCATCACCCAACATGTTAACTCTCTGTAGTCTAGTTGTTTATCTAGTATCATCACTGTTAACTCTCTGTAGTCTAGTTGTTTATCTAGTATCATCACTGTTAACTCTCTGTAGTCTAGTTGTTTATCTAGTATCATCACTGTTAACTCTCTGTAGTCTAGTTGTTTATCTAGTATCATCACTGTTAACTGTCTGTAGTCTAGTTGTTTATCTAGTATCATCACTGTTAACTCTCTGTAGTCTAGTTGTTTATCTAGTATCATCACCCTCTGTAGTCTAGTTGTTTATCTAGTATCATCACTGTTAACTCTCTGTAGTCTAGTTGTTTATCTAGTATCATCACTGTTAACTCTCTGTAGTCTAGTTGTTTATCTAGTATCATCACCCAACATGTTAACTCTCTGTAGTCTAGTTGTTTATCTAGTATCATCACTGTTAACTCTCTGTAGTCTAGTTGTTTATCTAGTATCATCACCCAACATGTTAACTCTCTGTAGTCTAGTTGTTTATCTAGTATCATCACTGTTAACTCTCTGTAGTCTAGTTGTTTATCTAGTATCATCACTGTTAACTCTCTGTAGTCTAGTTGTTTATCTAGTATCATCACTGTTAACTCTCTGTAGTCTAGTTGTTTATCTAGTATCATCACCCAACATGTTAACTCTATGTAGTCTAGTTGTTTATCTAGTATCATCACTGTTAACTCTCTGTAGTCTAGTTGTTTATCTAGTATCATCACTGTTAACTCTCTGTAGTCTAGTTGTTTATCTAGTATCATCACTGTTAACTCTCTGTAGTCTAGTTGTTTATCTAGTATCATCACTGTTAACTCTCTGTAGTCTAGTTGTTTATCTAGTATCATCACTGTTAACTCTCTGTAGTCTAGTTGTTTATCTAGTATCATCACTGTTAACTCTCTGTAGTCTAGTTGTTTATCTAGTATCATCACTGTTAACTCTCTGTAGTCTAGTTGTTTATCTAGTATCATCACTGTTAACTCTCTGTAGTCTAGTTGTTTATCTAGTATCATCACTGTTAACTCTCTGTAGTCTAGTTGTTTATCTAGTATCATCACTGTTAACTCTCTGTAGTCTAGTTGTTTATCTAGTATCATCACCCAACATGTTAACTCTCTGTAGTCTAGTTGTTTATCTAGTATCATCACTGTTAACTCTCTGTAGTCTAGTTGTTTATCTAGTATCATCACTGTTAACTCTCTGTAGTCTAGTTGTTTATCTAGTATCATCACCTCTGTAGTCTAGTTGTTTATCAGTACATGTTAACTCTCTGTGTTAACTCTCTGTAGTCTAGTTGTTTTTATCTAGTATCATCACTGTTAACTCTCTGTAGTCTAGTTGTTTATCTAGTATCATCACTGTTAACTCTCTGTAGTCTAGTTGTTTATCTAGTATCATCACTGTTAACTCTCTGTAGTCTAGTTGTTTATCTAGTATCATCACCCAACATGTTAACTCTCTGTAGTCTAGTTGTTTATCTAGTATCATCACTGTTAACTCTCTGTAGTCTAGTTGTTTATCTAGTATCATCACTGTTAACTCTCTGTAGTCTAGTTGTTTATCTAGTATCATCACTGTTAACTCTCTGTAGTCTAGTTGTTTATCTAGTATCATCACTGTTAACTCTCTGTAGTCTAGTTGTTTATCTAGTATCATCACTGTTAACTCTCTGTAGTCTAGTTGTTTATCTAGTATCATCACCCAACATGTTAACTCTCTGTAGTCTAGTTGTTTATCTAGTATCATCACTGTTAACTCTCTGTAGTCTAGTTGTTTATCTAGTATCATCACTGTTAACTCTCTGTAGTCTAGTTGTTTATCTAGTATCATCACTGTTAACTCTCTGTAGTCTAGTTGTTTATCTAGTATCATCACTGTTAACTCTCTGTAGTCTAGTTGTTTATCTAGTATCATCACTGTTAACTCTCTGTAGTCTAGTTGTTTATCTAGTATCATCACTGTTAACTCTCTGTAGTCTAGTTGTTTATCTAGTATCATCACTGTTAACTCTCTGTAGTCTAGTTGTTTATCTAGTATCATCACTGTTAACTCTCTGTAGTCTAGTTGTTTATCTAGTATCATCACTGTTAACTCTCTGTAGTCTAGTTGTTTATCTAGTATCATCACCCAACATGTTAACTCTCTGTAGTCTAGTTGTTTATCTAGTATCATCACTGTTAACTCTCTGTAGTCTAGTTGTTTATCTAGTATCATCACTGTTAACTCTCTGTAGTCTAGTTGTTTATCTAGTATCATCACCTCTCTGTAGTCTACATCACTGTTAACTCTCTGTAGTCTAGTTGTTTATCTAGTATCATCACTGTTAACTCTCTGTAGTCTAGTTGTTTATCTAGTATCATCACTGTTAACTCTCTGTAGTCTAGTTGTTTATCTAGTATCATCACCCAACATGTTAACTCTCTGTAGTCTAGTTGTTTATCTAGTATCATCACTGTTAACTCTCTGTAGTCTAGTTGTTTATCTAGTATCATCACTGTTAACTCTCTGTAGTCTAGTTGTTTATCTAGTATCATCACCCAACATGTTAACTCTCTGTAGTCTAGTTGTTTATCTAGTATCATCACTGTTAACTCTCTGTAGTCTAGTTGTTTATCTAGTATCATCACTGTTAACTCTCTGTAGTCTAGTTGTTTATCTAGTATCATCACTGTTAACTCTCTGTAGTCTAGTTGTTTATCTAGTATCATCACTGTTAACTCTCTGTAGTCTAGTTGTTTATCTAGTATCATCACTCAACTCTCTGTAGTCTAGTTGTTTATCTACATCACCCAACATGTTAACTCTCTGTAGTCTAGTTGTTTATCTAGTATCATCACTGTTAACTCTCTGTAGTCTAGTTGTTTATCTAGTATCATCACTGTTAACTCTCTGTAGTCTAGTTGTTTATCTAGTATCATCACTGTTAACTCTCTGTAGTCTAGTTGTTTATCTAGTATCATCACTGTTAACTCTCTGTAGTCTAGTTGTTTATCTAGTATCATCACTGTTAACTCTCTGTAGTCTAGTTGTTTATCTAGTATCATCACTGTTAACTCTCTGTAGTCTAGTTGTTTATCTAGTATCATCACTGTTAACTCTCTGTAGTCTAGTTGTTTATCTAGTATCATCACTGTTAACTCTCTGTAGTCTAGTTGTTTATCTAGTATCATCACTGTTAACTCTCTGTAGTCTAGTTGTTTATCTAGTATCATCACTGTTAACTCTCTGTAGTCTAGTTGTTTATCTAGTATCATCACCCAACATGTTAACTCTCTGTAGTCTAGTTGTTTATCTAGTATCATCACTGTTAACTCTCTGTAGTCTAGTTGTTTATCTAGTATCATCACTGTTAACTCTCTGTAGTCTAGTTGTTTATCTAGTATCATCACCCTGTAACATGTTAACTCTCTGTAGTCTAGTTGTTTATCTAGTATCATCACTGTTAACTCTCTGTAGTCTAGTTGTTTATCTAGTATCATCACTGTTAACTCTCTGTAGTCTAGTTGTTTATCTAGTATCATCACTGTTAACTCTCTGTAGTCTAGTTGTTTATCTAGTATCATCACCCAACATGTTAACTCTATGTAGTCTAGTTGTTTATCTAGTATCATCACTGTTAACTCTCTGTAGTCTAGTTGTTTATCTAGTATCATCACTGTTAACTCTCTGTAGTCTAGTTGTTTATCTAGTATCATCACTGTTAACTCTCTGTAGTCTAGTTGTTTATCTAGTATCATCACTGTTAACTCTCTGTAGTCTAGTTGTTTATCTAGTATCATCACTGTTAACTCTCTGTAGTCTAGTTGTTTATCTAGTATCATCACCCACTCTCTGTAGTCATGTTAACTCTCTGTAGTCTAGTTGTTTATCTAGTATCATCACTGTTAACTCTCTGTAGTCTAGTTGTTTATCTAGTATCATCACTGTTAACTCTATGTAGTCTAGTTGTTTATCTAGTATCATCACTGTTAACTCTCTGTAGTCTAGTTGTTTATCTAGTATCATCACTGTTAACTCTCTCTGTAGTCTAGTTGTTTATCTAGTATCATCACTGTTAACTCTCTGTAGTCTAGTTGTTTATCTAGTATCATCACTGTTAACTCTCTGTAGTATAGTTGTTTATCTAGTATCATCACTGTTAACTCTCTGTAGTCTAGTTGTTTATCTAGTATCATCACTGTTAACTCTCTGTAGTCTAGTTGTTTATCTAGTATCATCACTGTTAACTCTCTGTAGTCTAGTTGTTTATCTAGTATCATCACCCAACATGTTAACTCTCTGTAGTCTAGTTGTTTATCTAGTATCATCACTGTTAACTCTCTGTAGTCTAGTTGTTTATCTAGTATCATCACTGTTAACTCTCTGTAGTCTAGTTGTTTATCTAGTATCATCACTGTTAACTCTCTGTAGTCTAGTTGTTTATCTAGTATCATCACTGTTAACTCTCTGTAGTCTAGTTGTTTATCTAGTATCATCACTGTTAACTCTCTGTAGTCTAGTTGTTTATCTAGTATCATCTGTAGTCTAGTTGTTTATCAATCATCACTGTTAACTCTCTGTAGTCTAGTTGTTTATCTAGTATCATCACTGTTAACTCTCTGTAGTCTAGTTGTTTATCTAGTATCATCACTGTTAACTCTCTGTAGTCTAGTTGTTTATCTAGTATCATCACCCAACATGTTAACTCTCTGTAGTCTAGTTGTTTATCTAGTATCATCACTGTTAACTCTCTGTAGTCTAGTTGTTTATCTAGTATCATCACTGTTAACTCTCTGTAGTCTAGTTGTTTATCTAGTATCATCACTGTTAACTCTCTGTAGTCTAGTTGTTTATCTAGTATCATCACTGTTAACTCTCTGTAGTCTAGTTGTTTATCTAGTATCATCACCCAACATGTTAACTCTCTGTAGTCTAGTTGTTTATCTAGTATCATCACTGTTAACTCTCTGTAGTCTAGTTGTTTATCTAGTATCATCACTGTTAACTCTCTGTAGTCTAGTTGTTTATCTAGTATCATCACTGTTAACTCTCTGTAGTCTAGTTGTTTATCTAGTATCATCACCCAAGTCAGTTGTTAACTCTCTCTGTAGTCTAGTTGTTTATCTAGTATCATCACTGTTAACTCTCTGTAGTCTAGTTGTTTATCTAGTATCATCACTGTTAACTCTCTGTAGTCTAGTTGTTTATCTAGTATCATCACTGTTAACTCTCTGTAGTCTAGTTGTTTATCTAGTATCATCACCCAACATGTTAACTCTCTGTAGTCTAGTTGTTTATCTAGTATCATCACTGTTAACTCTCTGTAGTCTAGTTGTTTATCTAGTATCATCACTGTTAACTCTCTGTAGTCTAGTTGTTTTTATCTAGTATCATCACTGTTAACTCTCTGTAGTCTAGTTGTTTATCTAGTATCATCACTGTTAACTCTCTGTAGTCTAGTTGTTTATCTAGTATCATCACTGTTAACTCTCTGTAGTCTAGTTGTTTATCTAGTATCATCACCCAACATGTTAACTCTCTGTAGTCTAGTTGTTTATCTAGTATCATCACTGTTAACTCTCTGTAGTCTAGTTGTTTATCTAGTATCATCACTGTTAACTCTCTGTAGTCTAGTTGTTTATCTAGTATCATCACTGTTAACTCTCTGTAGTCTAGTTGTTTATCTAGTATCATCACCCAACATGTTAACTCTATGTAGTCTAGTTGTTTATCTAGTATCATCACTGTTAACTCTCTGTAGTCTAGTTGTTTATCTAGTATCATCACTGTTAACTCTCTGTAGTCTAGTTGTTTATCTAGTATCATCACTGTTAACTCTCTGTAACTCTCTGTCTAGTTGTTTATCTAGTATCATCACTGTTAACTCTCTGTAGTCTAGTTGTTTATCTAGTATCATCACTGTTAACTCTCTGTAGTCTAGTTGTTTATCTAGTATCATCACCTCAACATGTTAACTCTCTGTAGTCTAGTTGTTTATCTAGTATCATCACTGTTAACTCTCTGTAGTCTAGTTGTTTATCTAGTATCATCACTGTTAACTCTCTGTAGTCTAGTTGTTTATCTAGTATCATCACCTCTCTGTAGTCTAGTTGTTTATCTCTCACTGTTAACTCTCTGTAGTCTAGTTGTTTATCTAGTATCATCACTGTTAACTCTCTGTAGTCTAGTTGTTTATCTAGTATCATCACCCAACATGTTAACTCTCTGTAGTCTAGTTGTTTATCTAGTATCATCACTGTTAACTCTCTGTAGTCTAGTTGTTTATCTAGTATCATCACTGTTAACTCTCTGTAGTCTAGTTGTTTATCTAGTATCATCACTGTTAACTCTCTGTAGTCTAGTTGTTTATCTAGTATCATCACTGTTAACTCTCTGTAGTCTAGTTGTTTATCTAGTATCATCACTGTTAACTCTCTGTAGTCTAGTTGTTTATCTAGTATCATCACCCAACATGTTAACTCTCTGTAGTCTAGTTGTTTGTCTAGTATCATCACTGTTAACTCTCTGTAGTCTAGTTGTTTATCTAGTATCATCACCCAACATGTTAACTCTCTGTAGTCTAGTTGTTTATCTAGTATCATCACTGTTAACTCTCTGTAGTCTAGTTGTTTATCTAGTATCATCACCCAACATATCATCACTGTTAACTCTCTGTAGTCTAGTTGTTTATCTAGTATCATCACTGTTAACTCTCTGTAGTCTAGTTGTTTATCTAGTATCATCACTGTTAACTCTCTGTAGTCTAGTTGTTTATCTAGTATCATCACTGTTAACTCTCTGTAGTCTAGTTGTTTATCTAGTATCATCACTGTTAACTCTCTGTAGTCTAGTTGTTTATCTAGTATCATCACTGTTAACTCTCTGTAGTCTAGTTGTTTATCTAGTATCATCACTGTTAACTCTCTGTAGTCTAGTTGTTTATCTAGTATCATCACCCAACATGTTAACTCTATGTTGTTTATCTAGTCTCACTGTTAACTCTCTGTTTATCTAGTATCATCACTGTTAACTCTCTGTAGTCTAGTTGTTTATCTAGTATCATCACTGTTAACTCTCTGTAGTCTAGTTGTTTATCTAGTATCATCACTGTTAACTCTCTGTAGTCTAGTTGTTTATCTAGTATCATCACTGTTAACTCTCTGTAGTCTAGTTGTTTATCTAGTATCATCACTGTTAACTCTCTGTAGTCTAGTTGTTTATCTAGTATCATCACTGTTAACTCTCTGTAGTCTAGTTGTTTATCTAGTATCATCACTGTTAACTCTCTGTAGTCTAGTTGTTTATCTAGTATCATCACTGTTAACTCTCTGTAGTCTAGTTGTTTATCTAGTATCATCACTGTTAACTCTCTGTAGTCTAGTTGTTTATCTAGTATCATCACTGTTAACTCTCTGTAGTCTAGTTGTTTATCTAGTATCATCACCCAACATGTTAACTCTGTTAACTGTAGTCTAGTTGTTTATCTAGTATCATCACTGTTAACTCTCTGTAGTCTAGTTGTTTATCTAGTATCATCACTGTTAACTCTCTGTAGTCTAGTTGTTTATCTAGTATCATCACTGTTAACTCTCTGTAGTCTAGTTGTTTATCTAGTATCATCACTGTTAACTCTCTGTAGTCTAGTTGTTTATCTAGTATCATCACCCAACATGTTAACTCTCTGTAGTCTAGTTGTTTATCTAGTATCATCACTGTTAACTCTCTGTAGTCTAGTTGTTTATCTAGTATCATCACTGTTAACTCTCTGTAACATGTTAACTCTCTGTAGTCTAGTTGTTTATCTAGTATCATCACTGTTAACTCTCTGTAGTCTAGTTGTTTATCTAGTATCATCACTGTTAACTCTCTGTAGTCTAGTTGTTTATCTAGTATCATCACTGTTAACTGTCTGTAGTCTAGTTGTTTATCTAGTATCATCACTGTTAACTCTCTGTAGTCTAGTTGTTTATCTAGTATCATCACCTCTCTGTAGTCTAGTTGTTTATCTAGTATCATCACTGTTAACTCTCTGTAGTCTAGTTGTTTATCTAGTATCATCACTGTTAACTCTCTGTAGTCTAGTTGTTTATCTAGTATCATCACCCAACATGTTAACTCTCTGTAGTCTAGTTGTTTATCTAGTATCATCACTGTTAACTCTCTGTAGTCTAGTTGTTTATCTAGTATCATCACTGTTAACTCTCTGTAGTCTAGTTGTTTATCTAGTATCATCACTGTTAACTCTCTGTAGTCTAGTTGTTTATCTAGTATCATCACTGTTAACTCTCTGTAGTCTAGTTGTTTATCTAGTATCATCACTGTTAACTCTCTGTAGTCTAGTTGTTTATCTAGTATCATCACTGTTAACTCTCTGTAGTCTAGTTGTTTATCTAGTATCATCACTGTTAACTCTCTGTAGTCTAGTTGTTTATCTAGTATCATCACCCAACATGTTAACTCTCTGTAGTCTAGTTGTTTATCTAGTATCATCACTGTTAACTCTCTGTAGTCTAGTTGTTTATCTAGTATCATCACTGTTAACTCTCTGTAGTCTAGTTGTTTATCTAGTATCATCACTGTTAACTCTCTGTAGTCTAGTTGTTTATCTAGTATCATCACTGTTAACTCTCTGTAGTCTAGTTGTTTATCTAGTATCATCACTGTTAACTCTCTGTAGTCTAGTTGTTTATCTAGTATCATCACTGTTAACTCTCTGTAGTCTAGTTGTTTATCTAGTATCATCACTGTTAACTCTCTGTAGTCTAGTTGTTTATCTAGTATCATCACTGTTAACTCTCTGTAGTCTAGTTGTTTATCTAGTATCATCACTGTTAACTCTCTGTAGTCTAGTTGTTTATCTAGTATCATCACTGTTAACTCTCTGTAGTCTAGTTGTTTATCTAGTATCATCACCCAACATGTTAACTCTCTGTAGTCTAGTTGTTTATCTAGTATCATCACTGTTAACTCTCTGTAGTCTAGTTGTTTATCTAGTATCATCACTGTTAACTCTCTGTAGTCTAGTTGTTTATCTAGTATCATCACTGTTAACTCTCTGTAGTCTAGTTGTTTATCTAGTATCATCACTGTTAACTCTCTGTAGTCTAGTTGTTTATCTAGTATCATCACTGTTAACTCTCTGTGGTCTAGTTGTTTATCTAGTATCATCACTGTTAACTCTCTGTAGTCTAGTTGTTTATCTAGTATCATCACTGTTAACTCTCTGTAGTCTAGTTGTTTATCTAGTATCATCACTGTTAACTCTCTGTAGTCTAGTTGTTTATCTAGTATCATCACTGTTAACTCTCTGTAGTCTAGTTGTTTATCTAGTATCATCACTGTTAACTCTCTGTAGTCTAGTTGTTTATCTAGTATCATCACTGTTAACTCTCTGTAGTCTAGTTGTTTATCTAGTATCATCACCCAACATGTTAACTCTCTGTAGTCTAGTTGTTTATCTAGTATCATCACTGTTAACTCTCTGTAGTCTAGTTGTTTATCTAGTATCATCACTGTTAACTCTCTGTAGTCTAGTTGTTTATCTAGTATCATCACTGTTAACTCTCTGTAGTCTAGTTGTTTATCTAGTATCATCACTGTTAACTCTCTGTAGTCTAGTTGTTTATCTAGTATCATCACTGTTAACTCTCTGTAGTCTAGTTGTTTATCTAGTATCATCACTGTTAACTCTCTGTAGTCTAGTTGTTTATCTAGTATCATCACTGTTAACTCTCTGTAGTCTAGTTGTTTATCTAGTATCATCACTGTTAACTCTCTGTAGTCTAGTTGTTTATCTAGTATCATCACTGTTAACTCTCTGTAGTCTAGTTGTTTATCTAGTATCATCACCCAACATGTTAACTCTCTGTAGTCTAGTTGTTTATCTAGTATCATCACTGTTAACTCTCTGTAGTCTAGTTGTTTATCTAGTATCATCACTGTTAACTCTCTGTAGTCTAGTTGTTTATCTAGTATCATCACTGTTAACTCTCTGTAGTCTAGTTGTTTATCTAGTATCATCACTGTTAACTCTCTGTAGTCTAGTTGTTTATCTAGTATCATCACTGTTAACTCTCTGTAGTCTAGTTGTTTAGTCTCACCCAACATGTTAGTTGTTTATCTAGTATCATCACTGTTAACTCTCTGTAGTCTAGCTGTTTATCTAGTATCATCACTGTTAACTCTCTGTAGTCTAGTTGTTTATCTAGTATCATCACTGTTAACTCTCTGTAGTCTAGTTGTTTATCTAGTATCATCACTGTTAACTCTCTGTAGTCTAGTTGTTTATCTAGTATCATCACTGTTAACTCTCTGTAGTCTAGTTGTTTATCTAGTATCATCACTGTTAACTCTCTGTAGTCTAGTTGTTTATCTAGTATCATCACTGTTAACTCTCTGTAGTCTAGTTGTTTATCTAGTATCATCACTGTTAACTCTCTGTAGTCTAGTTGTTTATCTAGTATCATCACTGTTAACTCTCTGTAGTCTAGTTGTTTATCTAGTATCATCACCCAACATGTTAACTCTCTGTAGTCTAGTTGTTTATCTAGTATCATCACTGTTAACTCTCTGTAGTCTAGTTGTTTATCTAGTATCATCACCCAACATGTTAACTCTCTGTAGTCTAGTTGTTTATCTAGTATCATCACTGTTAACTCTCTGTAGTCTAGTTGTTTATCTAGTATCATCACTGTTAACTCTCTGTAGTCTAGTTGTTTATCTAGTATCATCACTGTTAACTCTCTGTAGTCTAGTTGTTTATCTAGTATCATCACTGTTAACTCTCTGTAGTCTAGTTGTTTATCTAGTATCATCACTGTTAACTCTCTGTGGTCTAGTTGTTTATCTAGTATCATCACTGTTAACTCTCTGTAGTCTAGTTGTTTATCTAGTATCATCACTGTTAACTCTCTGTAGTCTAGTTGTTTATCTAGTATCATCACTGTTAACTCTCTGTAGTCTAGTTGTTTATCTAGTATCATCACCCAACATGTTAACTCTCTGTAGTCTAGTTGTTTATCTAGTATCATCACTGTTAACTCTCTGTAGTCTAGTTGTTTATCTAGTATCATCACTGTTAACTCTCTGTAGTCTAGTTGTTTATCTAGTATCATCACTGTTAACTCTCTGTAGTCTAGTTGTTTATCTAGTATCATCACTGTTAACTCTCTGTAGTCTAGTTGTTTATCTAGTATCATCACTGTTAACTCTCTGTAGTCTAGTTGTTTATCTAGTATCATCACTGTTAACTCTCTGTAGTCTAGTTGTTTATCTAGTATCATCACTGTTAACTCTCTGTAGTCTAGTTGTTTATCTAGTATCATCACTGTTAACTCTCTGTAGTCTAGTTGTTTATCTAGTATCATCACTGTTAACTCTCTGTAGTCTAGTTGTTTATCTAGTATCATCACTGTTAACTCTCTGTAGTCTAGTTGTTTATCTAGTATCATCACTGTTAACTCTCTGTAGTCTAGTTGTTTATCTAGTATCATCACTGTTAACTCTCTGTAGTCTAGTTGTTTATCTAGTATCATCACTGTTAACTCTCTGTAGTCTAGTTGTTTATCTAGTATCATCACTGTTAACTCTCTGTAGTCTAGTTGTTTATCTAGTATCATCACTGTTAACTCTCTGTAGTCTAGTTGTTTATCTAGTATCATCACCCAACATGTTAACTCTCTGTAGTCTAGTTGTTTATCTAGTATCATCACTGCTAACTCTCTGTAGTCTAGTTGTTTATCTAGTATCATCACCCAACATGTTAACTCTCTGTAGTCTAGTTGTTTATCTAGTATCATCACTGTTAACTCTCTGTAGTCTAGTTGTTTATCTAGTATCATCACTGTTAACTCTCTGTAGTCTAGTTGTTTATCTAGTATCATCACTGTTAACTCTCTGTAGTCTAGTTGTTTATCTAGTATCATCACTGTTAACTCTCTGTAGTCTAGTTGTTTATCTAGTATCATCACTGTTAACTCTCTGTGGTCTAGTTGTTTATCTAGTATCATCACTGTTAACTCTCTGTAGTCTAGTTGTTTATCTAGTATCATCACTGTTAACTCTCTGTAGTCTAGTTGTTTATCTAGTATCATCACTGTTAACTGTCTGTAGTCTAGTTGTTTATCTAGTATCATCACTGTTAACTCTATGTAGTCTAGTTGTTTATCTAGTATCATCACCCAACATGTTAACTCTCTGTAGTCTAGTTGTTTATCTAGTATCATCACTGTTAACTGTCTGTAGTCTAGTTGTTTATCTAGTATCATCACCCAACATGTTAACTCTCTGTAGTCTAGTTGTTTATCTAGTATCATCACTGTTAACTCTCTGTAGTCTAGTTGTTTATCTAGTATCATCACTGTTAACTCTCTGTAGTCTAGTTGTTTATCTAGTATCATCACTGTTAACTCTCTGTAGTCTAGTTGTTTATCTAGTATCATCACTGTTAACTCTCTGTGGTCTAGTTGTTTATCTAGTATCATCACTGTTAACTCTCTGTAGTCTAGTTGTTTATCTAGTATCATCACTGTTAACTCTCTGTAGTCTAGTTGTTTATCTAGTATCATCACTGTTAACTCTCTGTAGTCTAGTTGTTTATCTAGTATCATCACTGTTAACTCTCTGTAGTCTAGTTGTTTATCTAGTATCATCACTGTTAACTCTCTGTAGTCTAGTTGTTTATCTAGTATCATCACTGTTAACTCTCTGTAGTCTAGTTGTTTATCTAGTATCATCACCCAACATGTTAACTCTCTGTAGTCTAGTTGTTTATCTAGTATCATCACTGTTAACTCTCTGTAGTCTAGTTGTTTATCTAGTATCATCACTGTTAACTCTCTGTAGTCTAGTTGTTTATCTAGTATCATCACTGTTAACTCTCTGTAGTCTAGTTGTTTATCTAGTATCATCACTGTTAACTCTCTGTAGTCTAGTTGTTTATCTAGTATCATCACTGTTAACTCTCTGTAGTCTAGTTGTTTATCTAGTATCATCACTGTTAACTCTCTGTAGTCTAGTTGTTTATCTAGTATCATCACTGTTAACTCTCTGTAGTCTAGTTGTTTATCTAGTATCATCACTGTTAACTCTCTGTAGTCTAGTTGTTTATCTAGTATCATCACTGTTAACTCTCTGTAGTCTAGTTGTTTATCTAGTATCATCACCCAACATGTTAACTCTCTGTAGTCTAGTTGTTTATCTAGTATCATCACTGTTAACTCTCTGTAGTCTAGTTGTTTATCTAGTATCATCACTGTTAACTCTCTGTAACTCTCTGTCTAGTTGTTTATCTAGTATCATCACTGTTAACTCTCTGTAGTCTAGTTGTTTATCTAGTATCATCACTGTTAACTCTCTGTAGTCTAGTTGTTTATCTAGTATCATCACTGTTAACTCTCTGTAGTCTAGTTGTTTATCTAGTATCATCACCCAACATGTTAACTCTCTGTAGTCTAGTTGTTTATCTAGTATCATCACTGCTAACTCTCTGTAGTCTAGTTGTTTATCTAGTATCATCACCTCAACATGTTAACTCTCTGTAGTCTAGTTGTTTATCTAGTATCATCACTGTTAACTCTCTGTAGTCTAGTTGTTTATCTAGTATCATCACTGTTAACTCTCTGTAGTCTAGTTGTTTATCTAGTATCATCACTGTTAACTCTCTGTAGTCTAGTTGTTTATCTAGTATCATCACTGTTAACTCTCTGTAGTCTAGTTGTTTATCTAGTATCATCACTGTTAACTCTCTGTAGTCTAGTTGTTTATCTAGTATCATCACTGTTAACTCTCTGTAGTCTAGTTGTTTATCTAAATCATCACTATATTCTTATCTATTATTAGTTATCACTGTTAACTCTCTGTAGTCTAGTTGTTTATCTAGTATCATCACTGTTAACTCTCTGTAGTCTAGTTGTTTATCTAGTATCATCACTGTTAACTCTCTGTAGTCTAGTTGTTTATCTAGTATCATCACTGTTAACTCTCTGTAGTCTAGTTGTTTATCTAGTATCATCACCCAACATGTTAACTCTCTGTAACTCTAGTTGTTTATCTAGTATCATCACTGTTAACTCTCTGTAGTCTAGTTGTTTATCTAGTATCATCACCCAACATGTTAACTCTCTGTAACTCTCTGTCTAGTTGTTTATCTAGTATCATCACTGTTAACTCTCTGTAGTCTAGTTGTTTATCTAGTATCATCACTGTTAACTCTCTGTAGTCTAGTTGTTTATCTAGTATCATCACTGTTAACTCTCTGTAGTCTAGTTGTTTATCTAGTATCATCACTGTTAACTCTCTGTAGTCTAGTTGTTTATCTAGTATCATCACTGTTAACTCTCTGTAGTCTAGTTGTTTATCTAGTATCATCACTGTTAACTCTCTGTAGTCTAGTTGTTTATCTAGTATCATCACTGTTAACTCTCTGTAGTCTAGTTGTTTATCTAGTATCATCACTGTTAACTCTCTGTAGTCTAGTTGTTTATCTAGTATCATCACTGTTAACTCTCTGTAGTCTAGTTGTTTATCTAGTATCATCACTGTTAACTCTCTGTAGTCTAGTTGTTTATCTAGTATCATCACTGTTAACTCTCTGTAGTCTAGTTGTTTATCTAGTATCATCACTGTTAACTCTCTGTAGTCTAGTTGTTTATCTAGTATCATCACTGTTAACTCTCTGTAGTCTAGTTGTTTATCTAGTATCATCACTGTTAACTCTCTGTAGTCTAGTTGTTTATCTAGTATCATCACTGTTAACTCTCTGTAGTCTAGTTGTTTATCTAGTATCATCACTGTTAACTCTCTGTAGTCTAGTTGTTTATCTAGTATCATCACTGTTAACTCTCTGTAGTCTAGTTGTTTATCTAGTATCATCACTGTTAACTCTCTGTAGTCTAGTTGTTTATCTAGTATCATCACTGTTAACTCTCTGTAGTCTAGTTGTTTATCTAGTATCATCACTGTTAACTCTCTGTAGTCTAGTTGTTTATCTAGTATCATCACTGTTAACTCTCTGTAGTCTAGTTGTTTATCTAGTATCATCACCCAACATGTTAACTCTCTGTAGTCTAGTTGTTTATCTAGTATCATCACTGTTAACTCTCTGTAGTCTAGTTGTTTATCTAGTATCATCACTGTTAACTCTCTGTAGTCTAGTTGTTTATCTAGTATCATCACTGTTAACTCTCTGTAGTCTAGTTGTTTATCTAGTATCATCACTGTTAACTCTCTGTAGTCTAGTTGTTTATCTAGTATCATCACTGTTAACTCTCTGTAGTCTAGTTGTTTATCTAGTATCATCACTGTTAACTCTCTGTAGTCTAGTTGTTTATCTAGTATCATCACTGTTAACTCTCTGTAGTCTAGTTGTTTATCTAGTATCATCACTGTTAACTCTCTGTAGTCTAGTTGTTTATCTAGTATCATCACTGTTAACTCTCTGTAGTCTAGTTGTTTATCTAGTATCATCACTGTTAACTCTCTGTAGTCTAGTTGTTTATCTAGTATCATCACTGTTAACTCTCTGTAGTCTAGTTGTTTATCTAGTATCATCACTGTTAACTCTCTGTAGTCTAGTTGTTTATCTAGTATCATCACTGTTAACTCTCTGTAGTCTAGTTGTTTATCTAGTATCATTTGTTTACTGTTAACTCTCTGTAGTCTAGTTGTTTATCTAGTATCATCACTGTTAACTCTCTGTAGTCTAGTTGTTTATCTAGTATCATCACTGTTAACTCTCTGTAGTCTAGTTGTTTATCTAGTATCATCACCCAACATGTTAACTCTCTGTAGTCTAGTTGTTTATCTAGTATCATCACTGTTAACTCTCTGTAGTCTAGTTGTTTATCTAGTATCATCACCCAACATGTTAACTCTCTGTAGTCTAGTTGTTTATCTAGTATCATCACTGTTAACTCTCTGTAGTCTAGTTGTTTATCTAGTATCATCACTGTTAACTCTCTGTAGTCTAGTTGTTTATCTAGTATCATCACTGTTAACTCTCTGTAGTCTAGTTGTTTATCTAGTATCATCACTGTTAACTCTCTGTAGTCTAGTTGTTTATCTAGTATCATCACTGTTAACTCTCTGTGGTCTAGTTGTTTATCTAGTATCATCACTGTTAACTCTCTGTAGTCTAGTTGTTTATCTAGTATCATCACTGTTAACTCTCTGTAGTCTAGTTGTTTATCTAGTATCATCACTGTTAACTGTCTGTAGTCTAGTTGTTTATCTAGTATCATCACTGTTAACTCTATGTAGTCTAGTTGTTTATCTAGTATCATCACCCAACATGTTAACTCTCTGTAGTCTAGTTGTTTATCTAGTATCATCACTGTTAACTGTCTGTAGTCTAGTTGTTTATCTAGTATCATCACCCAACATGTTAACTCTCTGTAGTCTAGTTGTTTATCTAGTATCATCACTGTTAACTCTCTGTAGTCTAGTTGTTTATCTAGTATCATCACTGTTAACTCTCTGTAGTCTAGTTGTTTATCTAGTATCATCACTGTTAACTCTCTGTAGTCTAGTTGTTTATCTAGTATCATCACTGTTAACTCTCTGTGGTCTAGTTGTTTATCTAGTATCATCACTGTTAACTCTCTGTAGTCTAGTTGTTTATCTAGTATCATCACTGTTAACTCTCTGTAGTCTAGTTGTTTATCTAGTATCATCACTGTTAACTCTCTGTAGTCTAGTTGTTTATCTAGTATCATCACTGTTAACTCTCTGTAGTCTAGTTGTTTATCTAGTATCATCACTGTTAACTCTCTGTAGTCTAGTTGTTTATCTAGTATCATCACTGTTAACTCTCTGTAGTCTAGTTGTTTATCTAGTATCATCACTGTTAACTCTCTGTAGTCTAGTTGTTTATCTAGTATCATCACTGTTAACTCTCTGTAGTCTAGTTGTTTATCTAGTATCATCACTGTTAACTCTCTGTGGTCTAGTTGTTTATCTAGTATCATCACTGTTAACTCTCTGTAGTCTAGTTGTTTATCTAGTATCATCACTGTTAACTCTCTGTAGTCTAGTTGTTTATCTAGTATCATCACTGCTAACTCTCTGTAGTCTAGTTGTTTATCTAGTATCATCACCCAACATGTTAACTCTCTGTAGTCTAGTTGTTTATCTAGTATCATCACTGTTAACTCTCTGTAGTCTAGTTGTTTATCTAGTATCATCACTGTTAACTCTCTGTAGTCTAGTTGTTTATCTAGTATCATCACTGTTAACTCTCTGTAGTCTAGTTGTTTATCTAGTATCATCACTGTTAACTCTCTGTAGTCTAGTTGTTTATCTAGTATCATCACTGTTAACTCTCTGTAGTCTAGTTGTTTATCTAGTATCATCACTGTTAACTCTCTGTAGTCTAGTTGTTTATCTAGTATCATCACTGTTAACTCTCTGTAGTCTAGTTGTTTATCTAGTATCATCACTGTTAACTCTCTGTAGTCTAGTTGTTTATCTAGTATCATCACTGTTAACTCTCTGTGGTCTAGTTGTTTATCTAGTATCATCACTGTTAACTCTCTGTAGTCTAGTTGTTTATCTAGTATCATCACTGTTAACTCTCTGTAGTCTAGTTGTTTATCTAGTATCATCACTGTTAACTCTCTGTAGTCTAGTTGTTTATCTAGTATCATCACCCAGTCTAGTTGTTTATCAACATGTTAACTCTCTGTAGTCTAGTTGTTTATCTAGTATCATCACTGTTAACTCTCTGTAGTCTAGTTGTTTATCTAGTATCATCACTGTTAACTCTCTGTAGTCTAGTTGTTTATCTAGTATCATCACTGTTAACTCTCTGTAGTCTAGTTGTTTATCTAGTATCATCACTGTTAACTCTCTGTAGTCTAGTTGTTTATCTAGTATCATCACTGTTAACTCTCTGTAGTCTAGTTGTTTATCTAGTATCATCACTGTTAACTCTCTGTAGTCTAGTTGTTTATCTAGTATCATCACTGTTAACTCTCTGTAGTCTAGTTGTTTATCTAGTATCATTACTGTTAACTCTCTGTAGTCTAGTTGTTTATCTAGTATCATCACTGTTAACTCTCTGTAGTCTAGTTGTTTATCTAGTATCATCACCCAACATGTTAACTCTCTGTAGTCTAGTTGTTTATCTAGTATCATCACTGCTAACTCTCTGTAGTCTAGTTGTTTATCTAGTATCATCACTGTTAACTCTCTGTAGTCTAGTTGTTTATCTAGTATCATCACTGTTAACTCTCTGTAGTCTAGTTGTTTATCTAGTATCATCACTGTTAACTCTCTGTAGTCTAGTTGTTTATCTAGTATCATCACCCAACATGTTAACTCTCTGTAGTCTAGTTGTTTATCTAGTATCATCACTGTTAACTCTCTGTAGTCTAGTTGTTTATCTAGTATCATCACTGTTAACTCTCTGTAGTCTAGTTGTTTATCTAGTATCATCACTGTTAACTCTCTGTAGTCTAGTTGTTTATCTAGTATCATCACTGTTAACTCTCTGTAGTCTAGTTGTTTATCTAGTATCATCACTGTTAACTCTCTGTGGTCTAGTTGTTTATCTAGTATCATCACTGTTAACTCTCTGTAGTCTAGTTGTTTATCTAGTATCATCACTGTTAACTCTCTGTAGTCTAGCTGTTTATCTAGTATCATCACTGTTAACTCTCTGTAGTCTAGTTGTTTATCTAGTATCATCACTGTTAACTCTCTGTAGTCTAGTTGTTTATCTAGTATCATCACTGTTAACTCTCTGTAGTCTAGTTGTTTATCTAGTATCATCACTGTTAACTCTCTGTAGTCTAGTTGTTTATCTAGTATCATCACTGTTAACTCTCTGTAGTCTAGTTGTTTATCTAGTATCATCACTGTTAACTCTCTGTAGTCTAGTTGTTTATCTAGTATCATTACTGTTAACTCTCTGTAGTCTAGTTGTTTATCTAGTATCATCACTGTTAACTCTCTGTAGTCTAGTTGTTTATCTAGTATCATCACCCAACATGTTAACTCTCTGTAGTCTAGTTGTTTATCTAGTATCATCACTGCTAACTCTCTGTAGTCTAGTTGTTTATCTAGTATCATCACCCAACATGTTAACTCTCTGTAGTCTAGTTGTTTATCTAGTATCATCACTGTTAACTCTCTGTAGTCTAGTTGTTTATCTAGTATCATCACTGTTAACTCTCTGTAGTCTAGTTGTTTATCTAGTATCATCACTGTTAACTCTCTGTAGTCTAGTTGTTTATCTAGTATCATCACTGTTAACTCTCTGTAGTCTAGTTGTTTATCTAGTATCATCACTGTTAACTCTCTGTGGTCTAGTTGTTTATCTAGTATCATCACTGTTAACTCTCTGTAGTCTAGTTGTTTATCTAGTATCATCACTGTTAACTCTCTGTGGTCTAGTTGTTTATCTAGTATCATCACTGTTAACTCTCTGTAGTCTAGTTGTTTATCTAGTATCATCACTGTTAACTCTATGTAGTCTAGTTGTTTATCTAGTATCATCACCCAACATGTTAACTCTCTGTAGTCTAGTTGTTTATCTAGTATCATCACTGTTAACTGTCTGTAGTCTAGTTGTTTATCTAGTATCATCACCCAACATGTTAACTCTCTGTAGTCTAGTTGTTTATCTAGTATCATCACTGTTAACTCTCTGTAGTCTAGTTGTTTATCTAGTATCATCACTGTTAACTCTCTGTAGTCTAGTTGTTTATCTAGTATCATCACTGTTAACTCTCTGTAGTCTAGTTGTTTATCTAGTATCATCACTGTTAACTCTCTGTAGTCTAGTTGTTTATCTAGTATCATCACTGTTAACTCTCTGTAGTCTAGTTGTTTATCTAGTATCATCACTGTTAACTCTCTGTAGTCTAGTTGTTTATCTAGTATCATCACTGTTAACTCTCTGTAGTCTAGTTGTTTATCTAGTATCATCACCCAACATGTTAACTCTCTGTAGTCTAGTTGTTTATCTAGTATCATCACTGTTAACTCTCTGTAGTCTAGTTGTTTATCTAGTATCATCACCCAACACGTTAACTCTCTGTAGTCTAGTTGTTTATCTAGTATCATCACTGTTAACTCTCTGTAGTCTAGTTGTTTATCTAGTATCATCACTGTTAACTCTCTGTAGTCTAGTTGTTTATCTAGTATCATCACTGTTAACTCTCTGTAGTCTAGTTGTTTATCTAGTATCATCACTGTTAACTCTCTGTAGTCTAGTTGTTTATCTAGTATCATCACTGTTAACTCTCTGTAGTCTAGTTGTTTATCTAGTATCATCACTGTTAACTCTCTGTGGTCTAGTTGTTTATCTAGTATCATCACTGTTAACTGTCTGTAGTCTAGTTGTTTATCTAGTATCATCACTGTTAACTCTATGTAGTCTAGTTGTTTATCTAGTATCATCACCCAACATGTTAACTCTCTGTAGTCTAGTTGTTTATCTAGTATCATCACTGTTAACTCTCTGTAGTCTAGTTGTTTATCTAGTATCATCACCCAACATGTTAACTCTCTGTAGTCTAGTTGTTTATCTAGTATCATCACTGTTAACTCTCTGTAGTCTAGTTGTTTATCTAGTATCATCACCCAACATGTTAACTCTCTGTAGTCTAGTTGTTTATCTAGTATCATCACTGTTAACTCTCTGTAGTCTAGTTGTTTATCTAGTATCATCACTGTTAACTCTCTGTAGTCTAGTTGTTTATCTAGTATCATCACTGTTAACTCTCTGTAGTCTAGTTGTTTATCTAGTATCATCACCCAACATGTTAACTCTCTGTAGTCTAGTTGTTTATCTAGTATCATCACTGTTAACTCTCTGTAGTCTAGTTGTTTATCTAGTATCATCACCCAACAGTATCATCACTGTTAACTCTCTGTAGTCTAGTTGTTTATCTAGTATCATCACTGTTAACTCTCTGTAGTCTAGTTGTTTATCTAGTATCATCACTGTTAACTCTCTGTAGTCTAGTTGTTTATCTAGTATCATCACTGTTAACTCTCTGTAGTCTAGTTGTTTATCTAGTATCAGTTGTTTATCTAGTATCATCACTGTTAACTCTCTGTAGTCTAGTTGTTTATCTAGTATCATCACTGTTAACTCTCTGTAGTCTAGTTGTTTATCTAGTATCATCACTGTTAACTCTCTGTAGTCTAGTTGTTTATCTAGTATCATCACTGTTAACTCTCTGTAGTCTAGTTGTTTATCTAGTATCATCACTGTTAACTCTCTGTAGTCTAGTTGTTTATCTAGTATCATCACTGTTAACTCTCTGTAGTCTAGTTGTTTATCTAGTATCATCACCCAACATGTTAACTCTCTGTAGTCTAGTTGTTTATCTAGTATCATCACTGTTAACTCTCTGTAGTCTAGTTGTTTATCTAGTATCATCACTGTTAACTCTCTGTAGTCTAGTTGTTTATCTAGTATCATCACTGTTAACTCTCTGTAGTCTAGTTGTTTATCTAGTATCATCACTGTTAACTCTCTGTAGTCTAGTTGTTTATCTAGTATCATCACTGTTAACTCTCTGTAGTCTAGTTGTTTATCTAGTATCATCACTGTTAACTCTCTGTAGTCTAGTTGTTTATCTAGTATCATCACTGTTAACTCTCTGTAGTCTAGTTGTTTATCTAGTATCATCACCCAACATGTTAACTCTCTGTAGTCTAGTTGTTTATCTAGTATCATCACTGTTAACTCTCTGTAGTCTAGTTGTTTATCTAGTATCATCACTGTTAACTCTCTGTAGTCTAGTTGTTTATCTAGTATCATCACTGTTAACTCTCTGTAGTCTAGTTGTTTATCTAGTATCATCACTGTTAACTCTCTGTGGTCTAGTTGTTTATCTAGTATCATCACTGTTAACTCTCTGTAGTCTAGTTGTTTATCTAGTATCATCACTGTTAACTCTCTGTAGTCTAGTTGTTTATCTAGTATCATCACTGTTAACTCTCTGTAGTCTAGTTGTTTATCTAGTATCATCACCCAACATGTTAACTCTCTGTAGTCTAGTTGTTTATCTAGTATCATCACTGTTAACTCTCTGTAGTCTAGTTGTTTATCTAGTATCATCACTGTTAACTCTCTGTAGTCTAGTTGTTTATCTAGTATCATCACTGTTAACTCTCTGTAGTCTAGTTGTTTATCTAGTATCATCACTGTTAACTCTCTGTAGTCTAGTTGTTTATCTAGTATCATCACTGTTAACTCTCTGTAGTCTAGTTGTTTATCTAGTATCATCACTGTTAACTCTCTGTAGTCTAGTTGTTTATCTAGTATCATCACCCAACATGTTAACTCTCTGTAGTCTAGTTGTTTATCTAGTATCATCACTGTTAACTCTCTGTAGTCTAGTTGTTTATCTAGTATCATCACTGTTAACTCTCTGTAGTCTAGTTGTTTATCTAGTATCATCACTGTTAACTCTCTGTAGTCTAGTTGTTTATCTAGTATCATCACTTTTAACTCTCTGTAGTCTAGTTGTTTATCTAGTATCATCACTGTTAACTCTCTGTAGTCTAGTTGTTTATCTAGTATCATCACCCAACACGTTAACTCTCTGTAGTCTAGTTGTTTATCTAGTATCATCACTGTTAACTCTCTGTAGTCTAGTTGTTTATCTAGTATCATCACTGTTAACTCTCTGTAGTCTAGTTGTTTATCTAGTATCATCACTGTTAACTCTCTGTAGTCTAGTTGTTTATCTAGTATCATCACCCAACATGTTAACTCTCTGTAGTCTAGTTGTTTATCTAGTATCATCACTGTTAACTCTCTGTAGTCTAGTTGTTTATCTAGTATCATCACCCAACACGTTAACTCTCTGTAGTCTAGTTGTTTATCTAGTATCATCACTGTTAACTCTCTGTAGTCTAGTTGTTTATCTAGTATCATCACTGTTAACTCTCTGTAGTCTAGTTGTTTATCTAGTATCATCACTGTTAACTCTCTGTAGTCTAGTTGTTTATCTAGTATCATCACTGTTAACTCTCTGTAGTCTAGTTGTTTATCTAGTATCATCACTGTTAACTCTCTGTAGTCTAGTTGTTTATCTAGTATCATCACTGTTAACTCTCTGTAGTCTAGTTGTTTAACTAGTATCATCACTGTTAACTCTCTGTAGTCTAGTTGTTTATCTAGTATCATCACTGTTAACTCTCTGTAGTCTAGTTGTTTATCTAGTATCATCACTGTTAACTCTCTGTAGTCTAGTTGTTTATCTAGTATCATCACCCAACATGTTAACTCTCTGTAGTCTAGTTGTTTATCTAGTATCATCACTGTTAACTCTCTGTAGTCTAGTTGTTTATCTAGTATCATCACTGTTAACTCTCTGTGGTCTAGTTGTTTATCTAGTATCATCACTGTTAACTGTCTGTAGTCTAGTTGTTTATCTAGTATCATCACTGTTAACTCTATGTAGTCTAGTTGTTTATCTAGTATCATCACCCAACATGTTAACTCTCTGTAGTCTAGTTGTTTATCTAGTATCATCACTGTTAACTCTATGTAGTCTAGTTGTTTATCTAGTATCATCACCCAACATGTTAACTCTCTGTAGTCTAGTTGTTTATCTAGTATCATCACTGTTAACTGTCTGTAGTCTAGTTGTTTATCTAGTATCATCACCCAACATGTTAACTCTCTGTAGTCTAGTTGTTTATCTAGTATCATCACTGTTAACTCTCTGTAGTCTAGTTGTTTATCTAGTATCATCACTGTTAACTCTCTGTAGTCTAGTTGTTTATCTAGTATCATCACTGTTAACTATCTGTAGTCTAGTTGTTTATCTAGTATCATCACTGTTAACTCTCTGTAGTCTAGTTGTTTATCTAGTATCATCACTGTTAACTCTCTGTAGTCTAGTTGTTTATCTAGTATCATCACTGTTAACTCTCTGTAGTCTAGTTGTTTATCTAGTATCATCACTGTTAACTCTCTGTAGTCTAGTTGTTTATCTAGTATCATCACTGTTAACTCTCTGTAGTCTAGTTGTTTATCTAGTATCATCACCCAACATGTTAACTCTCTGTAGTCTAGTTGTTTATCTAGTATCATCACTGTTAACTCTCTGTAGTCTAGTTGTTTATCTAGTATCATCACTGTTAACTCTCTGTAGTCTAGTTGTTTATCTAGTATCATCACTGTTAACTCTCTGTAGTCTAGTTGTTTATCTAGTATCATCACTGTTAACTCTCTGTAGTCTAGTTGTTTATCTAGTATCATCACTGTTAACTCTCTGTAGTCTAGTTGTTTATCTAGTATCATCACTGTTAACTCTCTGTAGTCTAGTTGTTTATCTAGTATCATCACCCAACATGTTAACTCTCTGTAGTCTAGTTGTTTATCTAGTATCATCACTGTTAACTCTCTGTAGTCTAGTTGTTTATCTAGTATCATCACCCAACACGTTAACTCTCTGTAGTCTAGTTGTTTATCTAGTATCATCACTGTTAACTCTCTGTAGTCTAGTTGTTTATCTAGTATCATCACTGTTAACTCTCTGTAGTCTAGTTGTTTATCTAGTATCATCACTGTTAACTCTCTGTAGTCTAGTTGTTTATCTAGTATCATCACTGTTAACTCTCTGTAGTCTAGTTGTTTATCTAGTATCATCACTGTTAACTCTCTGTAGTCTAGTTGTTTATCTAGTATCATCACTGTTAACTCTCTGTAGTCTAGTTGTTTAACTAGTATCATCACTGTTAACTCTCTGTAGTCTAGTTGTTTATCTAGTATCATCACTGTTAACTCTCTGTAGTCTAGTTGTTTATCTAGTATCATCACTGTTAACTCTCTGTAGTCTAGTTGTTTATCTAGTATCATCACCCAACATGTTAACTCTCTGTAGTCTAGTTGTTTATCTAGTATCATCACTGTTAACTCTCTGTAGTCTAGTTGTTTATCTAGTATCATCACTGTTAACTCTCTGTGGTCTAGTTGTTTATCTAGTATCATCACTGTTAACTGTCTGTAGTCTAGTTGTTTATCTAGTATCATCACTGTTAACTCTATGTAGTCTAGTTGTTTATCTAGTATCATCACCCAACATGTTAACTCTCTGTAGTCTAGTTGTTTATCTAGTATCATCACTGTTAACTCTATGTAGTCTAGTTGTTTATCTAGTATCATCACCCAACATGTTAACTCTCTGTAGTCTAGTTGTTTATCTAGTATCATCACTGTTAACTGTCTGTAGTCTAGTTGTTTATCTAGTATCATCACCCAACATGTTAACTCTCTGTAGTCTAGTTGTTTATCTAGTATCATCACTGTTAACTCTCTGTAGTCTAGTTGTTTATCTAGTATCATCACTGTTAACTCTCTGTAGTCTAGTTGTTTATCTAGTATCATCACTGTTAACTATCTGTAGTCTAGTTGTTTATCTAGTATCATCACTGTTAACTCTCTGTAGTCTAGTTGTTTATCTAGTATCATCACTGTTAACTCTCTGTAGTCTAGTTGTTTATCTAGTATCATCACCCAACACGTTAACTCTCTGTAGTCTAGTTGTTTATCTAGTATCATCACTGTTAACTCTCTGTAGTCTAGTTGTTTATCTAGTATCATCACTGTTAACTCTCTGTAGTCTAGTTGTTTATCTAGTATCATCACTGTTAACTCTCTGTAGTCTAGTTGTTTATCTAGTATCATCACTGTTAACTCTCTGTAGTCTAGTTGTTTATCTAGTATCATCACTGTTAACTCTCTGTAGTCTAGTTGTTTATCTAGTATCATCACTGTTAACTCTCTGTGGTCTAGTTGTTTATCTAGTATCATCACTGTTAACTGTCTGTAGTCTAGTTGTTTATCTAGTATCATCACTGTTAACTCTATGTAGTCTAGTTGTTTATCTAGTATCATCACCCAACATGTTAACTCTCTGTAGTCTAGTTGTTTATCTAGTATCATCACTGTTAACTGTCTGTAGTCTAGTTGTTTATCTAGTATCATCACCCAACATGTTAACTCTCTGTAGTCTAGTTGTTTATCTAGTATCATCACTGTTAACTCTCTGTAGTCTAGTTGTTTATCTAGTATCATCACTGTTAACTCTCTGTGGTCTAGTTGTTTATCTAGTATCATCACTGTTAACTCTCTGTAGTCTAGTTGTTTATCTAGTATCATCACTGTTAACTCTCTGTAGTCTAGTTGTTTATCTAGTATCATCACTGTTAACTCTCTGTAGTCTAGTTGTTTATCTAGTATCATCACTGTTAACTCTCTGTAGTCTAGTTGTTTATCTAGTATCATCACTGTTAACTCTCTGTAGTCTAGTTGTTTATCTAGTATCATCACCCAACATGTTAACTCTCTGTAGTCTAGTTGTTTATCTAGTATCATCACTGTTAACTCTCTGTAGTCTAGTTGTTTATCTAGTATCATCACCCAACACGTTAACTCTCTGTAGTCTAGTTGTTTATCTAGTATCATCACTGTTAACTCTCTGTAGTCTAGTTGTTTATCTAGTATCATCACTGTTAACTCTCTGTAGTCTAGTTGTTTATCTAGTATCATCACTGTTAACTCTCTGTAGTCTAGTTGTTTATCTAGTATCATCACTGTTAACTCTCTGTAGTCTAGTTGTTTATCTAGTATCATCACTGTTAACTCTCTGTAGTCTAGTTGTTTATCTAGTATCATCACTGTTAACTCTCTGTAGTCTAGTTGTTTATCTAGTATCATCACTGTTAACTCTCTGTAGTCTAGTTGTTTATCTAGTATCATCACTGTTAACTCTCTGTAGTCTAGTTGTTTATCTAGTATCATCACTGTTAACTCTCTGTAGTCTAGTTGTTTATCTAGTATCATCACCCAACATGTTAACTCTCTGTAGTCTAGTTGTTTATCTAGTATCATCACTGTTAACTCTCTGTAGTCTAGTTGTTTATCTAGTATCATCACTGTTAACTCTCTGTAGTCTAGTTGTTTATCTAGTATCATCACTGTTAACTCTCTGTAGTCTAGTTGTTTATCTAGTATCATCACTGTTAACTCTCTGTAGTCTAGTTGTTTATCTAGTATCATCACTGTTAACTCTCTGTAGTCTAGTTGTTTATCTAGTATCATCACTGTTAACTCTCTGTAGTCTAGTTGTTTATCTAGTATCATCACCCAACATGTTAACTCTCTGTAGTCTAGTTGTTTATCTAGTATCATCACTGTTAACTCTCTGTAGTCTAGTTGTTTATCTAGTATCATCACTGTTAACTCTCTGTAGTCTAGTTGTTTATCTAGTACCATCACTGTTAACTCTCTGTAGTCTAGTTGTTTATCTAGTATCATCACTGTTAACTCTCTGTGGTCTAGTTGTTTATCTAGTATCATCACTGTTAACTCTCTGTAGTCTAGTTGTTTATCTAGTATCATCACTGTTAACTCTCTGTAGTCTAGTTGTTTATCTAGTATCATCACTGTTAACTCTCTGTAGTCTAGTTGTTTATCTAGTATCATCACCCAACATGTTAACTCTCTGTAGTCTAGTTGTTTATCTAGTATCATCACTGTTAACTCTCTGTAGTCTAGTTGTTTATCTAGTATCATCACTGTTAACTCTCTGTAGTCTAGTTGTTTATCTAGTATCATCACTGTTAACTCTCTGTAGTCTAGTTGTTTATCTAGTATCATCACTGTTAACTCTCTGTAGTCTAGTTGTTTATCTAGTATCATCACTGTTAACTCTCTGTAGTCTAGTTGTTTATCTAGTATCATCACTGTTAACTCTCTGTAGTCTAGTTGTTTATCTAGTATCATCACCCAACATGTTAACTCTCTGTAGTCTAGTTGTTTATCTAGTATCATCACTGTTAACTCTCTGTAGTCTAGTTGTTTATCTAGTATCATCACTGTTAACTCTCTGTAGTCTAGTTGTTTATCTAGTATCATCACTGTTAACTCTCTGTAGTCTAGTTGTTTATCTAGTATCATCACTTTTAACTCTCTGTAGTCTAGTTGTTTATCTAGTATCATCACTGTTAACTCTCTGTAGTCTAGTTGTTTATCTAGTATCATCACCCAACACGTTAACTCTCTGTAGTCTAGTTGTTTATCTAGTATCATCACTGTTAACTCTCTGTAGTCTAGTTGTTTATCTAGTATCATCACTGTTAACTCTCTGTAGTCTAGTTGTTTATCTAGTATCATCACTGTTAACTCTCTGTAGTCTAGTTGTTTATCTAGTATCATCACCCAACATGTTAACTCTCTGTAGTCTAGTTGTTTATCTAGTATCATCACTGTTAACTCTCTGTAGTCTAGTTGTTTATCTAGTATCATCACCCAACACGTTAACTCTCTGTAGTCTAGTTGTTTATCTAGTATCATCACTGTTAACTCTCTGTAGTCTAGTTGTTTATCTAGTATCATCACTGTTAACTCTCTGTAGTCTAGTTGTTTATCTAGTATCATCACTGTTAACTCTCTGTAGTCTAGTTGTTTATCTAGTATCATCACTGTTAACTCTCTGTAGTCTAGTTGTTTATCTAGTATCATCACTGTTAACTCTCTGTAGTCTAGTTGTTTATCTAGTATCATCACTGTTAACTCTCTGTAGTCTAGTTGTTTAACTAGTATCATCACTGTTAACTCTCTGTAGTCTAGTTGTTTATCTAGTATCATCACTGTTAACTCTCTGTAGTCTAGTTGTTTATCTAGTATCATCACTGTTAACTCTCTGTAGTCTAGTTGTTTATCTAGTATCATCACTGTTAACTCTCTGTAGTCTAGTTGTTTATCTAGTATCATCACCCAACATGTTAACTCTCTGTAGTCTAGTTGTTTATCTAGTATCATCACTGTTAACTCTCTGTAGTCTAGTTGTTTATCTAGTATCATCACTGTTAACTCTCTGTAGTCTAGTTGTTTATCTAGTATCATCACCCAACATGTTAACTCTCTGTAGTCTCGTTGTATCAGAATAATAAAACCAGTTTAATTTATTCCTCCTCCATTAATGTCCCCATAAGCACCACAGCTCTGGAGGGAGAAGCATTAAGGTGTGTGTTCGTCTTCTTAATATCCAGTTTAAATATCTATAAAGCCCCACTTTAAGACAACCCTCCTGCTTCCTCATAAAAGAAAGCTTCCATTATAATTCCAATTAAAAAAACACAAAAGAACAGTTTGGAGTGCTGCATAATTTGTGTCCATCAAGTTTCTGAAATGCTTGGAGGCCCTTTTCTCATTTTGTCTTTGTCTGCGTGTGGAATGAGTCTGGCGTGTGTGTGTGTGTGTGTGTGTGTGTGTGTGTGTGTGTGTGTGTGTGTGTGTGTGTGTGTGTGTGTGTGTGTGTGTGTGTGTGTGTGTGTGTGTGTGTGTGTGTGTGTGTGTGTGTGTGTGTGTGTGTGTGTGTGTGTGTGTGTGTGTGTGTGTGTGTGTCATTTGGTCTTTGTCTGGTGGAATGAGTCTGCTGTGATGCCAAATCCTTTATCATAACATTTCAGAGAGAGAGAGAGAGAGAGAGAGAGAGAGAGAGAGAGAGAGAGAGAGAGAGAGAGAGAGAGAGAGAGAGAGAGAGAGAGAGAGAGAAAGAAAGAGAGAGAGAGACAGAGAGACAGAGAGAGAGAAATTGTGAAATGACTTGTCTACATTGTTGGGCACTCAAACAGGTTTTTACTATTAAAATGAGACTGACGTGACGTGACGACGGGGAGGAAAACTAAAAGCTGATTAATTGATCTTTTAATGTTTCCTAGCTGGGAACCGTACATGATGCTGGACACAATGTTTCTATTTTAAACAAGTCAAGTATACAGGATGACAACTGCTCATTATGTTATTCAATATACATATCCATACTACAGTCTACTACACGTACACCAAAAGTCCATACTACTACACCATAGTCCATTACTACTACACCATAGTCCATTACTACTACACCATAGTCCATACTACTACACCATAGTCCATACTACTACACCATAGTCCATTACTACTACATGTACACCATAGTCCATACTACTACACCATAGTCCATACTACTACACCATAGTCCATTACTACTACATGTACACCATAGTCCATACTACTACACCATAGTCCATACTACTACACCATAGTCCATTACTACTACACCATAGTCCATTACTACTACACCATAGTCCATTACTACTACACCATAGTCCATACTACTACACCATAGTCCATACTACTACACCATAGTCCATTACTACTACATGTACACCATAGTCCATTACTACTACACCATAGTCCATTACTACTACACCATAGTCCATTACTACTACACCATAGTCCATTACTACTACACCATAGTCCATACTACTACACCATAGTCCATTACTACTACATGTACACCATAGTCCATTACTACTACACCATAGTCCATACTACTACATCATAGTCCATTACTACTACACCATAGTCCATACTACTACATGTACACCATAGTCCATACTACTACACGTACACCATAGTCCATACTACTACATGTACACCATAGTCCATACTACTACATGTACACCATAGTCCATTACTACTACACCATAGTCCATTACTACTACACGCACACCATAGTCCATACTACTACACGTACACCAAAAGTCCATACTACTACACCATAGTCCATACTACTACACCATAGTCCATACTACTACACGTACAACATAGTCCATTACTACTACATGTACACCATAGTCCATACTACTACACCATAGTCCATACTACTACACCATAGTCCATACTACTACACGTACACCATAGTCCATTACTACTACACCATAGTCCATACTACTACACCATAGTCCATACTACTACATGTACACCATAGTCCATTACTACTACACCATAGTCCATTACTACTACACCATAGTCCATTACTACTACATGTACACCATAGTCCATACTACTACACATACACATAGTCCATTACTACTACACCATAGTCCATACTACTACACGTACACCATAGTCCATTACTACTACACCATAGTCCATACTACTACACGTACACCATAGTCCATTACTACTACACCATAGTCCATTACTACTACACCATAGTCCATACTACTACACCATAGTCCATACTACTACACCATAGTCCATACTACTACACCATAGTCCATACTACTACACCATAGTCCATACTACTACACCATAGTCCATACTACTACACCATAGTCCATACTACTACACCATAGTCCATACTACT
>NC_060194.1:47490956-47498456 GCF_021184085.1 Oncorhynchus gorbuscha | reverse complement strand
CTACCTGTTACCTTCTACCTGCTACATGCTACATGCTACCTGCTACATGCAACCTGCTACCTGCTACCATCTACATGCTACCAGCTACATGCTACCAGCTAGATGCTATCCTGCTACATGCTACCTGCTACATGCTACCTGCTACCCCCAAATAGGGAGAAGAGTAAAACATTATTTTGGCAGAAATGCCTTCTGGAACATGTGAACTTTCATGTGCCTTAATAACAAACTTGTATGCCATCTGTAAATGTGAATAAAGTTGTTCAATTACAAGCCAATTTGGTTTAGCCACAGAAAAGCTGCAGCTAGCTACAAACCAAATGGAAAATACAACATTGCAACATTGTCAGATATTCCACGTTTCTAATTTTGTCAGAAAATAATTTTCATTGCAAGTTAACGCGAACTTAGCTTGCTGGCTCGCTAGCTATCATTACGTGTATGATCTGTGTAGTGATATTATTTGTATCTCCGCACTGCCATCTGCATCGCTAGTTATAGCCTAATGTTAGCTAGCAAGCTAACATTGCATTTAGTTGGTTAGTTGCAGATTGCTACCTCAGCTTTTCATACATGGTGTCTAGCTATGACAATTGGAGTGTACTGTAGCTATGGGTTAGAATTATGGTTCATTGTTTAGCAAGCTAGCTACGTAAAATAGTCTCCTACTTCCGTTACCTGCTGCAATGCTGCTTGGCTTCCACCTGGAGATTTGTTCACCGTCTGTCCAAGTCTGTCTCCACCTGTCTAGTATAGGGACCCCACCACACTCCCCCTCTCTCCCGAGATTTCGCTCACCTCCAGCACACACACACTGTTGGGACTAGTAACTCTGAACTTGCAATGGCTAGCCCCAAATCATTATATTTTTTTCGTGCATTTTTACTATTTTGCTACTTGCCTCATGACTCCTGCATGCTTTGTGAACTATGAACTTTCTTGTTTACCCAATCGTGGGACAGACTGTTTGTTCCCACACTAGGGACTCTGACTCTCTATTGGTTGCTGCACAATATGATCTCGTTGCCATCTGATGCACATTCAAATGTCCTAAATCAACACTGCAGAGCTCTCCCTGTCCTCTGCCGTTCCCTGATTGTATTACTGCTGATGATATCTGTAAATGTGTATGTACACCCTGGCCCATCTACTGTTGCTAGCCCCAATTCTCACTTGTGGTCTGATATCTATTTCACTGATTTCTGCTCTCGTAAAAGCCTGGGTTTTCTGCATGTTATAACACTAGAAGCTTATTGCCTAAAATGTATCAATTGAAAGTGTGGGTTTACAGCTCCAATCCAGATGTGTTGGTCATTAATGAGATGTGGTTAAGGAAGAGTGTTTTGATTGCTGATGTTAACCTTTCTGGTTATACACTGTTTTGGCATGACAGATCTTCCAGAGGTGGTAGAGTGGCAATCCTTACCAAGGATCACCTTCAGTGCTCGGTGGTCTCCACAAAGTCTGCCCACAAACAATTTGATTTAATGGTTTTAAGCATTACACTTTCAAATTGCTCTTTGTTGATTGTTGCGCTGGCCTGACCCTACCTGCCCTAAGCTCTCTCCGTGCCCCTTACACTAAGGCTGAATTTGTCCTGCTAGGTGACCTAAACTGACCAAGTCCTAAAGCAATGAGACTCCCTAAATCTTTCTCAGATTATTACCAATCCCACAAGGTATGACTCCAAACACCAAGAAAAGTCTACTCTCCTCACCTTGTATTCTCACAAATAACCCTGATGGGTATCTGTCAGGATTTGGCCAGGGTTGTTCCGGTTTTTGGTCACTAGATGCCCCCATTGTGCCTTTTGACCTTTTCTTTTCCCTTGATCCCCATTATTTGCACCTGTGCCTCGTTTCCCTGATTGTATTTAAACCCTTTGTTTTACTCAGTTCTTTGCTCTGTGTTTGTATGTTAGCACCCAGCCCTAGTACTCTGTGAACTCTTGTTGATCCCGGTGGACTCTCTTGTGGAATTCTGTTTTTTGTTCTTGTTTGTTTGTTTTTAAGTATCTTTTGAGGCTTTTTGTGCTATACCTTCCACCTTGTGGATTTACCTTTTGTCTTTGAGGATTACCTTTGTTCTTGTGAAATTCCTTTTGAGGTTGTGGAGTTACATGTTTTCCTGAAGAACTTCACTTTTTACTTCATTAAATACACCGTCTCAAGTACTGCTGTGTCTGCCTCATCTTCTGGGTTCTGCTGACTATTCGTGGCTCAGTTGGTTTAGTGACTGTTTCTCACTCCGGAGACCCGGGTTCGTAACCGGCTCCTGACAGAAACACAGAGCCAGAAATGAACCCAGAGGCAGCCAGTTCCCAGGACCTTGTTGCCATGCTGTCCCACCACCAGGAGACTGTCCAACGCCACGAAGCCGCCCTGGTTCAGCAAGAGGCCTTAATGGCTAGACATTCTCATCTTCTGTCGGAGATGCTGACTTCCATAAAGCAGATATCTGATCGACTTACCCCGGCAACAGTTCCCGTCCCAGTACCTCAGATTCACGTACCCATGGCAGTTAACCCTCTGGCTGAACCTCGTCTTCCACCTCCCCAACGGTTCTCAGGTGATCCAAGTGCTTGTAAAGGGTTTCTCACCCAATGTTCTCTCTCCTTCGAGCTGCAACCCTCGTCGTTCCCCACCGACCGGTCTAAGATCGCATATATCATCACCCTGCTGTCGGAAAAAGCCCTGGCCTGGGCTACTGCTGTATGGGATGCCCATAGTTCCTGCTGTGCCAGCTACTCTGCCTTTGCTGAGGAATTCAAATGAGTGTTTCAAGGGCCAAGCAGTGGTCCTGACTCTCCATCAAGGTCGGCGCAGGGTGACGGACTATGCCATCCAGTTCTGCACGGTGACAGCAGCGAGTGGCTGGAACAACGAGGCGCTCACGGTGTGCTTTCTGAAAGGCCTTTCCGACACTATCCAAGATGAACTGGCCACTCGGGAACCACCGGACAAACTCGAGTCCCTGATCAAGTTGGCCTCACTCATTGACCAGCGTCTGAGAGAGAGAGAACTCAACCGTAGACCTCTAGCCCCTATCAGTCCCAGCTCCGAGTCCCCACCTTTATCCTCGCTGGCTCCACCGGAACTCATGCAGATTGGACGCATCTCCCAGGCTGAGAGAGACTGCCGGATGAGGGAGCGACGCTGTCTATATTGCGGCAAACCGGGCCATTTCCGTTCCACGTGTCCCGGGCTCCAGGGAAACGCACTGTCCCGTACAGACCGGGGGGAACTGTAACGGGAAACATAACCTCCTCCCATCCGTCCAACTCCCGTCTGCTCATTCCAGTCATTCTTTCCTGGGACAACCACAAGCTTCACCTTCAAGCCTTGGTAGACTCTGGAGCCGCAGGTAACTTCATGGATGGTGTCTGGGCGAAGGAGAATGGCATTCCTCTGAACCTCTAAGTGACCCCATGAGGGTTACTACATTGGATGGAAGCCCTTTGGGATCTGGACTTGTCACTCATGTCACTACCTCCTTACGACTTTCAGTTTCACAACACCAGGAATTGATGAACTTTCATTTGATCTCCTGTTCCGAGTTCCCTCTCGTCCTTGGATACCCCTGGCTTCACAGCCATAACCCTCACATCGACTGGTCTGTGGGCACTATCAAGCAGTGGGGTCCTAGGTGCCAAGCTACTTGTATTTTCCCGAATTCCCGAGTTCTACTCCCGAGTCTTTAGAATCCATCGACCTGACCCGAGTTCCCGAGTGTTACCATGACCTCAAACTGGTATTTAGCAAGCAGAGGGCCACCATGCTACCACCCCATAGACCTTATGATTGCCCCATTGAACTGTTTCTGGGCACTTGCCCTCCCAGGGGTCGGATCTTTTCCTATCTCCACCCGAACAAGCTGCTATGGATACCTACATCAAGGACGCTCTGGAAGCAGGCCTCATGCGTCCATCCACCTCCCTTGCGGGAGCAGGGTTTTTATTTGTGGCCAAGAAAGACGGTGGATTACGTCCTTGCATCGACTACCGGGGACTCAATGCCATAACCATCCGTAACCGTTACCCGCTACCCCTTATGGCCACAGCCTTCGAGCTGCTCCAGGAAGCAGTTGTTTTCACTAAGCTTGACCTGCGGAACGCATACCATCTTGTGAGGATCAGACCTGGTGACGAGTGGAAGACCGCTTTCAACACGCCTACTGGTCACTATGAATACTTGGTGATGCCCTTCGGCCTGACCAACGCCCCAGCGGTGTTCCAAGCGCTCATAAACGATGTGCTTAGGGATATGCTTAACATATTTGTGATCGTTTACTTGGATGACATCCTCATCTTTTCGAGCTCTCTTCAAGAACACACTAAGCATGTCAGACAAGTACTCAAACGCCTCCTAGACAGCCATCTGTACGTTAAGCTGGAAAAATGTGAATTCCATTCATCCCGAGTACAATTCCTGGGATTTGTAGTGGAACCCGGTCGAAGGTAGGGGCGGTAGCGGATTGGCCCACCCCCAAATCCATTAAAGAAGTTCAGCGTTTCCTGGGCTTCACTAACTTTTACCGCAAGTTCATCAAGAACTTCAGCTTGGTGGCAGCCCCTCTCTCAGCTTTAACCAAGGGTGGCAATGCAAGGTTTTTGTGGGGAAGAGAAGCTGAGACTGCCTTCCAAGGACTCAAGCAGCGCGTCCTCTCTGCTCCCATCCTGATACTACCGACTACGGATGAACCGTTTGTGGTGGAGGTAGATGCCTCAGAGGTTGGTGTTGGAGCTGTCCTGTCTCAGAGGGGTGAAGACAAGAAGCTTCATCCGTGTGCTTTCTTCTCACACCGGCTTACCCCGGCTGAGAGGAACTACGATGTGGGGGATCGTGAACTCCTAGCGGTTAAGATGGCATTGAAGGAATGGAGACACTGGCTCGAGGGGCTTCTCACCCGTTTCAAGTGCTTACGGACCACAAAATCTGGAGTATATCCAGCAGGCGAAGCGGTTGAACTCTAGACAAGCTAGATGGTCTCTTTTCTTCAATCGATTCCAGTTTATCCTGCTAAGATCGTGGCTCCGATCTCGTGGCAAGTTGAGGATACCGTGAGACGAGCGCAAGCTATTGAACCGGACCCGAAAGGAGGTCCTGCCAATCGGTTGTTTGTCCCCAAGGCAGTGAGGACTCAGGTCCTTCTGTGGAGGCACTCCTCTCGCCTCACCTGTCACCCGGGCGTAGGTCGCACCTTGGAGTGTGCAGCGGTCCTGGCAGTATCTGGTGGACTGGGAAGGCTACGGTCCCGAGGAGCGCTCCTGGGTTCCTGCCAAAGACATACTGGACCCTGAACTCATTCGTCAGTTCAGGGCCCTCCACCCTGAGAGACTGGTAGGGAACGTCAGAGCCGTTCCTAGGGGGATTCTGTCAGGATTTGGCCAGGGTTGTTCCGGTTTTTGGTCACTAGATGCCCCCATTGTGCCTTTTGACCTTTTCTTTTCCCTTGATCCCCATTATTATTTGCACCTGTGCCTCGTTTCCCCTGATTGTATTTAAACCCTTTGTTTTACTCAGTTCTTTGCTCTGTGTTTGTATGTTAGCACCCAGCCCTAGTACTCTGTGAACTCTTGTTGATCCCGGTGGACTCTCTTGTGGAATTCTGTTTTTTTGTTCTTGTTTGTTTGTTTTTAAGTACCTTTTGAGGCTTTTTTTGTGCTATACCTTCCACCTTGTGGATTTACCTTTTTGTCTTGGAGGATTACCTTTGTTCTTGTGGAATTCCTTTGAGGTTGTGGAGTTACATGTTTTCCTGAAGAACTTCACTTTTTTACTTCATTAAATACACCGTCTCAAGTACTGCTGTGTCTGCTCATCTTCTGGGTTCTGCTGACTATTCGTGGCTCAGTTGGTTTAGTGACTGGTTCTCACTCCAGAGACCCGGTCCTGACAGGTATCAGTCTGGTGTTTTCTGTAATGATCTTAGTAATCACTGTTTTAAAGCCTGTGTTCGTAATGGCTGCTCAGTGAAATGACCTGCCCTGATTTGTCAAAGAAACTCGCTAAAATACTTTAATGATCAAGCGTTCCTTCCTGACCTGGCCCCTGTAAAATGGTATAGAATCAGCTTGATCCCCTCTGTCGAAGACGCTTGACCTTCTTTTTGATAATTTCAGTGAAATTGTTAACAAACACAACAACATAATGAAAATGAGAATTTTAAAAACAGGTTCAGCCCCCGGTTCGACCGTGATCTTGCAGATTTACTCCACCTCAAGAATTGCATTTGGCGAAAGGCTCGGCACACGCATACTCAGGCTGACTGGCTCTGGTTCAGGCAAATGAGAAATAAATGCACTCAGGCTATCCGGAAGGCTAAAGTTAGTTCCTTTAAGGAGCAGTTCTTTCTCTATGGGTCTAAGTCCAAGAAGTTCTGGAAAACGGTTAAAGACCTGAGAATAAACCCTCCTCCTCACAGCTGCCCATGTCCCTTAATGTTGATGATGTGGTTGATATTGACAAGAAGCACATCGCTGAGCTCTTTAATCACCACTTCATTAAGTCAGGATTCCTATTTGACTCAGCCATGCCTCCTTACCTGTCCAACATTTCCTCATCTCCCACCCTTTCTAAAATGACTAGCCCCGATGCTCCTCCCTCTTCCCCTGCCCCGCTACAAAGTTTCTCCCTGCAGGCAGTCACTGAGCCCGAGGTGCTAAAGGAACTCCTTAAACTAGACCCCAAAAACCATCTGGGTCAGAGGGTTTAGACACTTTCTTCTTTAAGGTCGCTGCCACTATCATCACCAAGCCTATCTGTGACCTTTAGTAACCTGTCTCTCCTCTCTGGGGAGGTTCACATTACTTGGAAGGCAGCCACAGTTTGTCCTTTATTTAAAGGGGGAGATCAAGCTGATCCTAACTGTTATAGGCATATTTCTATTTTGCCCTGTTTATCAACCGTGTTGGAAAAACGTGTCAATAATCAACTGACTGGCCTTCTTGACGTCTATAGTATTCTCTCTGGTCTGCAATCTGGTTTCCACTCAGGTTATGGATGTGTAACTGCAACCTTAAAGGTCCTCAGTGATTTCACTATTGCCCTTGATTCTAAGCAATGTTGTGCTACTATTTTTATTGACTTGGCCAAAGCTTTTCATACGGTAGACCATTCCATTCTTGTGGGCCGGCTAAGGACTATTGGTGTCTCTGAGGATCTTTGGCATGGTTTGCTAACTACCTCTCAAAGAGTGCAGTGTCTTAAGTCAGGACATCTGCTGTCTCAGCCACTGCCTGTCACCAAGGTAGTACCCCAAGGCTCAATCTAGGCCTCATGCATGTTGAGGTTTTTTACAGCACTCTCTGTAAAATCATAAGGTCATGTTGTCAACTGGTAATCTGTCATGCCCTGGCCATAGAGAGGCTTTTATTCTCTATTTTGGTTAGGCCAGGGTGTGACTAGGGTGGGCATTCCAGTTTATTTATTTCTATGTTATCTGTTTCTATGTTTCCTGCTAGGTGAACATGTCTAGACAGTAGTGACCCATCAAGTTAGC
>NC_060194.1:47471738-47490856 GCF_021184085.1 Oncorhynchus gorbuscha | reverse complement strand
GTTGTATCAGAATAATAAAACCAGTTTAATTTATTCCTCCTCCATTAATGTCCCCATAAGCACCACAGCTCTGGAGGGAGAAGCATTAAGGTGTGTGTTCGTCTTCTTAATATCCAGTTTAAATATCTATAAAGCCCCACTTTAAGACAACCCTCCTGCTTCCTCATAAAAGAAAGCTTCCATTATAATTCCAATTAAAAAACACAAAAGAACAGTTTGGAGTGCTGCATAATTTGTGTCCATCAAGTTTCTGAAATGCTTGGAGGCCCTTTTCTCATTTTGTCTTTGTCTGCTTGTGGAATGAGTCTGGCGTGTGTGTGTGTGTGTGTGTGTGTGTGTGTGTGTGTGTGTGTGTGTGTGTGTGTGTGTGTGTGTGTGTGTGTGTGTGTGTGTGTGTGTGTGTGTGTGTGTGTGTGTGTGTGTGTGTGTGTGTGTGTGTGTGTGTGTGTGTGTGTGTGTGTGTGTGTGTGTGTGTGTGTGTGTGTGTGTCATTTGGTCTTTGTCTGGTGGAATGAGTCTGCTGTGATGCCAAATCCTTTATCATAACATTTCAGAGAGAGAGAGAGAGAGAGAGAGAGAGAGAGAGAGAGAGAGAGAGAGAGAGAGAGAGAGAGAGAGAGAGAGAGAGAGAGAGAGAGAGAGAAAGAAAGAGAGAGACAGAGAGACAGAGAGAGAGAAATTGTGAAATGACTTGTCTACATTGTTGGGCACTCAAACAGGTTTTTACTATTAAAATGAGACTGACGTGACGTGACGACGGGGAGGAAAACTAAAAGCTGATTAATTGATCTTTTAATGTTTCCTAGCTGGGAACCGTACATGATGCTGGACACAATGTTTCTATTTTAAACAAGTCAAGTATACAGGATGACAACTGCTCATTATGTTATTCAATATACATATCCATACTACAGTCTACTACACGTACACCAAAAGTCCATACTACTACACCATAGTCCATTACTACTACACCATAGTCCATACTACTACACCATAGTCCATACTACTACACCATAGTCCATTACTACTACACCATAGTCCATACTACTACACCATAGTCCATTACTACTACATGTACACCATAGTCCATACTACTACACCATAGTCCATTACTACTACATGTACACCATAGTCCATACTACTACACCATAGTCCATACTACTACACCATAGTCCATTACTACTACACCATAGTCCATACTACTACACCATAGTCCATTACTACTACACCATAGTCCATTACTACTACACCATAGTCCATACTACTACACCATAGTCCATACTACTACACCATAGTCCATTACTACTACATGTACACCATAGTCCATTACTACTACACCATAGTCCATTACTACTACACCATAGTCCATTACTACTACACCATAGTCCATTACTACTACACCATAGTCCATACTACTACACCATAGTCCATTACTACTACATGTACACCATAGTCCATTACTACTACACCATAGTCCATACTACTACATCATAGTCCATTACTACTACACCATAGTCCATACTACTACATGTACACCATAGTCCATACTACTACACGTACACCATAGTCCATACTACTACATGTACACCATAGTCCATACTACTACATGTACACCATAGTCCATTACTACTACACCATAGTCCATTACTACTACACGCACACCATAGTCCATACTACTACACGTACACCAAAAGTCCATACTACTACACCATAGTCCATACTACTACACCATAGTCCATACTACTACACGTACAACATAGTCCATTACTACTACATGTACACCATAGTCCATACTACTACACCATAGTCCATACTACTACACCATAGTCCATACTACTACACGTACACCATAGTCCATTACTACTACACCATAGTCCATACTACTACACCATAGTCCATACTACTACATGTACACCATAGTCCATTACTACTACACCATAGTCCATTACTACTACACCATAGTCCATTACTACTACATGTACACCATAGTCCATACTACTACACATACACCATAGTCCATTACTACTACACCATAGTCCATACTACTACACGTACACCATAGTCCATTACTACTACACCATAGTCCATACTACTACACGTACACCATAGTCCATTACTACTACACCATAGTCCATTACTACTACACCATAGTCCATACTACTACACCATAGTCCATACTACTACACCATAGTCCATACTACTACACCATAGTCCATACTACTACACCATAGTCCATACTACTACACCATAGTCCATACTACTACACCATAGTCCATACTACTACACCATAGTCCATACTACTACACCATAGTCCATACTACTACACCATAGTCCATACTACTACACGTACACCATAGTCCATACTACTACACCATAGTCCATACTACTACATGTACACCATAGTCCATACTACTACACCATAGTCCATTACTACTACACCATAGTCCATTACTACTACACCATAGTCCATACTACTACATGTACACCATAGTCCATACTACTACACGTACACCATAGTCCATTACTACTACACCATAGTCCATACTACTACATGTACACCATAGTCCATACTACTACACGTACACCATAGTCCATTACTACTACACCATAGTCCATACTACTACATGTACACCATAGACGTAAGGTTTCACAAAATTAAAGTCCAGTGTAATTACACAGTTTTAGGTCCCTGCGTCAAAAGGGGGAAGAACAGGTTAAGGATAGACAGCCAGCCAGCCAGCCGGCCAACCAGACAGACAACCAGCCAGCCAGCCAGGCAACCAGACAGACAACCAGCCAGCCAGCCAGCCAACCAGACAGACAACCAGCCAGCCAGCCAGCCAGAGACAGAAAGACATAAAGGCAGACAGAACAAGCCAGCCACAGCCAGCCAGCCAGCCGGCCAACCAGCCAGCCAGCCGGCCAACCAGACAGACAACCAGCCAGCCGGCCAACAAGCCAGCCAGCCGGCCAACCAGAGACAGACATAAAGGCAAACAGAACAAGCAAGCCACAGACAGACAGACAGACAGACATGCAAGCAGACAGAACAAGCAAGCCAGACAGACAGACAGACAGAGAGAGACAAAATTATAAATTGAGAGCAGAGGGGGCTGCTGAGGGGAGGACGGCTCATAATAATGGTTGGAATGGAACAAATGGAATGACATGTGTACAATGTATTTGATACCGTTACCAGGAGCCCATCCTCCCCAATTAAGGTTCCACCAACCAATAGTGCACAATATAGGGAATAGGGTTCCATAGGACTCTGGTCTAAAGTAGTGCACTATATAGGGAATAGGGTTCCATAGGACTCTGGTCTAAAGTAGTGCACTATATAGGGAATAGGGTTCCATAGGACTCTGGTCTAAAGTAGTGCACTATATAGGGAATAGGGTTCCATAGGACTCTGGTCTAAAGTAGTGCACTATATAGGGAATAGGGCCCCATAGGACTCTGGTCTAAAGTAGTGCACTATATAGGGAATAAGGCCCCATAGGACTCTGGTCTAAAGTAGTGCACTATATAGGGAATAGGGTTCCATAGGACTCTGGTCTAAAGTAGTGCACTATATAGGGAATAGGGCCCCATAGGACTCTGGTCTAAAGTAGTGCACTATATAGGGAATAGGGTTCCATAGGGCTCTGGTCTAAAGTAGTGCACTATATAGGGAATAGGGTTCCATAGGACTCTGGTCTAAAGTAGTGCACTATATAGGGAATAGGGTTCCATAGGACTCTGGTCTAAAGTAGTGCACTATATATAGGGAATAGGGCCCCATAGGACTCTGGTCTAAAGTAGTGCACTATATAGGGAATAGGGTTCCATAGGGCTCTGGTCTAAAGTAGTGCACTATATAGGGAATAGGGCCCCATAGAACTCTGGTCTAAAGTAGTGCACTATATAGGGAATAGGGTGCCATTTGAGACAAAAACAGTGATCACAGTGCCTGGTCCGAGGAAAGAGGGAGAGGAGCTGAAATCTGTGTTTGATCAGAGTTTGTCAGAAGGGATCTCACTTTGAGCCCTTTGATTGTGTCAAATCAAAGACAGGCTGTAAGGAATCAACTTCTCCTGACAAAATACATGGAGGTCAGAGAACTAGGCTGGAAAGGTGTGAGACGAACACACAACCACACACACACACACACAGACACAACCACACGCAACCACACACACACACAAACAAACACAACCACACGCAACCACACACACACACACACACACACACACACACAGACACAACCACACGCAACCACACACACACACACACATACACACACAGACACAACCACACGCAACCACACACACACACACACACACACAACCACACACAACCACACACAACCACACACACACACAAACACACAACACACACACACACACACACACACACACATACACACACACACACACACACACACACACACACACACACACACACACACACACACACACACAGACACAACCACACGCAACCACACACACACACACAGACACAACCACACGCAACCACACACACAAACACACACAACCACACACAACACACACAACCACACACACACACACACACACACACACACACACACACACACACACACACACACACACATACACACACACACACACACACACACACACACACACACACACACACACACACACACACACACACACACACACACACACACACACACACAGACACACCACACGCAACCACACACACACACACAGACACAACCACACGCAACCACACACACACAGACACAACCACACGCAACCACACACACACACACAGACACAACCACACACAACCACACACACACACACAGACACAACCACACGCAACCACACACACACACACAAACACACACAACCACACGCAACCACACACACACACAACCACACACAACCACACGCAACCACACACACACACAAACAAACACAACCACACGCAACCACACACACACACACACACACACACACACACACACACACACACACACACACACACACACACACACACAACCACACGCAACCACACACACACACACACATACACACACAACCACACGCAACCACACACAAACACGCACACACACACAACCACACGCAACCACACACATACACACACACACACCCACACACACACACACACGCACACACGCACACACACACACACACAAGCTGCCTCACTGTAACAGCTACCTGCTACTTGCTACCTGTTACCTTCTACCTGCTACATGCTACATGCTACCTGCTACATGCAACCTGCTACCTGCTACCATCTACATGCTACCAGCTACATGCTACCAGCTAGATGCTATCCTGCTACATGCTACCTGCTACATGCTACCTGCTACCCCCAAATAGGGAGAAGAGTAAAACATTATTTTGGCAGAAATGCCTTCTGGAACATGTGAACTTTCATGTGCCTTAATAACAAACTTGTATGCCATCTGTAAATGTGAATAAAGTTGTTCAATTACAAGCCAATTTGGTTTAGCCACAGAAAAGCTGCAGCTAGCTACAAACCAAATGGAAAATACAACATTGCAACATTGTCAGATATTCCACGTTTCTAATTTTGTCAGAAAATAATTTTCATTGCAAGTTAACGCGAACTTAGCTTGCTGGCTCGCTAGCTATCATTACGTGTATGATCTGTGTAGTGATATTATTTGTATCTCCGCACTGCCATCTGCATCGCTAGTTATAGCCTAATGTTAGCTAGCAAGCTAACATTGCATTTAGTTGGTTAGTTGCAGATTGCTACCTCAGCTTTTCATACATGGTGTCTAGCTATGCCAATTGGAGTGTACTGTAGCTATGGGTTAGAATTATGGTTCATTGTTTAGCAAGCTAGCTACGTAAAATAGTCTCCCTACTTCCGTTACCTGCTGCAATGCTGCTTGGCTTCCACCTGGAGATTTGTTCACCGTCTGTCCAAGTCTGTCTCCACCTGTCTAGTATAGGGACCCCCACCACACTCCCCCCTCTCTCCCGAGATTTCGCTCACCTCCAGCACACACACACTGTTGGGACTAGTAACTCTGAACTTGCAATGGCTAGCCCCAAATCATTATATTTTTTTCTCGTGCATTTTTTACTATTTTGCTACTTGCCTCATGACTCCTGCATGCTTTGTGAACTATGAACTTTCTTGTTTACCCAATCGTGGGACAGACTGTTTGTTCCCACACTAGGGACTCTGACTCTCTATTGGTTGCTGCACAATATGATCTCGTTGCCATCTGATGCACATTCAAATGTCCTAAATCAACACTGCAGAGCTCTCCCTGTCCTCTGCCGTTCCCTGATTGTATTACTGCTGATGATATCTGTAAATGTGTATGTACACCCTGGCCCATCTACTGTTGCTAGCCCCAATTCTCACTTGTGGTCTGATATCTATTTCACTGATTTCTGCTCTCGTAAAAGCCTGGGTTTTCTGCATGTTATAACACTAGAAGCTTATTGCCTAAAATGTATCAATTGAAAGTGTGGGTTTACAGCTCCAATCCAGATGTGTTGGTCATTAATGAGATGTGGTTAAGGAAGAGTGTTTTGATTGCTGATGTTAACCTTTCTGGTTATACACTGTTTTGGCATGACAGATCTTCCAGAGGTGGTAGAGTGGCAATCCTTACCAAGGATCACCTTCAGTGCTCGGTGGTCTCCACAAAGTCTGCCCACAAACAATTTGATTTAATGGTTTTAAGCATTACACTTTCAAATTGCTCTTTGTTGATTGTTGCGCTGGCCTGACCCTACCTGCCCTAAGCTCTCTCCGTGCCCCTTACACTAAGGCTGAATTTGTCCTGCTAGGTGACCTAAACTGACCAAGTCCTAAAGCAATGAGACTCCCTAAATCTTTCTCAGATTATTACCAATCCCACAAGGTATGACTCCAAACACCAAGAAAAGTCTACTCTCCTCACCTTGTATTCTCACAAATAACCCTGATGGGTATCTGTCAGGATTTGGCCAGGGTTGTTCCGGTTTTTGGTCACTAGATGCCCCCATTGTGCCTTTTGACCTTTTCTTTTCCCTTGATCCCCATTATTATTTGCACCTGTGCCTCGTTTCCCCTGATTGTATTTAAACCCTTTGTTTTACTCAGTTCTTTGCTCTGTGTTTGTATGTTAGCACCCAGCCCTAGTACTCTGTGAACTCTTGTTGATCCCGGTGGACTCTCTTGTGGAATTCTGTTTTTTGTTCTTGTTTGTTTGTTTTTAAGTATCTTTTGAGGCTTTTTTGTGCTATACCTTCCACCTTGTGGATTTACCTTTTTGTCTTTGAGGATTACCTTTGTTCTTGTGGAATTCCTTTTGAGGTTGTGGAGTTACATGTTTTCCTGAAGAACTTCACTTTTTACTTCATTAAATACACCGTCTCAAGTACTGCTGTGTCTGCCTCATCTTCTGGGTTCTGCTGACTATTCGTGGCTCAGTTGGTTTAGTGACTGTTTCTCACTCCGGAGACCCGGGTTCGTAACCGGCTCCTGACAGAAACACAGAGCCAGAAATGAACCCAGAGGCAGCCAGTTCCCAGGACCTTGTTGCCATGCTGTCCCACCACCAGGAGACTGTCCAACGCCACGAAGCCGCCCTGGTTCAGCAAGAGGCCTTAATGGCTAGACATTCTCATCTTCTGTCGGAGATGCTGACTTCCATAAAGCAGATATCTGATCGACTTACCCCGGCAACAGTTCCCGTCCCAGTACCTCAGATTCACGTACCCATGGCAGTTAACCCTCTGGCTGAACCTCGTCTTCCACCTCCCCAACGGTTCTCAGGTGATCCAAGTGCTTGTAAAGGGTTTCTCACCCAATGTTCTCTCTCCTTCGAGCTGCAACCCTCGTCGTTCCCCACCGACCGGTCTAAGATCGCATATATCATCACCCTGCTGTCGGAAAAAGCCCTGGCCTGGGCTACTGCTGTATGGGATGCCCATAGTTCCTGCTGTGCCAGCTACTCTGCCTTTGCTGAGGAATTCAAATGAGTGTTTCAAGGGCCAAGCAGTGGTCCTGACTCTCCATCAAGGTCGGCGCAGCGTGACGGACTATGCCATCCAGTTCCGCACGGTGGCAGCAGCGAGTGGCTGGAACAACGAGGCGCTCACGGTGTGCTTTCTGAAAGGCCTTTCCGACACTATCCAAGATGAACTGGCCACTCGGGAACCACCGGACAAACTCGAGTCCCTGATCAAGTTGGCCTCACTCATTGACCAGCGTCTGAGAGAGAGAGAACTCAACCGTAGACCTCTAGCCCCTATCAGTCCCAGCTCCGAGTCCCCACCTTTATCCTCGCTGGCTCCACCGGAACTCATGCAGATTGGACGCATCTCCCAGGCTGAGAGAGACTGCCGGATGAGGGAGCGACGCTGTCTATATTGCGGCAAACCGGGCCATTTCCGTTCCACGTGTCCCGGGCTCCAGGGAAACGCACTGTCCCGTACAGACCGGGGGGAACTGTAACGGGAAACATAACCTCCTCCCATCCGTCCAACTCCCGTCTGCTCATTCCAGTCATTCTTTCCTGGGACAACCACAAGCTTCACCTTCAAGCCTTGGTAGACTCTGGAGCCGCAGGTAACTTCATGGATGGTGTCTGGGCGAAGGAGAATGGCATTCCCTCTGAACCTCTAAGTGACCCCATGAGGGTTACTACATTGGATGGAAGCCCTTTGGGATCTGGACTTGTCACTCATGTCACTACCTCCTTACGACTTTCAGTTTCACAACACCAGGAATTGATGAACTTTCATTTGATCTCCTGTTCCGAGTTCCCTCTCGTCCTTGGATACCCCTGGCTTCACAGCCATAACCCTCACATCGACTGGTCTGTGGGCACTATCAAGCAGTGGGGTCCTAGGTGCCAAGCTACTTGTATTTTCCCGAATTCCCCGAGTTCTACTCCCGAGTCTTTAGAATCCATCGACCTGACCCGAGTTCCCGAGTGTTACCATGACCTCAAACTGGTATTTAGCAAGCAGAGGGCCACCATGCTACCACCCCATAGACCTTATGATTGCCCCATTGAACTGTTTCTGGGCACTTGCCCTCCCAGGGGTCGGATCTTTTCCCTATCTCCACCCGAACAAGCTGCTATGGATACCTACATCAAGGACGCTCTGGAAGCAGGCCTCATGCGTCCATCCACCTCCCTTGCGGGAGCAGGGTTTTTATTTGTGGCCAAGAAAGACGGTGGATTACGTCCTTGCATCGACTACCGGGGACTCAATGCCATAACCATCCGTAACCGTTACCCGCTACCCCTTATGGCCACAGCCTTCGAGCTGCTCCAGGAAGCAGTTGTTTTCACTAAGCTTGACCTGCGGAACGCATACCATCTTGTGAGGATCAGACCTGGTGACGAGTGGAAGACCGCTTTCAACACGCCTACTGGTCACTATGAATACTTGGTGATGCCCTTCGGCCTGACCAACGCCCCAGCGGTGTTCCAAGCGCTCATAAACGATGTGCTTAGGGATATGCTTAACATATTTGTGATCGTTTACTTGGATGACATCCTCATCTTTTCGAGCTCTCTTCAAGAACACACTAAGCATGTCAGACAAGTACTCAAACGCCTCCTAGACAGCCATCTGTACGTTAAGCTGGAAAAATGTGAATTCCATTCATCCCGAGTACAATTCCTGGGATTTGTAGTGGAACCCGGTCGAAGGTAGGGGCGGTAGCGGATTGGCCCACCCCCAAATCCATTAAAGAAGTTCAGCGTTTCCTGGGCTTCACTAACTTTTACCGCAAGTTCATCAAGAACTTCAGCTTGGTGGCAGCCCCTCTCTCAGCTTTAACCAAGGGTGGCAATGCAAGGTTTTTGTGGGGAAGAGAAGCTGAGACTGCCTTCCAAGGACTCAAGCAGCGCGTCCTCTCTGCTCCCATCCTGATACTACCGACTACGGATGAACCGTTTGTGGTGGAGGTAGATGCCTCAGAGGTTGGTGTTGGAGCTGTCCTGTCTCAGAGGGGTGAAGACAAGAAGCTTCATCCGTGTGCTTTCTTCTCACACCGGCTTACCCCGGCTGAGAGGAACTACGATGTGGGGGATCGTGAACTCCTAGCGGTTAAGATGGCATTGAAGGAATGGAGACACTGGCTCGAGGGGGCTTCTCACCCGTTTCAAGTGCTTACGGACCACAAAAATCTGGAGTATATCCAGCAGGCGAAGCGGTTGAACTCTAGACAAGCTAGATGGTCTCTTTTCTTCAATCGATTCCAGTTTATCCTGCTAAGATCGTGGCTCCGATCTCGTGGCAAGTTGAGGATACCGTGAGACGAGCTCAAGCTATTGAACCGGACCCGAAAGGAGGTCCTGCCAATCGGTTGTTTGTCCCCAAGGCAGTGAGGACTCAGGTCCTTCTGTGGAGGCACTCCTCTCGCCTCACCTGTCACCCGGGCGTAGGTCGCACCTTGGAGTGTGCAGCGGTCCTGGCAGTATCTGGTGGACTGGGAAGGCTACGGTCCCGAGGAGCGCTCCTGGGTTCCTGCCAAAGACATACTGGACCCTGAACTCATTCGTCAGTTCAGGGCCCTCCACCCTGAGAGAGCTGGTAGGAACGTCAGGAGCCGTTCCTAGGGGGGGGATTCTGTCAGGATTTGGCCAGGGTTGTTCCGGTTTTTGGTCACTAGATGCCCCCATTGTGCCTTTTGACCTTTTCTTTTCCCTTGATCCCCATTATTATTTGCACCTGTGCCTCGTTTCCCCTGATTGTATTTAAACCCTTTGTTTTACTCAGTTCTTTGCTCTGTGTTTGTATGTTAGCACCCAGCCCTAGTACTCTGTGAACTCTTGTTGATCCCGGTGGACTCTCTTGTGGAATTCTGTTTTTTGTTCTTGTTTGTTTGTTTTTAAGTATCTTTTGAGGCTTTTTTGTGCTATACCTTCCACCTTGTGGATTTACCTTTTTGTCTTGGAGGATTACCTTTGTTCTTGTGGAATTCCTTTTGAGGTTGTGGAGTTACATGTTTTCCTGAAGAACTTCACTTTTTACTTCATTAAATACACCGTCTCAAGTACTGCTGTGTCTGCCTCATCTTCTGGGTTCTGCTGACTATTCGTGGCTCAGTTGGTTTAGTGACTGGTTCTCACTCCAGAGACCCGGGTCCTGACAGGTATCAGTCTGGTGTTTTCTTTAATGATCTTAGTAATCACTGTTTTAAAGCCTGTGTTCGTAATGGCTGCTCAGTGAAATGACCTGCCCTGATTTGTCAAAGAAACTCGCTAAAATACTTTAATGATCAAGCGTTCCTTCCTGACCTGGCCCCTGTAAAATGGTATAGAATCAGCTTGATCCCCTCTGTCGAAGACGCTTGGACCTTCTTTTTTGATAATTTCAGTGAAATTGTTAACAAACACAACAACATAATGAAAATGAGAATTTTAAAAACAGGTTCAGCCCCCGGTTCGACCGTGATCTTGCAGATTTACTCCACCTCAAGAATTGCATTTGGCGAAAGGCTCGGCACACGCATACTCAGGCTGACTGGCTCTGGTTCAGGCAAATGAGAAATAAATGCACTCAGGCTATCCGGAAGGCTAAAGTTAGTTCCTTTAAGGAGCAGTTCTTTCTCTATGGGTCTAAGTCCAAGAAGTTCTGGAAAACGGTTAAAGACCTGGAGAATAAACCCTCCTCCTCACAGCTGCCCATGTCCCTTAATGTTGATGATGTGGTTGATATTGACAAGAAGCACATCGCTGAGCTCTTTAATCACCACTTCATTAAGTCAGGATTCCTATTTGACTCAGCCATGCCTCCTTACCTGTCCAACATTTCCTCATCTCCCACCCTTTCTAAAATTACTAGCCCCGATGCTCCTCCCTCTTCTTCCCCTGCCCCGCTACAGAGTTTCTCCCTGCAGGCAGTCACTGAGTCCGAGGTGCTAAAGGAGCTCCTTAAACTTGACCCCAAAAAACCATCTGTGTCAGAGGGTTTAGACACTTTCTTCTTTAAGGTCGCTGCCACTATCATCACCAAGCCTATCTGTGACCTTTAGTAACCTGTCTCTCCTCTCTGGGGAGGTTCACATTACTTGGAAGGCAGCCACAGTTTGTCCTTTATTTAAAGGGGGAGATCAAGCTGATCCTAACTGTTATAGGCATATTTCTATTTTGCCCTGTTTATCAACCGTGTTGGAAAAACGTGTCAATAATCAACTGACTGGCCTTCTTGACGTCTATAGTATTCTCTCTGGTCTGCAATCTGGTTTCCACTCAGGTTATGGATGTGTAACTGCAACCTTAAAGGTCCTCAGTGATTTCACTATTGCCCTTGATTCTAAGCAATGTTGTGCTGCTATTTTTATTCACTTGGCCAAAGCTTTTGATACGGTAGACCATTCCATTCTTGTGGGCCGGCTAAGGAGTATTGGTGTCTCTGAGGAGTCTTTGGCCTGGTTTGCTAACTACCTCTCTCAAAGAGTGCAGTGTCTTAAGTCAGGACATCTGCTGTCTCAGCCACTGCCTGTCACCAAGGTAGTACCCCAAGGCTCAATCCTAGGCCTCATGCATGTTGAGGTTTTTACAGCACTCTCTGTAAAATCATAAGGTCATGTTGTCAACTGGTAATCTGTCATGCCCTGGCCATAGAGAGGCTTTTATTCTCTATTTTGGTTAGGCCAGGGTGTGACTAGGGTGGGCATTCCAGTTTATTTATTTCTATGTTATCTGTTTCTATGTTTCCTGCTAGGTGAACATGTCTAGACAGTAGTGACCCATCAAGTTAGCAAGGTGAACATGTCTAGACAGTAGTGACCCATCAAGTTAGCTAGGTGAACATGTCTAGACAGTAGTGACCCATCAAGTTAACTAGGTGAACATGTCTAGACAGTAGTGACCCATCAAGTTAGCAAGGTGAACATGTCTAGACAGTAGTGACCCATCAAGTTAACTAGGTGAACATGTCTAGACAGTAGTGACCCATCAAGTTAGCAAGGTGAACATGTCTAGACAGTAGTGACCCATCAAGTTAGCTAGGTGAACATGTCTAGACAGTAGTGACCCATCAAGTTAGCTAGGTGAACATGTCTAGACAGTAGTGACCCATCAAGTTAGCTAGGTGAACATGTCTAGACAGTAGTGACCCATCAAGTTAGCAAGGTGAACATGTCTAGACAGTAGTGACCCATCAAGTTAGCTAGGTGAACATGTCTAGACAGTAGTGACCCATCAAGTTAGCTAGGTGAACATGTCTAGACAGTAGTGACCCATCAAGTTAGCTAGGTGAACATGTCTAGACAGTAGTGACCCATCAAGTTAGCTAGGTGAACATGTCTAGACAGTAGTGACCCATCAAGTTAGCTAGGTGAACATGTCTAGACAGTAGTGACCCATCAAGTTAGAGTGTGTCTGGGGTTGACTACGGTCATCTATTGTATTTCATGAACATGTCTAGAAAGTAGTCCACTTAGCTAGATGTGGCTGGGGGGGGGGTTATAGCATTTCTTTCACATGACCCATACATTTAGACAAGTGTGTCTGGATAAGAATCATCTAATAATTAAAACAATGTATTTGTATCTGGACACTTTGAAAGTCAGATTAGAATATAGGCCAAGGACTAGATAAAGTGTATTTTTACACAGAGTTTTTCCTTATTCTAGGCTTCTACTTTCACCACTTTTAGTCTTGAAATCTTTGGTTGTTGACGACACTACCTTACTCACTCTGTTTACTACACTACCTTACTCACTCTGTTTACTACACTACCTTACTCACTCTGTTTATTACACTACCTTACTCACTCTGTTTACTACACTACCGTACTCACTCTGTTTACTACACTACCTTACTCACTCTGTTTACTACACTACCTTACTCACTCTGTTTACTACACTACCGTACTCACTCTGTTTACTACACTACCTTACTCACTCTGTTTACTACACTACCTTACTCACTCTGTTTACTACACTACCTTACTCACTCTGTTTACTACACTACCTTACTCACTCTGTTTACTACACTACCTTACTCACTCTGTTTACTACACTACCTTACTCACTCTGTTTAGCACATGGCCTCACATGTGCATCCTTAAAGAGATGGGTGGGGCTAAAGCTTAAGAGGGTGTGAACGATGCTGAGATGGGTGGGGCTAAAGCTTAAGAGGGCGTGAACGATGCTGAGATGGGTGGGGCTAAAGCTTAAGAGGGCATGAACGATGCTGAGATGGGTGGAGCTAAAGCTTAAGAGGGCGTGAACGATGCTGAGATGGGTGGAACTAAAGCTTAAGAGGGTGTGAACGATGCTGAGATGGGTGGGGCTAAAGCTTAAGAGGGCGTGAACGATGCTGAGATGGGTGGAGCTAAAGCTTTAGAGGGCGTGAACGATGCTGAATAGGCGTTATAATATATATACTGTATATATAGACACTACCAATCAAAAGTTTGAATACACCTAGTCATTCAAGGGATCTTCTTTATGTTTATGTTTATGTTTTACATTACAGAATAATAGAATAATAGTGAAGACATCAAAACTATAAAATAACAATATAATATGGAATCATGTAGTAACCATAAAAGTGTTAAACAAATACAAATATATTTTATATTTTACATTTATCAAGGTGGCCACCTTCTGCCTTGATGACAGCTTTGCACACTCTTGGTATTCTCTCAACCAGCTTCATGAGTCACCTGGAATGCGTTTCAATTAACAGGTGTGCCGTGTCAAAAGTTAATTTGTGGAATGTACTGTGCTTGAGCCAATCAGTTGTGTTGTGACATGGTAGTGGTGGTACACGGAAGATAGGCCTATTTAGCTAAAAGCTTGCTTTTATATAATTTTTAAGAAAAGCTTCAAAAGGTAGTTTGGGAGGTTTGAATCCTAAGTAACCTGCACACACATTGCTTGAAATGCAATAGACCAACATGCAGTAGCTTCTGTTGTAGGTCAAAGCTGTGTGCTGGAAAACCTTGGTAGAGCATGGGTGGAGTAGGCATTGTGGTGCTCATGTGAATTTCCGTTCTTTTTTCGGCTTCAGACCAATGACTAATTCTCCTCTCTTATTTTGGCGCGGGCGGGGGGGTCGGATAGAGAACCTACCTAATATTCAACATTAAATATAGTTCAGGGGCTTAGCTGGCATGGGTATAAACCACCATTACATGGGCACATAGCCTGTAGTTTAGTAGCCAGGAAAAGTACATGGTCTGGGATGTGTGATATTTTCAGATTTGTTTTGTCCATTTTTTGGTTGTTCAACAGGAATAAGGAGGTGTATTGGAGGGGTATTGGAGGTGTATTGGAGGGGTATTGGAGGTGTATTGGAGGTGTATTGGAGGTGTATTGGAGGGGTATTGGAGGTGTATTGGAGGGGTATTGGAGGTGTATTAGAGGTGTATTGGAGGGGTATTGGAGGGGTATTAGAGGTGTATTGCTTCAGTGGTTCTCTAAAAGGATTCAGAAGAGACAGAAATTGACAAGAATCTGGCCAAGAACAAAAAAAGAAACAAAGACTGTGTGTTTGATAATTGAGTAAATTCCATCAATCGATCGTTCATTTTAATCAATCGATAAATTCACGAATTACCTCGTACTGAGTGATGATTCCGTAGGTCTGGGCCGGTTCTCTCCATTTCAGGATCATCTTCTCTTCATAAGCACTGGCCTGGATGGAGTCCAGAGGTACCGCTCCGGGTACTGAGGGGGACAGGACCAGAACAAATACATGAGAAACACCTCCCTCCTTAGAGGCACTCCCCTGGAACGACTCTAGAGGTACCGCTCCGGGTACTGAGGGGGACCAGAACAATGCATAAGAGAGACGCAACGCTTCGTTACAGATACTCTGAGAGGATACGACGAGAACTAACATCACAGACACTAATGCTTCGTTACAGATACTCTGAGAGGATACGACGAGAACTAACATCACAGACACTAATTCTGCGTTTACACAGGCACCGCCCCAAATCTGATATTTTGTCGGATTATGGCCAAACAACATGACAGAATATAATAATTGGGCTGCCTGTGGAAAAGCAGCAAAGAGAGGTGTAGGTCTGAAACCTTCACAATGTGCCACACACCAAAACAATTATACTCAGATACCCATGAATGTATTTTGATGAGAAGAGACTGAGTGGGAAAAGTAAAGGACACTTTCCCTTCTCACATCCATTCAACTGTACAAACAAACTGGTCGAGCACTGAACCGATCTCCCCGAGGGAAATCTCCACCAATTCAATCTCTCCAATCATCTTCTGCCTTTATATGTTCTTAGAGTCTGTCTAGTCTGTCTGTCTGTCCGTCCGTCTGTCCGTATGTCGGTCTGTCTGTCTGTCTGTCTGTCTGTCTGTCTGTCTGTCTGTCTGTCTGTCTGTCTGTCTGTCTGTCTGTCTGTCTGCCTGTCCGTCCGTCCGTCCGTCCGTCCGTCCGCCCGCCCGTCCGCCCGCCCGTCCGTCCGTCCGTCCGTCCGTCCGTCCGTCCGTCCGTCTGTCTGTCTGTCTGTCTGTCTGTCTGTCTGTCTGTCTGTCTGCCTGTCTGTCTGTCTGTCTGTCTGTCTGTCTGTCTGTCTGTCTGTCTGTCTGTCTGTCTGTCTGTCTGTCTGTCTGTCTGTCTGTCTGTCCGTCCGCCTGTCTGTCTGTCTGTCTGTCTGTCTGTGCCTCTCTGCCTGTCTGTCTGTCTGTCTCTCTGCCTGTCTGCCTGTCTGTCTGTCTGTCTCTCTGCCTGTCTGTCTGTCTGTCTCTCTGCCTGTCTGCCTGTCTGTATGTCTGCCAGCCTGTCTGTCTCTCTGCCTGTCTGTCTCTCTGCCTGTCTGTCTCTATGTCTGTCTGTCTCTCTGCCTGTCTGTCTCTCTGTCTATCTGCCTATTAGTCTGTCTCTCTGCCTGTCTGTCTGTCTCTCTGCCTGTCCGTTGGTCTATCTATCTGTCTGTCTGTCTGTCTGCCTGTGTGCCTGAGAGAGAGAGAGAGAGAGAGAGACATGGTCCTCTCAAACTGACAGGGATCATTTTACTTCTTCAAATGAAATGAAATGACAGAGGATTTCTTCTGTCAAAGGGAGTCTCTGAAAGAACAGCTACACCCCATCTATGTCTGTTTCCTTCTCCCAGTGGGACTGTAAACACACACACAAGCTCGCACACACACACATACGCACGAGCATGCACACACTCACCAACGCACACACACACACTCCCACAAGTCATATACTGTGAAACAGTTGTCTCCCTTTTAAGATTCCCTCTAAAAATATATGAGACAGACCTGACAAGACTTTCTCATCCTGTCAGTATCTCTCTACTGTCGATTCCTGAGTCGTTCATCAGTTCCTGTTATAACGCCTTAGAGTATTACTGTCGATTCCTGTCATAACCCTGTCATAACCCTGTCATAACCATGTCATAACCCTGTCGTAACCCTGTCGTAACCCTGTCGTAACCCTGTCGTAACCCTGTCGTAACCCTGTCGTAACCATGTCGTAACCCTGTCGTAACCCTGTCGTAACCCTGTCGTAACCCTGTCGTAACCCTGTCGTAACCCTGTCATAACCCTGTCGTAACCCTGTCGTAACCCTGTTGTAACCCTGTCGTAACCCTGTTGTAACCTTGTTATAACCATTCTAAGGTGTTATAACTCTGTCGTAACCCTGTCATAACCCTGTCGTAACCCTGTCATAACCGTGTTATAACACTCACCATCTTCATCCGTCTGCAGCGCCATCTCTCGGCTCTCTTTGACCCCCTCTGGGTTCTTGAGGACCAGTTTGACTGACAGGTTGGTGTAGGGAGTCAGGTTGTGGATGGTGTGCTGGGGGTCGCGACCCAGGGTGTCGTAACACACCTCCTCCCGGGTCTCGTCCTTCCCCGCCACGCGGGAGCGGTACTGCACCGTTAGGTTGTAGCTATGACAACGCGTCACGTTGTAGCCAAACGGCTCCCAGCGAATGGTGACTTGTTTTGATTGGACGTCAACTACCTCCAGACGTCTGGGAGCGTGGATTGGCTCTGTAGGGGGAGGAGAGAGGTATTTAGAGGATACAGGATGGATAAGGATCTTCTGGTTTGGGAATGTGTGTGTGTGTGTGTGTGTGTGTGTGTGTGTGTGTGTGTGTGTGTGTGTGTGTGTGTGTGTGTGTGTGTGTGTGTGTGTGTGTGTGTGTGTGTGTGTGTGTGTGTGTGTGTGTGTGTGTGTGTGTGTGTGTTCGCACGCATGTGCTGGCCTGTGTGATTATCCTAGGCAACTGTTGTACAATGCATCGGGTCTGTAGTGGAAGAAAACAACGTCTGTTTGAATGTAACTTTTGGTTTAACCAGGTGTTTTGACCTCTTTTTACAGCAGCAACCTGATTAAAAATGTCTGGACACGTGTTGAATGAGCCAAATGGTATCCATGATGCTATTTCAAATCAGTCATGCTACATTTTGTAAACTGTTCATCTCCAAAACCGAACATAACATTATGCGTCTGTCTGGCTGTCTGTATTAGATTGTGCCAGTTCATTCTGTGGTTTCAAAAGGAGCCCTAATCTAACTCTCACTGCAGTGAATCAGCACATCTTCTATGATTTGGCTCCTGAATAGAGTTGCTCCTTTGTTTGTGTCAGTGTAACATTTTCTTGTGTGAAAACGTGAGCTTCTGCTTTCCTAGCACCAAAATCACAAACAGCAAAGTCTCCAGACCTACTGGTGATAGTATCTCTGTATGGGACATATCATCCTTCTAGACCTACTAGTGATAGTATCTCTGTATAGGACATATCATCCTTCTGAACCTACTGGTGATAGTATCTCTGTATAGGACATATCATCCCTCTAGACCTACTAGTGAAAGTATCTCTGTATGGGACATATCATCCCTCTAGACCTACTAGTGAAAGTATCTCTGTATGGGACATATCATCCTTCTAGACCTACTAGTGATAGTATCTCTGTATAGGATATATCATCCTTCTGAACCTACTGGTGATAGTATCTCTGTATAGGACATATCATCCCTCTAGACCTACTGGTGAAAGTATCTCTGTATAGGACATATAATCCCTCCAGACCATGTCATGTCCTCGTCCTTCCTTCCCCCTCTCCTTCCTCCCCACCCTGTCCAGGCCAGCTATCAACTCAACATGGATACAGAGTAAACTATCCAGA
>NC_060194.1:47461738-47464238 GCF_021184085.1 Oncorhynchus gorbuscha | reverse complement strand
GTATCTGGCTGTATTTGGAGTAGTATTCTAGTATCTGGCTGTATTTGGAGTAGTACTCTAGTATATGGCTGTATTTGGAGTAGTATTCTCGTATCTGGCTGTATTTGGAGATGTATTCTAGTATCTGGCTGTATTTGGAGTAGTATTCTAGTATCTGGCTGTATTTGGAGTAGTACTCTAGTATATGGCTGTATTTGGAGTAGTATTCTAGTATATGGCTGTATTTGGAGTAGTACTCTAGTATCTGGCTGTATTTGGAGTAGTATTCTAGTATATGGCTGTATTTGGAGTAGTATTCTAGTATATGGCTGTATTTGGAGTAGTACTCTAGTATCTGGCTGTATTTGGAGTAGTATTCTAGTATCTGGCTGTATTTGGAGTAGTATTCTAGTATCTGGCTGTATTTGGAGTAGTATTCTAGTATATGGCTGTATTTGGAGTAGTATTCTAGTATCTGGCTGTATTTGGAGTAGTACTCTAGTATATGGCTTTATTTGGAGTAGTATTCTAGTATCTGGCTGTATTTGGAGTAGTACTCTAGTATCTGGCTGTATTTGGAGTAGTACTCTAGTATATGGCTGTATTTGGAGTAGTACTCTAGTATCTGGCTGTATTTGGAGTAGTACTCTAGTATATGGCTGTATTTGGAGTAGTACTCTAGTATCTGGCTGTATTTGGAGTAGTATTCTAGTATCTGGCTGTATTTGGAGTAGTATTCTCGTATCTGGCTGTATTTGGAGAAGTATTCTAGTATCTGGCTATATTTGGAGTAGTATTCTAGTATATGGCTGTATTTGGAGTAGTATTCTAGTATCTGGCTGTATTTGGAGTAGTACTCTAGTATATGGCTGTATTTGGAGTAGTATTCTAGTATCTGGCTGTATTTGGAGTAGTATTCTAGTATCTGGCTGTATTTGGAGTAGTACTCTAGTATCTGGCTGTATTTGGAGTAGTACTCTAGTATATGGCTGTATTTGGAGTAGTACTCTAGTATCTGGCTGTATTTGGAGTAGTACTCTAGTATCTGGCTGTATTTGGAGTAGTATTCTAGTATCTGGCTGTATTTGGAGTAGTACTCTAGTATCTGGCTGTATTTGGAGTAGTACTCTAGTATCTGGCTGTATTTGGAGTAGTATTCTAGTATCTGGCTGTATCTGGAGAAGCGTTTAATTTCATTCACTATAATGTTGTGCCACCCAGAGCCAGGCTACAGCTGCATGTACTACCAGTTGCCATTAAATAGTGGTCTTGGAGTGCATTTCATTCACTATTTTCTGAAATTAGTGCCACAGATCAATAAGCTCTACTGGTGACGGAGGGAAGGTAACTAGATTGGTTTTCATCCAAGGTAGCATCCCAAATTGCACCCAATTCCCCATATAGAGACCTATGGAGAATAGGGTGTGATTTGGGACCCTAGATTGGTAAATCAGTGGACAAATTACCCCCCACACAGCCCTACTCGCCCTACTTCCCCTACTCTCCCATACCCCTACTCTCCCTACTCCCCATACTCTCCCCAACCCCCTACTCTCCCATACCCTCTACTCTCCCCTCTCCCCCTACACTCCCTACTCTCCCCTAACCCCTACCACCCTACTCTCGCCTACCCCCTACTCTCCCCCACTCTCCCTACCACCCTACTCTCCCCTCTCCCCAATCTCCCTACCACCCTACTCTCCCCTACCACCCTACTCTCCCCTACCCCTACTCTCCCCTACCACCCTACTCTCCCCTAACCCCTACCACCCTACTCTCCCCTCTCCCCTACTCTCCCCTCTCCCCTACTCTCCCCTCTCCCCCTACTCTCCCCAACTCTCCCCAACCCCCTACTCTCCCATACCCTCTACTCTCCCCTCCCCTACACTCCCTACTCTCCCTAACCCCTACCACCCTACTCTCCCTCTCCCCTACCACCCTACTCTCCCTCTCCCCTACCACCCTACTCTCCCCTCTCCCCTACCACCCTACTCTCCCCTAACACCCTACTCTCCCCCTACCCCCTACTCTCCCCTACCACCCTAATCTCCCCTCTCCCCACTCTCCCTACCCCCTACCACCCTACTCTCCCTACCACCCTACTCTCCCCTACCCCCTACTCTCCCCTACCACCCTACTCTCCCTCTCCCCCTACCACCCTACTCTCCCCTACCACCCTACTCTCCCCTACCACCCTACTCTCCCCTACCACCCTACTCTCCCCTCTCCCCTACCACCCTACTCTCCCCAATCTCCCTACCACCCTACTCTCCCCTACCACCCTACTCTCCCTACCCCCTACTCTCCCCTACCACCCTACTCTCCCCTCTCCACTACCACCCTACTCTCCCCTACCACCCTACTCTCCCCTCTCCCACTCTCCCCTACCACCCTACTCTCCCCTACCACCCTACTCTCCCCTACCCCCTACTCTCCCCTACCACCCTACTCTCCCTTTCCCCTACCACCCTACCCCTACTCTCCCTCTCCCTTCTCCCCTACCACCCTACTCTCCCCTCTC
>NC_060194.1:47451738-47456738 GCF_021184085.1 Oncorhynchus gorbuscha | reverse complement strand
ATACCAACCACTCTGATCTGATACCAACCGCTCTGCTCTGATACCAAGCGCTCTGCTCTGATCTGATACCAACCGCTCTGCTCTGATACCAACCACTCTGCTCTGATCTGATACCAACCGCTCTGCTCTGATCTGATACCAACCACTCTGCTCTGCTCTGATACCAACTGCTCTGCTCTGCTCTGATACCAACCGCTCTGCTCTGATCTGATACCAACCGCTCTGCTCTGATACCAACCGCTCTGCTCTGATCTGATACCAACCGCTCTGCTCTGATACCAACCGCTCTGCTCTGCTCTGATACCAACCGCTCTGCTCTGCTCTGATACCAACCACTCTGCTCTGCTCTGATACCAACCGCTCTGCTCTGATCTGATACCAACCGCTCTGCTCTGCTCTGATACCAACCGCTCTGCTCTGCTCTGATACCAACCGCTCTGATCTGATACCAACCGCTCTGCTCTGATCTGATACCAACCGCTCTGCTCTGATACCAACCGCTCTGATCTGATACCAACCACTCTGATCTGATACCAACCACTCTGCTCTGATCTGATACCAACCACTCTGATCTGATACCAACCGCTCTGCTCTGATACCAAGCGCTCTGCTCTGATCTGATACCAACCGCTCTGCTCTGATACCAACCACTCTGCTCTGATCTGATACCAACCGCTCTGCTCTGATCTGATACCAACCGCTCTGCTCTGCTCTGATACCAACCACTCTGCTCTGCTCTGATACCAACCACTCTGCTCTGCTCTGATACCAACCACTCTGCTCTGCTCTGATACCAACTGCTCTGCTCTGCTCTGATACCAACCACTCTGCTCTGCTCTGATACCAACCTCTCTGCTCTGCTCTGATACCAACCGCTCTGATCTGATACCAACCTCTCTGCTCTGATCTGATACCAACCGCTCTGCTCTGATCTGATACCAACCGCTCTGATCTGATACCAACCTCTCTGCTCTGATCTGATACCAACCGCTCTGCTCTGATCTGATACCAACCGCTCTGCCCTGATCTGATACCAAGCGCTCTGCTCTGATACCAACCTCTCTGCTCTGATACCAACCTCTGCTCTGATACCAACCGTTCTGATCTGATACCAACCACTCTGATCTGATACCAACCTCTCTGCTCTGATCTGATACCAACCGCTCTGCTCTGATACCAACCGCTCTGCCCTGATCTGATACCAACCGCTCTGCTCTGATACCAACCACTCTGCTCTGATCTGATACCAACCGCTCTGCTCAGCTACCAACCACTCTGATCTGATACCAACCGCTCTGCTTTGATCTGATACCAACCGCTCTGCTCAGCTACCAACCACTCTGATCTGATACCAACCACTCTGCTCTGATACCAACCGCTCTGCTCAGCTACCAACCACTCTGATCTGATACCAACCGCTCTGCTCTGATCTGATACCAACCGCTCTGCTCAGCTACCAACCACTCTGATCTGATACCAACCACTCTGCTCTGATCTGATACCAACCACTCTGCTCAGCTACCAACCGCTCTGCTCAGCTACCAACCACTCTGATCTGATACCAACCGCTCTGCTTGGTATTGCTGTCACTTATCTCTCTATTGCTCTCTTACCAATTCAATATAAACTGCCTAGCTCCCTGCAGGAGGTCTCAGAGAAAGTGTATGCGTGTGTGTGTGTGTGTGTGTGTTTAAGCCGTGTGTGTGTGTGTGTGTCTGTGTGTGTGGCGGTGTTTAAGCTCTGTATGCCTGTGAGGTCTAGAGAGAGTGAGCATATTTGTTTGCTTCCTCTACTACACATCAGCACTAGGCAGTGATAGCAGAGAGCGATCCCATCGAGGTAATGACATGGTTTTTACACTTATCATTTTCATATCTATACAGAGGCCAAACCCCTAATGATAGCTTTAGATAACCAACAATCGATCATTTACCTCTAGAGGGAGACATTACGAGAGGGAGAGAAGGGAGGGGGAGAGATAGAGAACGAGAGGTTGAAAGGAGTTGCGTGTAGTGATGGGGAGTGGGAGAGAGAGAGAGAGGAAAAAAAAGAGAGAGAGGGGAAGAGAAAGAGGGATGAAGGGATGTCGATGGAGAGAGAAGGAGAAGACAAGGAAGGAGATATATATATCTCCTTCCTTGACTTCTCCTTCTCTCTCCATAAATATATATTTATATATATATATCTATATAGATCAATATAGATATATATAGAGAGAGAGATTGAGAGAGAGAGAGAGACAGAGAGAGAGAGAGAGACAGAGAGAGAGAGAGAGAGAGACAGAGAGACAGAGACAGAGAGAGACAGAGAGAGAGAGACGGAGAGACAAAGAGAGAGAGACAGAGAGAAAGAGAGATGTACACAGTGAAGGATTCTGACGACGTTGCAACAACTTAAACAAGAAGGTTAGTCCTTGGGCTTGACACATACACACTGATTATAACTAATACAGCTGTCACCCACACAGGCCTACACAACACGCACACGCACACACACGCACACGCACACGCACACACACACACACACACACACACACACACACACACACACACACACACACACACACACACACACACACACACACACACACACACACACACACACACACACACACACACACACACACACAGAATGCCAGAACACACACATAGAGGTGTTGCAGTCTGGATAATCAAAATGATGTATTGAGTGATGGTAAGGTTCCTCTCCCTCTATCAAGCCTTCCTTCATGGGGCCTTTGATGAATGAATGTACCATGATGGCTCTGAGGTTGATAGGTGGCCTGGTGAGTGCCTGTATAGAAAACATTTCACACGGGATCAGTTGCGCTCTGGCCTGCCATGTTGTTTTAATGAACACCCTTAACACTGTCTGGAGACAGACAGAAAGGTCCCCTCCAGAGTTAGAGGCTCCACTCTTTCTTCCTCTTATTAAAATGTTTTCTATTTACTCTGTGGTAGTTTGTGTTTAAAAAAGAAAAAAAAAACTTGTGGAAAATCACTGGGTTGTTCACCCATCAATCTCGAATAGTGTCATTTTACCAGGGCCAACTACAGCAGTGTCTCCCTGGGGGGGGTCGAGGGTGAAGAGCCAACTAAAGGAGTGTCTCCCTGGGGGGGCCGAGGGTGAAGGGCCAACTAAAGCAGTGTCTCCCTGGGGGGGCGAGGTGAAGAGCCAACTAAAGGAGTGTCTCCCTGGGGGGGTCGAGGTGAAGAGCCAACTAAAGGAGTGTCTCCCTGGGGGGGGTCGAGGGTGAAGAGCCAACTAAAGTGTCTCCCTGGGGGGGCCGAGGGTGAAGAGCCAACTAAAGGAGTGTCTCCCTGGGGGGGGCGAGGGTGAAGAGCCAACTAAAGGAGTGTCTCCCTGGGGGGGGTCGAGGGTGAAGGGCCAACTAAAAGCAGTGTCTCCCTGGGGGGGGTCGAGGGTGAAGGGCCAACTAAAGCAGTGTCTCCTGGGGGGCTTCGAGGGTAAAGAGCCAACTACAGGAGTGTCTCCCTGGGGGGCCGGGGGTCGAGGGTGAAGAGCCAACTACAGGAGTGTCTCCCTGAGGGGCGGGGGGGTCGAGGGGAAGAGCCAACCAAGGGAGTGTCTCCCTGGGGGGTGAAGAGCCAACTAATTACTCCCACTATCACTGGGATAAAAACAAATAGACATAGCCAGATGACGGGGAGAGACAAAGACAAAGAGCGAATGAGAGGAGGAGAGGAGGGGAGGAGGAGAGGAGGGGGAGGAGGAGAGGAGGAGAGGAGGAGAGGAGGAGGAGGACAGGAGGAGAGGAGGAGAGGAGGGGAGGAGGGGAGGAGGAGAGGAGGAGAGAGGAGGAGAGAATGAGAGGAGGAGAGGAGGAGAGGAGGAGGAGAGGAGAGAATAAGAGGAGGAGAGGAGGAGAGGGGAGGGGAGGAGGAGAGGAGGAGAGGAGGAGAGGAGGAGGAGAGAATGAGAGGAGGAGAGGAGGAGAGGAGGGGAGAGAGGAGAGGAGGGGAGGGAGGGAGGAGAGGAGGAGAGAATGAGAGGAGGAGGAGGGAGGAGGAGGAGAGGAGGAGAGGAGGAGGAGAGAATGAGAGGAGGAGAGGAGAAGAGAGGGGAGGAGGAGAGGAGGAGAGGAGGAGAGGAGGACAGGAGGAGAGAAAGAGCCAAGGAGGGAGGAGAGAATGAGAGGAGGAGAGAATGAGAGGAGGAGAGGAGGAGAGGAGGAGAGGAGGAGAGGAGGAGGAGGAGAGAATGAGAGGAGGAGAGGAGGGGAGGAGGAGAGAATGAGAGGAGGAGAGGAGGAGGGAGGAGAGGAGGAGAGGGAGGAGAGAGAGGAGAGGAGGAGAGAGAAAGAGCGTAAGGAAGGGAGGAGAGAATGAGAGGAGGAGAGAATGAGAGTGGAGGAGAGGAGGAGAGGAGGAGGAGAGAATGAGAGGAGGAGAGAGAGAGAGGGAGGAGAGAGGAGAGAGGAGGGGAGAGGAGGAGAGGAGGAGAGGAGGAGGAGAGGAGGACAGGAGGAGAGGAGGAGAGGGAGGAGAGGAGGAAGGAGAGAGGAGGAGAGCAAGGGAGAGGAGGGAGAGGAGGAGCGAAGGAGAGGAGGAGAGAGTCGTGTCAGGCTGGTCGGTGGAAAATCGATCTTTAATTTAGTTTCAGCAATACACTGTGTGGTGATTGGTGATTAGGGTCAGGGTGAGACGACCACCCTGTGCTCTGTCTTCTGCTGCTCTGACACCAGAAACACAATAGGGAAGGGCATTGAATAGTATAGTATCTATAATCCTACACCCATCCTACACCCACAGTGTGCTACAGTGCCTAACTTATCTTAACCATTTTAATTTTTATTCAACCTTTATTTAACTAGGCAAGTCGGTTAAGAACAAATTCTTATTTACGATGACGGCCTACAGATAACAAATATATCAACTGGTTATATTATAACAAATCCTAATTGCTAAATTGTCCCATATACTGTATACTCACTCAGTCAATCAAAAGAGTAAAGTAAGATACATTTAATGAAACCGTGA
>NC_060194.1:47440490-47451638 GCF_021184085.1 Oncorhynchus gorbuscha | reverse complement strand
TGATCGTTTACTTGGATGACATCCTCATCTTGAGAGCTCTCTTCAAGGAACACTAAGCATGTCAGACAAGTACTCAAGCGCCTCCTAGACAGCCATCTGTACGTTAAGCTGGAAAAATACTGAATTCCATTCATCCGAGTACAATTCCTGGGATTTGTAGTGGAACCCGGTCGAAAGTAGGGGCGTGGCGGATTGGCCCACCCAAATCCATTAAAAGTTCAGCGTTTCCTGGGCTTCACTAACTTTTACCGCAAGTTCATCAAGAACTTCAGCAGTGGCAGCCCCTCTCTCAGCTTTAACCAGGGGTGGCAATGCAAGGTTTTGTGTGGGGAAGAGAAGCTGAGACTGCCTTCCAAGGACTCAAGCAGCGCGTCCTCTCTGCTCCCATCCTGATACTACCGACTAGGATGAACCGTTTGTGGTGGAGGTAGATGCCTCAGAGGTTGGTGTTGGAGCTGTCCTGTCTCAGAGGGTGAAGACAAGAAGCTTCATCCGTGTGCTTCTTCTCACCGAAGCACGGCTGAGAGGAACTACGATGTGGGGGATCGTGAACTCCTGGCGGTTAAGATGGCATTGAAGGAATGGAGACACTGGCTGGGGGGCTTCTCACCCGTTTCCAGTGCAACTACGGACCACAAAAATCTGGAGTATATCCAGCAGGCGAAGCGGTTGAACTCTAGACAAGCTAGATGGTCTCTTTTCTTCAATCGATTCCAGTTTATCCTGCTAAGATCGTGGCTCCGATCTCGTGGCAAGTTGAGGATACCGTGAGACGAGCTCCAAGCTATTGAACCGGACCCGAAGGAGGTCCTGCCAATCGGTTGTTTGTCCCCAAGGCAGTGAGGACTCAGGTCCTTCTGTGGAGGCACTCCTCTCGCCTCACCTGTCACCGGGCGTAAGTCGCACCTTGGAGTGTGCAGCGGTCCTGGCAGTATCTGGTGGACTGGGAAGGCTACGGTCCCGAGGAGCGCTCTGGGTTCCTGCCAAAGACATACTGGACCCTGAACTCATTCGTCAGTTCAAGGGCCCTCCCACCCTGAGAGCTGGTAGGAACGTCAGGAGCCGTTCTAGGGGGGATTCTGTCAGGATTTGGCCAGGGTTGTTCGGTTTTGGTCACTAGATGCCCCCCATTGTGCCTTTTGACCTTTTCTTTTCCCTTGATCCCCATTATTATTTGCACCTGTGCCTCTCGTTTCCCCTGATTGTATTTAAACCCTTTGTTTTACTCAGTTCTTTGCTCTGTGTTTGTATGTTAGCACCCAGCCTAGTACTCTGTGAACTCTTGGTGATCCGGTGGACTCTCTTGTGGAATTCTGTTTTTTGTTCTTGTTTGTTTGTTTTAAGTATCTTTTGAGGCTTTTTTTGCTATACCTTCCACCTTGTGGATTTACCTTTTGTCTTGGAGGATTACCTTTGTTCTTGTGGAATTCCTTTTGAGGTTGTGGAGTTACATGTTTCCTGAAAGAACTTCACTTTTACTTCATTAAATACACCGTCTCAAGTACTGCTGTGTCTGCCTCATCTTCTGGGTTCTGCTTTGACTATTCGTGGCTCAGTTGGTTTAGTGACTGGTTCTCACTCAGAGACCCGGGTCCTGACAGGTATCAGTCTGGTGTTTTCTTTAATGATCTTAAGTAATCACTGTTTTAAAGCCTGTGTTCGTAATGGCTGCTCAGTGAAATGACCTGCCCTGATTTGTCAAAGAAACTCGCTAAAATACTTTAATGATCAAGCGTTCCTTCCTGACCTGGCCCCTGTAAAATGGTATAGAATCAGCAGTCCTCTGTCGAAGGCGCTTGGACCTTCTTTTTTGATAATTTCAGTGAAATTGTTAACAAACACAACAACATAATGAAAATGAGAATTTTAAAAACAGGTTCAGCCCCGGTTAGGCCGTGATCTTGCAGATTTACTCCACCTCAGAATTGCATTTTGGCGAAAGGCTCGGCACACGCATACTCAGGCTGACTGGCTCTGGTTCAGGCAAATGAGAAATAAATGCACTCAGGCTATCCGGAAGGCTAAGTTAGTTCCTTTAAGGAGCAGTTCTTTCTCTATGGGTCTAAGTCCAAGAAGTTCTGGAAAAGCGTTTAAAGACCTGGAGAATAAACCCTCCTCCTCACAGCTGCCCATGTCCCTTAATGTTGATGATGTGGTTGATATTGACAGAAGCACATCGCTGAGCTCTTTAATCACCACTTCATTAAGTCAGGATTCTATTTGACTCAGCCATGCCTCCTTACCTGTCCAACATTTCCTCATCTCCCACCCTTTCTAAAATTACTAGCCCCGATGCTCCTCCTCTTCTTCCCTGCACCCCGCTACAGAGTTTCTCCCTGCAGGCAGTCACTGAGTCGAGGTGCTAAAGGAGCTCACTTGACCCCCCAAAAAGCCATCTGTGTCAGAGGTTTAGACACTTTCTTCTTTAAGGTCGCTGCCACTATCATCACCAAGCCTATCTGTGACCTTTAGTAACCTGTCTCTCCTCTCTGGGGAGGTTCACATTACTTGGAAGGCAGCCACAGTTTGTCCTTTATTTAAAGGGGGAATCAAGCTGATCCTAACTGTTATAGGCATATTTCTATTTTGCCCTGTTTATCAACGTGTTGGAAAAACGTGTCAATAATCAACTGACTGGCCTTCTTGACGTCCTAGTATTCTCTCTGGTCTGCAATCTGGTTTCCACTCCAGGTTATGGATGTGTAACTGCAACCTTAAAGGTCCTCAGTGATTTCACTATTGCCCTTGATTCTAAGCAATGTTGTGCTGCTATTTTTATTCACTTGGCCAAAGCTTTTGATACGGTAGACCATTCCATTCTTGTGGGCCGGCTAAGGAGTATTGGTGTCTCTGAGAGTCTTTGGCCTGGTTTGCTAACTACCTCTCTCAAAGAGTGCAGTGTCTTAAGTCAGGACATCTGCTGTCTCAGCCACTGCCTGTCACCAAGGTAGTACCCCAAGGCTCAATCCTAGGCCTCATGCATGTTGAGGTTTTTACAGCACTCTCTGTAAAATCATAAGGTCATGTTGTCAACTGGTAATCTGTCATGCCCTGGCCATAGAGGCTTTTATTCTCTATTTTGGTTAGGCCAGGGTGTGACTAGGGTGGGCATTCAGTTTATTTATTTCTATGTTATCTGTTTCTATGTTTCCTGCTAGGTGAACATGTCTAGACAGTAGTGACCCATCAAGTTAGCAAGGTGAACATGTCTAGACAGTAGTGACCCATCAAGTTAGCTAGGTGAACATGTCTAGACAGTAGTGACCCATCAAGTTAACTAGGTGAACATGTCTAGACAGTAGTGACCCATCAAGTTAGCAAGGTGAACATGTCTAGACAGTAGTGACCCATCAAGTTAACTAGGTGAACATGTCTAGACAGTAGTGACCCATCAAGTTAGCAAGGTGAACATGTCTAGACAGTAGTGACCCATCAAGTTAGCTAGGTGAACATGTCTAGACAGTAGTGACCCATCAAGTTAGCTAGGTGAACATGTCTAGACAGTAGTGACCCATCAAGTTAGCTAGGTGAACATGTCTAGACAGTAGTGACCCATCAAGTTAGCAAGGTGAACATGTCTAGACAGTAGTGACCCATCAAGTTAGCTAGGTGAACATGTCTAGACAGTAGTGACCCATCAAGTTAGCTAGGTGAACATGTCTAGACAGTAGTGACCCATCAAGTTAGCTAGGTGAACATGTCTAGACAGTAGTGACCCATCAAGTTAGCTAGGTGAACATGTCTAGACAGTAGTGACCCATCAAGTTGAACATGTCTAGAGTGTGTCTGGGGTTGACTACGGTCATCTATTGTATTTCATGAACATGTCTAGAAAGTAGTCACTTAGCTAGATGTGGCTGGGGGGGTTATAGCATTTCTTTCACATGACCCATACATTTAGACAAGTGTGTCTGGATAAGAATCATCTAATAATTAAAACAATGTATTTGTATCTGGACACTTTGAAAGTCAGATTAGAATATAGGCCAAGGACTAGATAAAGTGTATTTTTACACAGAGTTTTTCCTTATTCTAGGCTTCTACTTTCACCACTTTTAGTCTTGAAATCTTTGGTTGTTGACGACACTACCTTACTCACTCTGTTTACTACACTACCGTACTCACTCTGTTTACCACACTACCTTACTCACTCTGTTTACTACACTACCTTACTCACTCTGTTTACTACACTACCGTACTCACTCTGTTTACTACACTACCTTACTCACTCTGTTTACTACACTACCTTACTCACTCTGTTTACTACACTACCTTACTCACTCTGTTTACTACACTACCTTACTCACTCTGTTTACTACACTACCTTACTCACTCTGTTTACTACACTACCTTACTCACTCTGTTTACTACACTACCTTACTCACTCTGTTTACTACACTACCTTACTCACTCTGTTTACTACACTACCTTACTCACTCTGTTTTACACTACCTTACTCACTCTGTTTACTACACTCCTTACTCACTCTGTGGGGCTAACTACCTTACTCACTCTGTTACTACACTACCTTACTCACTCTGTTTACTACACTACCTTACTCACTCTGTTTACTACACTACCTTACTCACTCTGTTTAAACCTTACTACACTACCTTACTCACTCTGTTTAGCACATGGCCTCAGGGCGTGTGCATCCTTAAAGAGATGGGTGGGGCTAAAGCTTAAGAGGGCGTGAACGATGCTGAGATGGGTGGGGCTAAAGCTTAAGAGGGCGTGAACGATGCTGAGATGGGTGGAGCTAAAGCTTAAGAGGGCGTGAACGATGCTGAATAGGCGTTATAATATATATACTGTATATATAGACACTACCAATCAAAAGTTTGAATACACCTAGTCATTCAAGGGATCTTCTTTATGTTTATGTTTATGTTTTACATTACAGAATAATAGAATAATAGTGAAGACATCAAAACTATAAAATAACAATATAATATGGAATCATGTAGTAACCATAAAAGTGTTAAACAAATACAAATATATTTTATATTTTACATTTATCAAGGTGGCCACCTTCTGCCTTGATGACAGCTTTGCACACTCTTGGTATTCTCTCAACCAGCTTCATGAGTCACCTGGAATGCGTTTCAATTAACAGGTGTGCCGTGTCAAAAGTGGAATGTACTGTGCTTGAGCCAATCAGTTGTGTTGTGACATGGTAGTGGTGGTACACGGAAGATAGGCCTATTTAGCTAAAAGCTTGCTTTTATATAATTTTTAAGAAAAGCTTCAAAAGGTAGTTTGGGAGGTTTGAATCCTAAGTAACCTGCACACACATTGCTTGAAATGCAATAGACCAACATGCAGTAGCTTCTGTTGTAGGTCAAAGCTGTGTGCTGGAAAACCTTGGTAGAGCATGGGTGGAGTAGGCATTGTGGTGCTCATGTGAATTTCCGTTCTTTTTCGGCTTCAGACCAATGACTAATTCTCCTCTCTTATTTTGGCGCGGGCGGGGGGGTCGGATAGAGAACCTACCTAATATTCAACATTAAATATAGTTCAGGGGCTTAGCTGGCATGGGTATAAACCACCATTACATGGGCACATAGCCTGTAGTTTAGTAGCCAGGAAAAGTACATGGTCTGGGATGTGTGATATTTTCAGATTTGTTTTGTCCATTTTTTGGTTGTTCAACAGGAATAAGGAGGTGTATTGGAGGGGTATTGGAGGTGTATTGGAGGGGTATTGGAGGTGTATTGGAGGTGTATTGGAGGTGTATTGGAGGGTATTGGAGGTGTATTGGAGGGGTATTGGAGGGGTATTGGAGGTGTATTGGAGGGGTATTGGAGGGGTATTAGAGGTGTATTGCTTCAGTGGTTCTCTAAAAGGATTCAGAAGAGACAGAAATTGACAAGAATCTGGCCAAGAACAAAAAAAGAAACAAAGACTGTGTGTTTGATAATTGAGTAAATTCCATCAATCGATCGTTCATTTTAATCAATCGATAAATTCACGAATTACCTCGTACTGAGTGATGATTCCGTAGGTCTGGGCCGGTTCTCTCCATTTCAGGATCATCTTCTCTTCATAAGCACTGGCCTGGATGGAGTCCAGAGGTACCGCTCCGGGTACTGAGGGGGACAGGACCAGAACAAATACATGAGAAACACCTCCCTCCTTAGAGGCACTCCCCTGGAACGACTCTAGAGGTACCGCTCCGGGTACCGAGGGGGACCAGAACAATGCATAAGAGAGACGCAACGCTTCGTTACAGATACTCTGAGAGGATACGACGAGAACTAACATCACAGACACTAATCGTTACAGATACTCTGAGAGGATACGACGAGAACTAACATCACAGACACTAATTCTGCGTTTACACAGGCACCGCCCCAAATCTGATATTTTGTCGGATTATGGCCAAACAACATGACAGAATATAATAATTGGGCTGCCTGTGGAAAAGCAGCAAAGAGAGGTGTAGGTCTGAAACCTTCACAATGTGCCACACACCAAAACAATTATACTCAGATACCCATGAATGTATTTTGATGAGAAGAGACTGAGTGGGAAAAGTAAAGGACACTTTCCCTTCTCACATCCATTCAACTGTACAAACAAACTGGTCGAGCACTGAACCGATCTCCCGAGGAAATCTCCACCAATTCAATCTCTCCAATCATCTTCTGCCTTTATATGTTCTTAGAGTCTGTCTAGTCTGTCTGTCTGTCTGTCTGTCCGTATGTCGGTCTGTCTGTCTGTCTGTCTGTCTGTCTGCCTGTCTGTCGTCTGCCTGTCCGTCTGTCTGTCTGTCTGCCTGTGTCTGTCCGTCCGTCCTGTCGTGTCCTGTCTGTCTGTCTCCGTCTGTCTGTCTGTCTGTCTGTCTGTCTGTCTGTCTGTCTGTCTGTCTCTGTCTGTCTGTCTGTCTGTCTGTCTGTCTGTCTGTCTGTCTGTCTGTCTGTCTGTCTGTCTGTCTGTCTGTCTGTCTGTCTGTCTGTCTGTGCCTCTCTGCCTGTCTGTCTGTCTGTCTCTCTGCCTGTCTGTCTGTCCTGTCTCTCTGCCTGTCTGTCTGTCTCTCTGCCTGTCTGCCTGTCTGTATGTCTGCCAGCCTGTCTGTCTCTCTGCCTGTCTGTCTCTCTGCCTGTCTGTCTCTATGTCTGTCTGTCTCTCTGCCTGTCTGTCTCTCTGTCTATCTGCCTATTAGTCTGTCTCTCTGCCTGTCTGTCTGTCTCTCTGCCTGTCCGTTGGTCTATCTATCTGTCTGTCTGTCTGTCTGCCTGTGTGCCTGAGAGAGGAGAGAGAGACATGGTCCTCTCAAACTGACAGGGATCATTTTACTTCTTCAAATGAAATGAAATGACAGAGGATTTCTTCTGTCAAAGGGAGTCTCTGAAAGAACAGCTACACCCCATCTATGTCTGTTTCCTTCTCCCAGTGGGACTGTAAACACACACACAAGCTCGCACACACACACACATACGCACGAGCATGCACACACTCACCAACGCACACACACACACTCCCACAAGTCATATACTGTGAAACAGTTGTCTCCCTTTAAGATTCCCTCTAAAAATATATGAGACAGACCTGACAAGACTTTCTCATCCTGTCAGTATCTCTCTACTGTCGATTCCTGAGTCGTTCATCAGTTCCTGTTATAACGCCTTAGAGTATTACTGTCGATTCCTGTCATAACCCTGTCATAACCCTGTCATAACCATGTCATAACCCTGTCGTAACCCTGTCGTAACCCTGTCGTAACCCTGTCGTAACCCTGTCGTAACCCTGTCGTAACCATGTCGTAACCCTGTCGTAACCCTGTCGTAACCCTGTCGTAACCCTGTCGTAACCCTGTCATAACCCTGTCGTAACCCTGTCGTAACCCTGTTGTAACCCTGTCGTAACCCTGTCATAACCTTGTTATAACCATTCTAAGGTGTTATAACTCTGTCGTAACCCTGTCATAACCCTGTCGTAACCCTGTCATAACCGTGTTATAACACTCACCATCTTCATCCGTCTGCAGCGCCATCTCTCGGCTCTCTTTGACCCCCTCTGGGTTCTTGAGGACCAGTTTGACTGACAGGTTGGTGTAGGGAGTCAGGTTGTGGATGGTGTGCTGGGGGTCGCGACCCAGGGTGTCGTAACACACCTCCTCCCGGGTCTCGTCCTTCCCCGCCACGCGGGAGCGGTACTGCACCGTTAGGTTGTAGCTATGACAACGCGTCACGTTGTAGCCAAACGGCTCCCAGCGAATGGTGACTTGTTTTGATTGGACGTCAACTACCTCCAGACGTCTGGGAGCGTGGATTGGCTCTGTAGGGGAGGGAGAGGTATTTAGAGGATACAGGATGGATAAGGATCTTCTGGTTTGGGAATGTGTGTGTGTGTGTGTGTGTGTGTGTGTGTGTGTGTGTGTGTGTGTGTGTGTGTGTGTGTGTGTGTGTGTGTGTGTGTGTGTGTGTGTGTGTGTGTGTGTGTGTGTGTGTGTGTGTGTGTGTGTGTGTGTGTGTGTGTGTTCGCACGCATGTGCTGGCCTGTGTGATTATCCTAGGCAACTGTTGTACAATGCATCGGGTCTGTAGTGGAAGAAAACAACGTCTGTTTGAATGTAACTTTTGGTTTAACCAGGTGTTTTGACCTCTTTTTACAGCAGCAACCTGATTAAAAATGTCTGGACACGTGTTGAATGAGCCAAATGGTATCCATGATGCTATTTCAAATCAGTCATGCTACATTTTGTAAACTGTTCATCTCCAAAACCGAACATAACATTATGCGTCTGTCTGGCTGTCTGTATTAGATTGTGCCAGTTCATTCTGTGGTTTCAAAAGGAGCCCTAATCTAACTCTCACTGCAGTGAATCAGCACATCTTCTATGATTTGGCTCCTGAATAGAGTTGCTCCTTTGTTTGTGTCAGTGTAACATTTTCTTGTGTGAAAACGTGAGCTTCTGCTTTCCTAGCACCAAAATCACAAACAGCAAAGTCTCCAGACCTACTGGTGATAGTATCTCTGTATGGGACATATCATCCTTCTAGACCTACTAGTGATAGTATCTCTGTATAGGACATATCATCCTTCTGAACCTACTGGTGATAGTATCTCTGTATAGGACATATCATCCCTCTAGACCTACTAGTGAAAGTATCTCTGTATGGGACATATCATCCCTCTAGACCTACTAGTGAAAGTATCTCTGTATGGGACATATCATCCTTCTAGACCTACTAGTGATAGTATCTCTGTATAGGATATATCATCCTTCTGAACCTACTGGTGATAGTATCTCTGTATAGGACATATCATCCCTCTAGACCTACTGGTGAAAGTATCTCTGTATAGGACATATAATCCCTCCAGACCATGTCATGTCCTCGTCCTTCCTTCCCCCTCTCCTTCCTCCCCACCCTGTCCAGGCCAGCTATCAACTCAACATGGATACAGAGTAAACTATCCAGACTTAATCTGTCGATGTCTGTCTTTTAGTCCAGACCACAACCCCAACAGCCATCCGATCACCTGTAATCACACTGTCTTTATCTCTCCTCTTATATCCAGACCACAACCCCAACAGCCATCTGATCACCTGTAATCACACAGTCTTTATCTCTCCTCTTATATCCAGACCACAACCCCAACAGCCATCTGATCACCTGTAATCACATAGTCTTTATCTCTCCTCTTATATCCACACCACAACCCCCACAGCCATCTGATCACCTGTAATCACATAGTCTTTATCTCTCCTCTTATATCCAGACCACAACCCCAACAGCCATCTGATCACCTGTAATCACATAGTCTTTATCTATCCTCTTATATCCACACCACAACCCCCACAGCCATCTGATCACCTGTAATCACACAGTCTTTATCTCTCCTCTTATATCCAGACCACAACCCCCACAGCCATCTGATCACCTGTAATCACATAGTCTTTGTCTCTCCTCTTATATCCAGACCACAACCCCAACAGCCATCCGATCACCTGTAATCACACAGTCTTTATCTCTCCTCTTATATCCAGACCACAACCCCCACAGCCATCTGATCACCTGTAATCACATAGTCTTTGTCTCTCCTCTTATATCCAGACCACAACCCCCACAGCCATCCGATCACCTGTAATCACACAGTCTTTATCTCTCCTCTTATATCCACACCACAACCCCCACAGCCATCTGATCACCTGTAATCACACAGTCTTTATCTTTCCTCTTATATCCAGACCACAACCCCCACAGCCATCCGATCACCTGTAATCACACAGTCTTTATCTCTCCTCTTATATCCACACCACAACCCCCACAGCCATCTGATCACCTGTAATCACACAGTCTTTATCTCTCCTCTTATATCCAGACCACAACCCCCACAGCCATCCGATCACCTGTAATCACACAGTCTTTATCTCTCCTCTTATATCCAGACCACAACCCCCACAGCCATCTGATCACCTGTAATCACATAGTCTTTATCTCTCCTCTTATATCCACACCACAACCCCCACAGCCATCTGATCACCTGTAATCACGCAGTCTTTATCTCTCCTCTTATATCCAGACCACAACCCCAACAGCCATCCGATCACCTGTAATCACACAGTCTTTATCTCTCCTCTTATATCCAGACCACAACCCCCACAGCCATCCGATCACCTGTAATCACACAGTCTTTATCTCTCCTCTTATATCCAGACCACAACCCCAACAGCCATCCGATCACCTGTAATCACACAGTCTTTATCTCTCCTCTTATATCCAGACCACAACCCCAACAGCCATCCGATCACCTGTAATCACACAGTCTTTATCTCTCCTCTTATATCCAGACCACAACCCCAACAGCCATCTGATCACCTGTAATCACACAGTCTTTATCTCTCCTCTTATATCCAGACCACAACCCCCACTGTCATACCTTATCTTTCTCTGCCTCTTTCTGTCTCCCTCTCTGTTTTTCCTTTCAACCCATTTCTATCCCCCCCACCCTCTCTTTCTCCTACGGGAGGCGAGCAATCTAGCAGCCTAGTAGCCAGAGCTCAAGGTAATGGGATCAATTTCCCTCCCAGGTTAAAGCTTCAGTCCATTTCTCTGAAGTCAACACTTTACCACCTATTAGGAGCTGCCAGGGCTCCATTCACTGTTACCCAGGAGACACACACACAACCCCAGACCATGG
>NC_060194.1:47432990-47435490 GCF_021184085.1 Oncorhynchus gorbuscha | reverse complement strand
GACTGTATGCATTACATTACCCTGTCCAGGTGACTGGTTTTATACACCCAGCTGTGTGAGGCTTGGTATCTACATATAAACACTACAACAACAACAGGGGTTCCTTATGTTCTCAAACTATTCCAGTATTTTATTTAAAGGACTTAGTAAATCACCCAATATTTGAGAGGCTGTGTTCCGGAGAGGAACATCCTGCAGATGTTTCACATGTTTTATTCTTTATTAAATTTGAGAAAGAAAATAATCCCGCAGCAACCTGGAAATGTGAATTATCATGTGGAATATAATTGATACAAAAGTAATTTTCGTAAGAGGTTTAATTGCTCCTGCAATAAATTGATCAAATTAAGATCCTACATCTGTAAGTACTGGAAATATGACTTTAATATCAAACAATATAGTCACATATTTAGAGATGAAGAGTAAAATGGCTGGTACTGTATGCCTCGAAGCATCAAAGTTCTAGCTTTTCAGTATCTGGCTGTATTTGGAGTAGTATTCTAGTATCTGGCTGTATTTGGAGTAGTACTCTAGTATATGGCTGTATTTGGAGTAGTATTCTCGTATCTGGCTGTATTTGGAGATGTATTCTAGTATCTGGCTGTATTTGGAGTAGTATTCTAGTATCTGGCTGTATTTGGAGTAGTACTCTAGTATATGGCTGTATTTGGAGTAGTATTCTAGTATATGGCTGTATTTGGAGTAGTACTCTAGTATCTGGCTGTATTTGGAGTAGTATTCTAGTATATGGCTGTATTTGGAGTAGTATTCTAGTATATGGCTGTATTTGGAGTAGTACTCTAGTATCTGGCTGTATTTGGAGTAGTATTCTAGTATCTGGCTGTATTTGGAGTAGTATTCTAGTATCTGGCTGTATTTGGAGTAGTATTCTAGTATATGGCTGTATTTGGAGTAGTATTCTAGTATCTGGCTGTATTTGGAGTAGTACTCTAGTATATGGCTTTATTTGGAGTAGTATTCTAGTATCTGGCTGTATTTGGAGTAGTACTCTAGTATCTGGCTGTATTTGGAGTAGTACTCTAGTATATGGCTGTATTTGGAGTAGTACTCTAGTATCTGGCTGTATTTGGAGTAGTACTCTAGTATATGGCTGTATTTGGAGTAGTACTCTAGTATCTGGCTGTATTTGGAGTAGTATTCTAGTATCTGGCTGTATTTGGAGTAGTATTCTCGTATCTGGCTGTATTTGGAGAAGTATTCTAGTATCTGGCTGTATTTGGAGTAGTATTCTAGTATATGGCTGTATTTGGAGTAGTATTCTAGTATCTGGCTGTATTTGGAGTAGTACTCTAGTATATGGCTGTATTTGGAGTAGTATTCTAGTATCTGGCTGTATTTGGAGTAGTATTCTAGTATCTGGCTGTATTTGGAGTAGTACTCTAGTATCTGGCTGTATTTGGAGTAGTACTCTAGTATATGGCTGTATTTGGAGTAGTACTCTAGTATCTGGCTGTATTTGGAGTAGTACTCTAGTATCTGGCTGTATTTGGAGTAGTATTCTAGTATCTGGCTGTATTTGGAGTAGTACTCTAGTATCTGGCTGTATTTGGAGTAGTACTCTAGTATCTGGCTGTATTTGGAGTAGTATTCTAGTATCTGGCTGTATCTGGAGAAGCGTTTAATTTCATTCACTATAATGTTGTGCCACCCAGAGCCAGGCTACAGCTGCATGTACTACCAGTTGCCATTAAATAGTGGTCTTGGAGTGCATTTCATTCACTATTTTCTGAAATTAGTGCCACAGATCAATAAGCTCTACTGGTGACGGAGGGAAGGTAACTAGATTGGTTTTCATCCAAGGTAGCATCCCAAATTGCACCCAATTCCCCATATAGAGACCTATGGAGAATAGGGTGTGATTTGGGACCCTAGATTGGTAAATCAGTGGACAAATTACCCCCCACACAGCCCTACTCGCCCTACTTCCCCCTACTCTCCCATACCCCCTACTCTCCCTACTCCCCATACTCTCCCCAACCCCCTACTCTCCCATACCCTCTACTCTCCCCTCTCCCCTACACTCCCCTACTCTCCCCTAACCCCTACCACCCTACTCTCGCCTACCCCTACTCTCCCCCACTCTCCCCTACCACCCTACTCTCCCCTCTCCCCAATCTCCCCTACCACCCTACTCTCCCCTACCACCCTACTCTCCCCTACCCCCTACTCTCCCCTACCACCCTACTCTCCCTAACCCCTACCACCCTACTCTCCCCTCTCCCCTACTCTCCCCTCTCCCCTACTCTCCCCTCTCCCCTACTCTCCCCAACTCTCCCCAACCCCTACTCTCCCATACCCTCTACTCTCCCTCTCCCCTACACTCCCCTACTCTCCCCTAACCCCTACCACCCTACTCTCCCTCTCCCCTACCACCCTACTCTCCCCTCTCCCCTACCACCCTACTCTCCCTCTCCCCTACCACCCTACTCTCCCCTAACACCCTACTCTCCCCCTACCCCCTACTCTCCCCTACCACCCT
>NC_060194.1:47425490-47427990 GCF_021184085.1 Oncorhynchus gorbuscha | reverse complement strand
CGCTCTGCTCTGATCTGATACCAACCGCTCTGCTCTGATACCAACCGCTCTGATCTGATACCAACCACTCTGATCTGATACCAACCACTCTGCTCTGATCTGATACCAACCACTCTGATCTGATACCAACCGCTCTGCTCTGATACCAAGCGCTCTGCTCTGATCTGATACCAACCGCTCTGCTCTGATACCAACCACTCTGCTCTGCTCTGATACCAACCGCTCTGCTCTGATCTGATACCAACCGCTCTGCTCTGCTCTGATACCAACCGCTCTGCTCTGCTCTGATACCAAACGCTCTGATCTGATACCAACCGCTCTGCTCTGATCTGATACCAACCGCTCTGCTCTGATACCAACCGCTCTGATCTGATACCAACCACTCTGATCTGATACCAACCACTCTGCTCTGATCTGATACCAACCACTCTGATCTGATACCAACCGCTCTGCTCTGATACCAAGCGCTCTGCTCTGATCTGATACCAACCGCTCTGCTCTGATACCAACCACTCTGCTCTGATCTGATACCAACCGCTCTGCTCTGATCTGATACCAACCACTCTGCTCTGCTCTGATACCAACTGCTCTGCTCTGCTCTGATACCAACCGCTCTGCTCTGATCTGATACCAACCGCTCTGCTCTGATACCAACCGCTCTGCTCTGATCTGATACCAACCGCTCTGCTCTGATACCAACCGCTCTGCTCTGCTCTGATACCAACCGCTCTGCTCTGCTCTGATACCAACCACTCTGCTCTGCTCTGATACCAACCGCTCTGCTCTGATCTGATACCAACCGCTCTGCTCTGCTCTGATACCAACCGCTCTGCTCTGCTCTGATACCAACCGCTCTGATCTGATACCAACCGCTCTGCTCTGATCTGATACCAACCGCTCTGCTCTGATACCAACCGCTCTGATCTGATACCAACCACTCTGATCTGATACCAACCACTCTGCTCTGATCTGATACCAACCACTCTGATCTGATACCAACCGCTCTGCTCTGATACCAAGCGCTCTGCTCTGATCTGATACCAACCGCTCTGCTCTGATACCAACCACTCTGCTCTGATCTGATACCAACCGCTCTGCTCTGATCTGATACCAACCGCTCTGCTCTGCTCTGATACCAACCACTCTGCTCTGCTCTGATACCAACCACTCTGCTCTGCTCTGATACCAACCACTCTGCTCTGCTCTGATACCAACTGCTCTGCTCTGCTCTGATACCAACCACTCTGCTCTGCTCTGATACCAACCTCTCTGCTCTGCTCTGATACCAACCGCTCTGATCTGATACCAACCTCTCTGCTCTGATCTGATACCAACCGCTCTGCTCTGATCTGATACCAACCGCTCTGATCTGATACCAACCTCTCTGCTCTGATCTGATACCAACCGCTCTGCTCTGATCTGATACCAACCGCTCTGCCCTGATCTGATACCAAGCGCTCTGCTCTGATACCAACCTCTCTGCTCTGATACCAACCTCTCTGCTCTGATACCAACCGTTCTGATCTGATACCAACCACTCTGATCTGATACCAACCTCTCTGCTCTGATCTGATACCAACCGCTCTGCTCTGATACCAACCGCTCTGCCCTGATCTGATACCAACCGCTCTGCTCTGATACCAACCACTCTGCTCTGATCTGATACCAACCGCTCTGCTCAGCTACCAACCACTCTGATCTGATACCAACCGCTCTGCTTTGATCTGATACCAACCGCTCTGCTCAGCTACCAACCACTCTGATCTGATACCAACCACTCTGCTCTGATACCAACCGCTCTGCTCAGCTACCAACCACTCTGATCTGATACCAACCGCTCTGCTCTGATCTGATACCAACCGCTCTGCTCAGCTACCAACCACTCTGATCTGATACCAACCACTCTGCTCTGATCTGATACCAACCACTCTGCTCAGCTACCAACCGCTCTGCTCAGCTACCAACCACTCTGATCTGATACCAACCGCTCTGCTTGGTATTGCTGTCACTTATCTCTCTATTGCTCTCTTACCAATTCAATATAAACTGCCTAGCTCCCTGCAGGAGAGGTCTCAGAGAAAGTGTATGCGTGTGTGTGTGTGTGTGTGTGTTTAAGCCGTGTGTGTGTGTGTGTGTCTGTGTGTGTGGCGGTGTTTAAGCTCTGTATGCCTGTGAGGTCTAGAGAGAGTGAGCATATTTGTTTGCTTCCTCTACTACACATCAGCACTAGGCAGTGATAGCAGAGAGCGATCCCATCGAGGTAATGACATGGTTTTTACACTTATCATTTTCATATCTATACAGAGGCCAAACCCCTAATGATAGCTTTAGATAACCAACAATCGATCATTTACCTCTAGAGGGAGACATTACGAGAGGGAGAGAAGGGAGGGGAGAGATAGAGAACGAGAGGTTGAAAGGAGTTGCGTGTAGTGATGGGGAGTGGAGAGAGAGAGAGAAGGAAAAAAGAGAGAGAGGGGAAGAGAAAGAGGGATGAAGG
>NC_060194.1:47405490-47422990 GCF_021184085.1 Oncorhynchus gorbuscha | reverse complement strand
AGCGAAGGAGAGGAGGAGAGAGTCGTGTCAGGCTGGTCGGTGGAAAATCGATCTTTAATTTAGTTTCCAGCAATACACTGTGTGGTGATTGGTGATTAGGGTCAGGGTGGGAGACGACCACCCTGTGCTCTGTCTTCTGCTGCTCTGACACCAGAAACACAATAGGGAAGGGCATTGAATAGTATAGTATCTATAATCCTACACCCATCCTACACCCACAGTGTGCTACAGTGCCTAACTTATCTTAACCATTTTAATTTTTATTCAACCTTTATTTAACTAGGCAAGTCGGTTAAGAACAAATTCTTATTTACGATGACGGCCTACAGATAACAAATATATCAACTGGTTATATTATAACAAATCCTAATTGCTAAATTGTCCCATATACTGTATACTCACTCAGTCAATCAAAAGAGTAAAGTAAGATACATTTAATGAAACCGTGATATCAACTGGTTATATCATGGAACACAGTCTGTTCTATCAACTGGTTATATCATGGAACACAGTCTGTTCTATCAACTGGTTATATCATGGAACACAGTCTGTTCTATCAACTGGTTATATCATGGAACACAGTCTGTTCTATCAACTGGTTATATCATGGAACACAGTCTGTTCTATCAACTGGTTATATCATGGAACACAGTCTGTTCTATCAACTGGTTATATCATGGAACACAGTCTGTTCTATCAACTGGTTATATCATGGAACACAGTCTGTTCTATCAACTGGTTATATCATGGAACACAGTCTGTTCTATCAACTGGTTATATCATGGAACACAGTCTGTTCTATACTGGTTATATCATGGAACACAGTCTGTTCTATACTGGTTATATCATGGAACACAGTCTGTTCTATACTGGTTATATCATGGAACACAGTCTGTTCTATCAACTGGTTATATCATGGAACACAGTCTGTTCTATACAGGTTATATCATGGAACACAGTCTGTTCTATACTGGTTATATCATGGAACACAGTCTGTTCTATACAGGTTATATCATGGAACACAGTCTGTTCTATACTGGTTATATCATGGAACACAGTCTGTTCTATCAACTGGGTATATCATGGAACACAGTCTGTTCTATCAACTGGTTATATCATGGAACACAGTCTGTTCTATCAACTGGTTATATCATGGAACACAGTCTGTTCTATCAACTGGTTATATCATGGAACACAGTCTGTTCTATACAGGTTATATCATGGAACACAGTCTGTTCTATCAACTGGTTATATCATGGAACACAGTCTGTTCTATCAACTGGTTATATCATGGAACACAGTCTGTTCTATCAACTGGTTATATCATGGAACACAGTCTGTTCTATCAACTGGTTATATCATGGAACACAGTCTGTTCTATACTGGTTATATCATGGAACACAGTCTGTTCTATCAACTGGTTATATCATGGAACACAGTCTGTTCTATCAACTGGTTATATCATGGAACACAGTCTGTTCTATCAACTGGTTATATCATGGAACACAGTCTGTTCTATCAACTGGTTATATCATGGAACACAGTCTGTTCTATCAACTGGTTATATCATGGAACACAGTCTGTTCTATCAACTGGTTATATCATGGAACACAGTCTGTTCTATACTGGTTATATCATGGAACACAGTCTGTTCTATACTGGTTATATCATGGAACACAGTCTGTTCTATACTGGTTATATCATGGAACACAGTCTGTTCTATCAACTGGTTATATCATGGAACACAGTCTGTTCTATCAACTGGTTATATCATGGAACACAGTCTGTTCTATACTGGTTATATCATGGAACACAGTCTGTTCTATACTGGTTATATCATGGAACACAGTCTGTTCTATACTGGTTATATCATGGAACACAGTCTGTTCTATACTGGTTATATCATGGAACACAGTCTTTTCTAAACTGGTTATATCATGGAACACAGTCTGTTCTATACTGGTTATATCATGGAACACAGTCTGTTCTATACTGGTTATATCATGGAACACAGTCTGTTCTATCAACTGGTTATATCATGGAACACAGTCTGTTCTATCAACTGGTTATATCATGGAACACAGTCTGTTCTATACTGGTTATATCATGGAACACAGTCTGTTCTATCAACTGGTTATATCATGGAACACAGTCTGTTCTATACTGGTTATATCATGGAACACAGTCTGTTCTATCAACTGGTTATATCATGGAACACAGTCTGTTCTATACTGGTTATATCATGGAACACAGTCTGTTCTATACTGGTTATATCATGGAACACAGTCTGTTCTATACTGGTTATATCATGGAACACAGTCTGTTCTATACTGGTTATATCATGGAACACAGTCTGTTCTATCAACTGGTTATATCATGGAACACAGTCTGTTCTATCAACTGGTTATATCATGGAACACAGTCTGTTCTATCAACTGGTTATATCATGGAACACAGTCTGTTCTATCAACTGGTTATATCATGGAACACAGTCTGTTCTATCAACTGGTTATATTATATCATGGAACACAGTCTGTTCTATCAACTGGTTATATCATGGAACACAGTCTGTTCTATCAACTGGTTATATTATATCATGGAACACAGTCTGTTCTATCAACTGGTTATATCATGGAACACAGTCTGTTCTATACTGGTTATATCATGGAACACAGTCTGTTCTATCAACTGGTTATATCATGGAACACAGTCTGTTCTATCAACTGGTTATATCATGGAACACAGTCTGTTCTATACTGGTTATATCATGGAACACAGTCTGTTCTATACTGGTTATATCATGGAACACAGTCTGTTCTATCAACTGGTTATATCATGGAACACAGTCTGTTCTATACTGGTTATATCATGGAACACAGTCTGTTCTATCAACTGGTTATATCATGGAACACAGTCTGTTCTATCAACTGGTTATATTATATCATGGAACACAGTCTATTATATCATGGAACACAGTCTGTTCTATACTGGTTATATCATGGAACACAGTCTGTTCTATACTGGTTATATCATGGAACACAGTCTGTTCTATACGGGTTATATCATGGAACACAGTCTGTTCTATACTGGTTATATCATGGAACACAGTCTGTTCTATACTGGTTATATCATGGAACACAGTCTGTTCTATCAACTGGTTATATCATGGAACACAGTCTGTTCTATACTGGTTATATCATGGAACACAGTCTGTTCTATCAACTGGTTATATCATGGAACACAGTCTGTTCTATACTGGTTATATCATGGAACACAGTCTGTTCTATCAACTGGTTATATTATATCATGGAACACAGTCTGTTCTATACTGGTTATATCATGGAACACAGTCTGTTCTATACTGGTTATATCATGGAACACAGTCTGTTCTATACTGGTTATATCATGGAACACAGTCTGTTCTATACTGGTTATATCATGGAACACAGTCTGTTCTATACTGGTTATATCATGGAACACAGTCTGTTCTATACGGGTTATATCATGGAACACAGTCTGTTCTATCAACTGGGTATATCATGGAACACAGTCTGTTCTATCAACTGGTTATATTATATCATGGAACACAGTCTGTTCTATCAACTGGTTATATCATGGAACACAGTCTGTTCTATCAACTGGTTATATCATGGAACACAGTCTGTTCTATCAACTGGTTATATCATGGAACACAGTCTGTTCTATACTGGTTATATTATATCATGGAACACAGTCTGTTCTATACGGGTTATATCATGGAACACAGTCTGTTCTATCAACTGGTTATATCATGGAACACAGTCTGTTCTATCAACTGGTTATTATATTATATCATGGAACACAGTCTGTTCTATACTGGTTATATCATGGAACACAGTCTGTTCTATCAACTGGTTATATCATGGAACACAGTCTGTTCTATACTGGTTATATCATGGAACACAGTCTGTTCTATACTGGTTATATCATGGAACACAGTCTGTTCTATCAACTGGTTATATTATATCATGGAACACAGTCTGTTCTATACTGGTTATATCATGGAACACAGTCTGTTCTATACTGGTTATATCATGGAACACAGTCTGTTCTTCTATACTGGTTATATTATATCATGGAACACAGTCTGTTCTATCAACTGGTTATATCATGGAACACAGTCTGTTCTATCAACTGGTTATATTATATCATGGAACACAGTCTGTTCTATCAACTGGTTATATTATATCATGGAACACAGTCTGTTCTATCAACTGGTTATATCATGGAACACAGTCTGTTCTATCAACTGGTTATATCATGGAACACAGTCTGTTCTATCAACTGGTTATATCATGGAACACAGTCTGTTCTATCAACTGGTTATATCATGGAACACAGTCTGTTCTATACTGGTTATATCATGGAACACAGTCTGTTCTATCAACTGGTTATATCATGGAACACAGTCTGTTCTATACTGGTTATATCATGGAACACAGTCTGTTCTATCAACTGGTTATATCATGGAACACAGTCTGTTCTATCAACTGGTTATATCATGGAACACAGTCTGTTCTATACTGGTTATATCATGGAACACAGTCTGTTCTATACTGGTTATATCATGGAACACAGTCTGTTCTATCAACTGGTTATATCATGGAACACAGTCTGTTCTATACTGGTTATATCATGGAACACAGTCTGTTCTATCAACTGGTTATATCATGGAACACAGTCTGTTCTATCAACTGGTTATATTATATCATGGAACACAGTCTGTTCTATACTGGTTATATCATGGAACACAGTCTGTTCTATACTGGTTATATCATGGAACACAGTCTGTTCTATACGGGTTATATCATGGAACACAGTCTGTTCTATACTGGTTATATCATGGAACACAGTCTGTTCTATACTGGTTATATCATGGAACACAGTCTGTTCTATCAACTGGTTATATCATGGAACACAGTCTTTCTATACTGGTTATATCATGGAACACAGTCTGTTCTATCAACTGGTTATATCATGGAACACAGTCTGTTCTATACGGGTTATATCATGGAACACAGTCTGTTCTATCAACTGGTTATATTATATCATGGAACACAGTCTGTTCTATACTGGTTATATCATGGAACACAGTCTGTTCTATACTGGTTATATCATGGAACACAGTCTGTTCTATACTGGTTATATCATGGAACACAGTCTGTTCTATACTGGTTATATCATGGAACACAGTCTGTTCTATACTGGTTATATCATGGAACACAGTCTGTTCTATACTGGTTATATCATGGAACACAGTCTGTTCTATCAACTGGGTATATCATGGAACACAGTCTGTTCTATCAACTGGTTATATTATATCATGGAACACAGTCTGTTCTATCAACTGGGTATATCATGGAACACAGTCTGTTCTATCAACTGGTTATATCATGGAACACAGTCTGTTCTATCAACTGGAAGTCTGTTCTATCAACTGGTTATATCATGGAACACAGTCTGTTCTATATCAGGTTATATTATATCATGGAACACAGTCTGTTCTATACTGGTTATATCATGGAACACAGTCTGTTCTATCAACTGGTTATATTATGGAACACAGTCTGTTCTATCAACTGGTTATATTATATCATGGAACACAGTCTGTTCTATACTGGTTATATCATGGAACACAGTCTGTTCTATCAACTGGTTATATCATGGAACACAGTCTGTTCTATACTGGTTATATCATGGAACACAGTCTGTTCTATACTGGTTATATCATGGAACACAGTCTGTTCTATCAACTGGTTATATTATATCATGGAACACAGTCTGTTCTATACTGGTTATATCATGGAACACAGTCTGTTCTATACTGGTTATATCATGGAACACAGTCTGTTCTATACTGGTTATATTATATCATGGAACACAGTCTGTTCTATCAACTGGTTATATCATGGAACACAGTCTGTTCTATCAACTGGTTATATTATATCATGTTCTATACTGGTTATATCATGGAACACAGTCTGTTCTATCAACTGGTTATATTATATCATGGAACACAGTCTGTTCTATCAACTGGTTATATCATGGAACACAGTCTGTTCTATCTGGTTATATCTGGTTATATCACTGGAACACAGTCTGTTACTATCAACTGGTTATATCATGGAACACAGTCTGTTCTATCAACTGGTTATATCATGGAACACAGTCTGTTCTATACTGGTTATATCATGGAACACAGTCTGTTCTATCAACTCATCAACTGGTTATATCATGGAACACAGTCTGTTCTATCAACTGGGTATATCATGGAACACAGTCTGTTCTATCAACTGGTTATATCATGGAACACAGTCTGTTCTATCAACTGGTTATATCATGGAACACAGTCTGTTCTATACTGGTTATATCATGGAACACAGTCTGTTCTATCAACTGGTTATATCATGGAACACAGTCTGTTCTATACTGGTTATATCATGGAACACAGTCTGTTCTATCAACTGGTTATATCATGGAACACAGTCTGTTCTATGGTTATATCATGGAACACAGTCTGTTCTATACTGGTTATATCATGGAACACAGTCTGTTCTATACTGGTTATATCATAGAACACAGTCTGTTCTATCAACTGGTTATATTATATCATGGAACACAGTCTGTTCTATCAACTGGTTATATTATATCATGGAACACAGTTTGTTCTATACTGGTTATATCATGGAACACAGTCTGTTCTATCAACTGGTTATATTATATCATGGAACACAGTCTGTTCTATCAACTGGTTATATCATGGAACACAGGTTTATATTATATCATGGAACACAGTCTGTTCTATACTGGTTATATCATGGAACACAGTCTGTTCTATACTGGTTATATCATGGAACACAGTCTGTTCTATACTGGTTATATTATATCATGGAACACAGTCTGTTCTATACTGGTTATATCATGGAACACAGTCTGTTCTATCAACTGGTTATATTATATCATGGAACACAGTCTGTTCTATCAACTGGTTATATTATATCATGGAACACAGTCTGTTCTATCAACTGGTTATATCATGGAACACAGTCTGTTCTATCAACTGGTTATATCATGGAACACAGTCTGTTCTATCAAGTCTGTTCTATGGTTATATCATGGAACACAGTCTGTTCTATCAACTGGTTATATCATGGAACACAGTCTGTTCTATACTGGTTATATCATGGAACACAGTCTGTTCTATCAACTGGTTATATCATGGAACACAGTCTGTTCTATCAACTGGGTATATCATGGAACACAGTCTGTTCTATCAACTGGTTATATCATGGAACACAGTCTGTTCTATCAACTGGTTATATCATGGAACACAGTCTGTTCTATACTGGTTATATCATGGAACACAGTCTGTTCTATCAACTGGTTATATCATGGAACACAGTCTGTTCTATACTGGTTATATCATGGAACACAGTCTGTTCTATCAACTGGTTATATCATGGAACACAGTCTGTTCTATCAACTGGTTATATTATATCATGGAACACAGTCTGTTCTATACTGGTTATATCATGGAACACAGTCTGTTCTATACTGGTTATATCATGGAACACAGTCTGTTCTATACGGGTTATATCATGGAACACAGTCTGTTCTATACTGGTTATATCATGGAACACAGTCTGTTCTATACTGGTTATATCATGGAACACAGTCTGTTCTATCAACTGGTTATATCATGGAACACAGTCTGTTCTATACTGGTTATATCATGGAACACAGTCTGTTCTATCAACTGGTTATATCATGGAACACAGTCTGTTCTATACGGGTTATATCATGGAACACAGTCTGTTCTATCAACTGGTTATATTATATCATGGAACACAGTCTGTTCTATACTGGTTATATCATGGAACACAGTCTGTTCTATACTGGTTATATCATGGAACACAGTCTGTTCTATACTGGTTATATCATGGAACACAGTCTGTTCTATACTGGTTATATCATGGAACACAGTCTGTTCTATACTGGTTATATCATGGAACACAGTCTGTTCTATACGGGTTATATCATGGAACACAGTCTGTTCTATCAACTGGGTATATCATGGAACACAGTCTGTTCTATCAACTGGTTATATTATATCATGGAACACAGTCTGTTCTATCAACCGGGTATATCATGGAACACAGTCTGTTATATCAACTGGTTATATCATGGAACACAGTCTGTTCTATCAACTGGTTATATCATGGAACACAGTCTGTTCTATACAGGTTATATTATATCATGGAACACAGTCTGTTCTATACGGGTTATATCATGGAACACAGTCTGTTCTATCAACTGGTTATATCATGGAACACAGTCTGTTCTATCAACTGGTTATATTATATCATGGAACACAGTCTGTTCTATACTGGTTATATCATGGAACACAGTCTGTTCTATCAACTGGTTATATCATGGAACACAGTCTGTTCTATACTGGTTATATCATGGAACACAGTCTGTTCTATACTGGTTATATCATGGAACACAGTCTGTTCTATCAACTGGTTATATTATATCATGGAACACAGTCTGTTCTATACTGGTTATATCATGGAACACAGTCTGTTCTATACTGGTTATATCATGGAACACAGTCTGTTCTATACTGGTTATATTATATCATGGAACACAGTCTGTTCTATCAACTGGTTATATCATGGAACACAGTCTGTTCTATCAACTGGTTATATTATATCATGGAACACAGTCTGTTCTATCAACTGGTTATATTATATCATGGAACACAGTCTGTTCTATCAACTGGTTATATCATGGAACACAGTCTGTTCTATCAACTGGTTATATCATGGAACACAGTCTGTTCTATCAACTGGTTATATCATGGAACACAGTCTGTTCTATCAACTGGTTATATCATGGAACACAGTCTGTTCTATACTGGTTATATCATGGAACACAGTCTGTTCTATACTGGTTATATTATATCATGGAACACAGTCTGTTCTATACTGGTTATATCATGGAACACAGTCTGTTCTATCAACTGGTTATATTATATCATGGAACACAGTCTGTTCTATCAACTGGTTATATTATATCATGGACAGTCTGTTCTATCAACTGGAACACAGTCTGTTCTATCAACTGGTTATATCATGGAACACAGTCTGTTCTATCAACTGGTTATATCATGGAACACAGTCTGTTCTATCAACTGGTTATATCATGGAACACAGTCTGTTCTATCAACTGGTTATATCATGGAACACAGTCTGTTCTATACTGGTTATATCATGGAACACAGTCTGTTCTATCAACTGGTTATATCATGGAACACAGTCTGTTCTATCAACTGGGTATATCATGGAACACAGTCTGTTCTATCAACTGGTTATATCATGGAACACAGTCTGTTCTATCAACTGGTTATATCATGGAACACAGTCTGTTCTATACTGGTTATATCATGGAACACAGTCTGTTCTATCAACTGGTTATATCATGGAACACAGTCTGTTCTATACTGGTTATATCATGGAACACAGTCTGTTCTATCAACTGGTTATATCATGGAACACAGTCTGTTCTATACTGGTTATATCATGGAACACAGTCTGTTCTATACTGGTTATATCATAGAACACAGTCTGTTCTATCAACTGGTTATATTATATCATGGAACACAGTCTGTTCTATCAACTGGTTATATTATATCATGGAACACAGTCTGTTCTATCAACTGGTTATATTATATCATGGAACACAGTCTGTTCTATCAACTGGTTATATTATATGCTTTACAAAGGCGTTTTAAAGAGCTGCCAGTCAAGGTGATCTCATGGATATAAACTCCCCACTCAGCGCCGTCTTTCAGAACTCCCTGTTAGTTAACATGTATAACAGTATAAAAGTATAACATGAGAGAAACATTTATTTCTTTTTTTGCGCACATTTTGTGCATTTCTATCCAAAACAAATATATTATGAGTGATATTTTAGTCACACAAAAGGCTATTTTATATGGGAATAGGAATGACTGGGGAACCTTTAAAGATCACGTGTAAACATCCATTCGGGTACCTTGATGACTCCTGCCCATCCTTAACACACACCTCTGTCTTGTGTATAACGACCGGTCTGACACCAGAAAACACACGCAACAAATGACAACGCCATTCAAAAGCCATCTGGGAAGTTGAATTAATCACCAGGGAACCTCCCACTGCTCCACATTGGTGTGTGTGTGTGTGTGTGTGTGTGTGTGTGTGTGTGTGTGTGTGTGTGTGTGTGTGTGTGTGTGTGTGTGTGTGTGTGTGTGTGTGTGTGTGTGTGTGCGTGCGTGCGTGCGTGCGTGCGTGCGTGCGTGCGTGCGTGTGTGTGTGTGTGCGTGCGTGCGTGCGTGCGTGTGCCAGGCTCAGTTCAGGGTGTAACCGCGAGTGTAAATCAAAAAAGGAGTCATTGCAGAATGAGGACCTGAAGGGTAGTCCGTCTTGTGTAGCTATGGATTATTGAACCAATTACAAACCAGCTGACCCATCCATCTACAATACGTGTTTACTGCCTTAGTGAGTAGAAACAACAGTAGTATCAGCACCTATTATACACTACTTAGCGTGTGTCTACTTCCTTAGCATTAGCTTCCCAAGGCTTAAGCACAGCAGGCTAATAAAGACTTGTGTTAGCTTCCCAAGGCTTAAGCACAGCAGGATAATAAAGACTCGTGTTAGCTTCCCAAGGCTTAAGCACAGCAGGATAATAGAGACTTGTGTTAGCTTCCCAAGGCTTAAGCACAGCAAGATAACAAAGTACTGCAGGGAACAGAGATTAAGCAAAGGTTTGTCAGTCCCAGAGGTCTGTGTGTCTGTGTGTGTATGTGTGTGCCTGGGTCAGTGTGTGTGTGTGTGTGCCTGTGTCAGTGTGCGTGTGTGTGTGTGTGCCTGTGTCATTGTGCCTGTGTCAGTGTGTGTGTGTGTGTGTGTGTGTGTGTGTGTGTGTGTGTGTGTGTGTGTGTGTGTGTGTGTGTGTGTGTGTGTGTGTGTGTGTGTGTGTGTGTGTGTGTGTGTGTGTGTGTGTGTGTGTGTGTGTGTGTGTGTGTGTGTGTGTGTGTGTGTGTGTGTGTGTGTGTGTGTGTCAGTGTCAGTGTGTGTGTCTGTGTCAGTGTGTGTGTCTGTGTGTGTCTGTGTCAGTGTGTGTGTGTCTGTGTCAGTGTGTGTCTGTGTCAGTGTGTGTGTGTGTGTGTCTGTGTCAGTGTGTGTGTGTGTGTCTGTGTCTGTGTGTGCCTGTGTCAGTGTGTGTGTCTGTGTCAATGTGTGTGTGTGTCTGTGTCAGTGTGTGCCTGTGTCAGTGTGTGTGTCTGTGTCTGTGTCAGTGTGTGTGTCTGTGTCAGTGTGTGTGTGTGTCTGTGTCAGTGTGTGTGTCTGTGTCAGTGTGTGTGTGTATCTGTGTCAGTGTGTGTGTCTGTGTGTGTGTGTGTCTTTGTCAGTGTGTGTGTGTGTGTCAGTGTGTGTGTCTGTGTCAGTGTGTGTCTGTGTCAGTGTGTGTGTGTGTGTCTGTGTGTGTGTGTCTGTGTCAGTGTGTGTGTGTGTGTCTGTGTGTGTGTGTCTGTGTCAGTGTGTGTGTGTGTTGTCACGAACCGGCTCAAAGCCCGTAACAAAGGGAGACAACGTGGAGATAAGGAGTAGCAAAATCTATATTTATTAAATAAGTAACTAAGTGTAATATACAATGGTGTGTGTAATCAGTAATCAGTAGTGTAAGTGAGTGTTTTGCATGCATGAATGTGATAATGCAGGGTGATGAAAGGTGCCAAAGCAAACAAACAAACAGCCACCAAGAACCACAACACAATCTACAACGGGTGTCTGCATGGAGAGAGTCTCCTCCATGAATGTGGAAGAGGTCTATTTATCCTGGGAGACACCTGGCCCAGGTGTTTCCCATGTAGCTGACGACCCTCTCAACTCCGCCCACCGGCATCCTAATAAGGAAACAAGAACAACGACAGAATACGGCAGACAGAGTGGGAGGGTCGTCACATTCCCCCATAAAACCGGGGACCAACAAGGACCCCGGAACAACATACCAGCCTCCCGCGTCCCAAATTGACACAGGCCTCTGCGTCCCAAATTGACACAGGCCTCTGCGTCCCAAATTGACACAGGCCTCTGCGTCCCAAATTGACACAGGCCTCTGCGTCCCAAATTGACACAGGCCTCTGCCCCAAATTGACACAGGCCTCTGCGTCCCAAATTGACACAGGCCTCTGCGTCCCAAATTGACACAGCCTCTGTGCCCCAAATTGATGAGGGTTTACGTGTTCACACTTACAATTTGCCCCAGCCAACCTCCTCCCCAGACCTCAGCAACCTTCGCACAGGAAGCAACATTTAAGAGGAAAGAAACAAGACCAGGAGGGAGCAGACAGGACAGAGAGAACATGACAATACGAAACAATGGTCAGTCACGTAAACATTAGGAACAGGGCGCACGAGAGAGCGCATCAGCAATCACGTTTTCAGTCCCCCGGATGTGCCTCACATCGAGATGGAATGATTGTAAAAATAAACACCATCGCATTATCCTCTGGTTTGGACACATCATGGACCTCAAAAAAGTGAGGGGGTTATGGTCGGTGTAGACCACAATAGGTACTACCCTGCAATATACAATCGTCAGGACCAGGAACATCTTCCTCCTCATGCACAGGTCTAGCACGACAAGAACCCAAGGAAACAACGGTATCAGCCAAAAGAACAGGTTTACCGTCCTCTGTAGAATCCCACTGTTCAGTCTCAGAGGAACGTGCATAATAGGGTTTTAACAGATTTACATGGCACAGCTGGTGTGCTTTCCTCCGTTCTGGAGTGGCAACTAGATAATTTTGCTCAGTGTACTGGCGCACCACTGTATATGGACCTTGAAATTTGGCTTGAAAAGGAGAACCAACAATTGGCAGCAGAGCAAGAACCTGGTCACCTGGACTAAAGTGACGAGGCTCAGTTCGGCGATCAAATATGCCCTTCATCCTCTCCTGTGAAGATGATAACTTCTCTTTAGCCATTTCACCAGCGGCATACAGCCGTCGCCGGAAATCACACACATACGAACACAGGGACTGAGGAGGCTCGGGAGACTTCCAGTCATCCTGGAGAACAGATAAAAGTCCACGCACCCTATGTCCAAACACAAGGTCATTTGGACTGAAACCTGTGCTCTCCTGTGAAACTTCCCTAGCGGCTAACAGTAACCAAGGCAACCCCTCCTCCCAATCCTTATCCATCTCAGTACAATAAGCTCTCAACAAAGACTTAAGTGTTTGATGGAAACGTTCCAGTGCTCCTTGACTTTGCGCGTGATAGGCGCTAGACACATTGTGTTTAATATGGAGCTGTTGAAGAACCTGACCAAACAGATTAGAGGTAAAATTAGATCCTTGATCACTCTGAATGACCTTAGGGATTCCAAACAATGAGAGAAACTGAGTCAAAGCTTTTAACACCGATTTAGTCGTGATAGATCGGAGAGGATAGGCAGCAGGAAACCTAGTGGTCTGACACATCACAGTGAACAGGTAACTGCTACCCTTTTTAGAACGAGGCAGAGGACCCACACAGTCAATAATCAGATACTCAAAAGGTTGGCTGAGTACAGGAATAGGAAACAATGGTACTGGTTTAATAGCTTGATTAGGCTTACCAGTTAATTGACAGGTGTGACAAGTTTTGATAAAATCAGAAACATCCCTCTTTAATCTAGGCCAAAAGAAATGTCTTAATATGCGATTGTAGGTTTTCCTCACCCCCATATGTCCAGCAACGTCGCTGTGAGAAGTTTCCAACACCAACTCACGAAGCTTAACTGGTACAACAACTTGACTAATTGCCTCCCCAGAAAAACACTATCATGAGACACCCACTTTCTCATCAGGACATCCTCTTGGAGGAAATAGCCATGGGCGACATCTCCCAACTGTTCTATAGGCACAATTTGATCACGCAACTCTTCCAACGTGGGGTCATCCCGTTGAGCATTGATTAGATCTGAGCGGGTTACAGATAACGGGATAACAGGGAAGACAGTGACATACTTTGTATTATTATCATTAGTCGGCGCAGTGACTAGTTCGCCACGGCTCATAGAACGTGTCACTGCACACGCAGAGAACACCTCTGGGAAACTCTGTACACTCTCATCAGGAATCCCAACAAATGACGGCTTAGTGGAAACCACTAGAGATGGAAACACGACTGGCCATACACGCTCACCTGCCAAGTTATTCCCAAGGATAACGTCGATACCCTCAATAGGCAACGAAGGACGCACCCCCACAACAACTTCACCCTTCACCAGCCCACAATCCAACATCAGTTTATGCAATGGAACTGACAGAGTGTTCAAACCTATTCCCCTAATTAGAACACTATTCCCTGAATCAGTCTCAGCAGAAAAGGGTAACACAGACTCCAACACAAATGATTCAGAGGCACCTGTGTCTCTCAGGATCTTCACTGGCACTAAGTCTTTACTTCCTAACATAGACACAAAACCTTCTGTAATGAAAGGTAAATAGTCTGGATCAATATGGACTTTCACATTCTCCTGGGCCTGAGGAAATGAGTCAAGAATGAACTGATGTGGAACAGGTGCAGCTAACGCAGCAGGCTTAGATTTAGCGTAAGCACCCTTTGACCTGAGAAGTGGACATTCGTTTTTCCAATGACCTGAACCTTGACAGTAGTGACACTCATGCCCAAAGTCAGCCTTACCATGGGAGTCAGGTTCAACCCTAGTTGAATAGAACTCTGCCCGAGAACCAAAGTATCTCGGTGAGCGAAGCCCAAATCTATCCGAATGCCCCCACTCTTTCCGAATACGGGGTTTTGCAAAGACACTTTTGTGAGTCAACACATACTCGTCCGCCAAAACCGCAGCTTCAGCAACATTCTTTACTTTCTGTTCATTAATATAAGTGGCAATACGATCAGGAATTGTGTCCTTAAATTGCTCTAACATAATCAGATCACACAGCCCTTGGAAAGTCACAACTGCAGAGGCGGAACACCAGCGATTAAACTGTAAAGATAACTGTCGCGCAAACTCAACATGAGTCTGGTTATCGTCCCTTTTTAAAGTTCTAAATCGTTGGCGGTAAGCCTCAGGGACCAATTCATAAATCTGTAACACAGCTGTTTTAACTTTATCATAACTGGCACTGTCGTGTACACTAAGAGCTGAATATGCTTCCTGCGCTTTACCAGTCAGCACACACTGCAACATTAAAGTGCGGTCAGAATCAGGCCAACTCCTAGCGTCAGCAACCCGCTCAAACAACGAAAAGAATGTCTCGGGGTCCCTTTCATTAAACCGAGGCAATAACCGCAAGTTCCCAACAATATCAAATGTCTCTGGGGCATGACCAAAGCGGAACTACCCCTAGGTAAATCTGGGTCACCTTCCCAAAACAAACTCTCCCCTGAGATCTTTCCTTCCCTAACCAACTCTATACGTTCTTGTTGCAACTTGATTTTAGCACGCTCCATATCTTGTTTAAATGCCAATTCCTTTTCATATTTCACACGATCATGCTCTAGCTTCTCACGATCATGCTCTAGCTTCTCACGATCATGCTCTAGCTGTAACAAAAGCAGTTCTTTCTGCTGTTCAAAAAGAAGGCTACTAGGACTAACCGATGGAATGGCCATTGTAACGTTATGGGGAGACAACAAATCCTCAGCAGAGGCTGGCCCGGTGGTAACTTCAAGAATACCACTCTCCATCAGATTGGCTTTCAATATCAACCTAATAGAATTCTTTAGACGTTTATCACTAATCTCAACCTTGTAGTGTTCCGCGACCTTCAACAGCTGTTCTTTAGTACCTAAATCTAACAATTCCTCTGAGGGAGAGCGAATGAACTTATCTACATAAGACGCCATAATCACAAAAAAATTTTTTTATCGCTTTTCCCTTCTGCTGAGCACACCAGAACACAACCCGAGAATTGACAATCACCCTGAGCACCACAGAAGAGAGATGAGATATGGAGCTTCCCCAAAACCTACAATAACTCAACCCTAGTCTTCGTGCAGATTTGCGGTGGGAATTTACGCACTGTAGCCCGCTGGCAAGGAAATAGAACTCCCCAGCATGCTGGCAAATTCCACCAAGCCACGGATGTGCCCCCGAGACAACTGCTCAGTCCACAGACACCACACAAAAATAACAAACATTAACCATGCCCAACATATTCCAAAAAATGAAACACGTCGCTAAACCTATCAGGGGAAAAAGGCTATAGCTCCGGGTAGCAAGTTCCACTACCCTACCCAAATCTCCCACCGAGGTACACAGCAGATTACTCACTTCAGACTGACGTCCCAACAGAAAGTAAAACAAGAGTTCAGGCTAGGCAGGGCCTGGAAACTAACCATTATACTCTCTCCAACACAGCACACAAACCAAACAACAAAGGCAACCAATACTGGGCCGATCACACTCAAACACAATATTCAATCCAAACACGTACCTCCACGGTCTCCCAAACCAATAGTTCAAAGATCCCGGATGAGCCCCCACTTGTCACGAACCGGCTCAAAGCCCGTAACAAAGGGAGACAACGTGGAGATAAGGAGTAGCAAAATCTATATTTATTAAATAAGTAACTAAGTGTAATATACAATGGTGTGTGTAATCAGTAATCAGTAGTGTAAGTGAGTGTTTTGCATGCATGAATGTGATAATGCAGGGTGATGAAAGGTGCCAAAGCAAACAAACAAACAGCCACCAAGAACCACAACACAATCTACAACGGGTGTCTGCATGGAGAGAGTCTCCTCCATGAATGTGGAAGAGGTCTATTTATCCTGGGAGACACCTGGCCCAGGTGTTTCCCATGTAGCTGACGACCCTCTCAACTCCGCCCACCGGCATCCTAATAAGGAAACAAGAACAACGACAGAATACGGCAGACAGAGTGGGAGGGTCGTCACAGTGTCAGTGTGTGTGTGTGTCTGTGTGTGTGTGTGTCTGTGTCAGTGTGTGTCTGTGTCTGTGTCAGTGTGTGTGTGTGTGTGTGTGTGTGTGTGTGTGTGTGTGTGTGTGTGTGTGTGTGTGTGTGTGTGTGTGTGTGTGTGTGTGTGTGTGTGTGTGTGTGTGTGTGTGTGTGTGTGTGTGTGTGTGTGTGTGTGTGTGTCAGTGTGTGTCTGTGTCAGTGTGTGTGTCTGTGTCAGTGTGTGTGTCTGTGTCAGTGTGTGTGCCTGTGTCAGTGTGTGTGTGTGCCTGTGTCAGTGTGTGTGTGCCTGTGTCAGTGTGTGTGTGTGTGTGTGTGTCTGTGTCAGTGTGTGTGTGTGTGTGTCAGTGTGTGTGTGTGTCAGTGTGTGTGTGTGTCAGTGTGTGTGTCTGTGTCAATGTGTGTGTGTGTCTGTGTCAGTGTGTGTCTGTGTCAGTGTGTGTCTGTGTTTGTGTCAGTGTGTGTGTGTCA
>NC_060194.1:47357990-47397990 GCF_021184085.1 Oncorhynchus gorbuscha | reverse complement strand
TCCTCCCTCCACTCCTCCTCCTCTCTGATAGCCTTCCTCTCCTCCTCTTCTCCTCCCTCCACTCCTCCTCTCTGATAGCCTTCCTCCTCTCCTCCCTCCGCTCCTCCTCTCTGATAGCCTTCCTCCTCTCCTCCCTCCGCTCCTCCTCTCTGATAGCCTTCCTCTCCTCCTCCCCTATGATAGCCTTCCTCCTCTCCTCCCTCCGCTCCTCCTCTCTGATAGCCTTCCTCTCCTCCTCCCCTATGATAGCCTTCCTCCTCTCCTCCCTCCGCTCCTCCACCACAACACCAAACTCAATCTATACTGCTTTTTCTCTGCCTGACAAAAGGACACAAATTCCCAGGTCTTCATTCACCTTGCCTCAGACACTATAGGAAGTCTATAGGTCACATGACCAGGGACCAATCAGCGGGAGACAAACCAATGTTATCTGGAGCCCAGAGGTAGGAGTGACTCTCTATTCAGACTTCAAAAGGCAACAATGGGATTAATTAGAAGGAGGGGAAAAAAGCGTTAATCCCACTAAACTCCTCCCTCCTCTCTTCTCATCAGAACGGACGGGCCTGGTGTGTCGTTGCAGCAGCTCAGCCTTAGGTAGGAGTGACTCTCCATCAGCCTTCGGTAGGAGGGACTCTCTATCAGCCTTAGGTAGGAGGGACTCTCTATCAGCCTCAGGTAGGAGGGACTCTCTATCAGCCTCAGGTAGGAGTGACTCTCCATCAGCCTTCGGTAGGAGTGACTCTCTATCAGCCTTAGGTAGGAGTGACTCTCTATCAGCCTTAGGTAGGAGTGACGCTCTATCAGCCTATAGGTCTACATCCCAAATGGAATCCTTTGTCCTGTATAATGCGTTCGACCAGAGTCCCTCTTTCCTGTATACTGCACTGCGTTTGACCAGAGTCCCTATTTCCTGTATAGTGCACTGCGTTTGACCAGAGTCCCTATTTCCTGTATAGTGCACTGCGTTCGACCAGAGGCCCTATTTCCTGTATAGTGCACTGCGTTCGACCAGAGTCCCTATTTCCTGTATACTGCGTTCGACCAGAGTCCCTATTTTCTGTATACTGCGTTCGACCAGAGTCCCTATTTCCTGTATACTGCGTTCGACCAGAGTCCCTATTTCCTGTATACTGCGTTCGACCAGAGTCCCTATTTCCTGTATAGTGCACTGCGTTCAACCAGAGGTCCTATTTCCTGTATACTGCGTTCGACCAGAGGCCCTATTTACTGTATACTGCGTTCAACCAGAGGTCCTATTTCCTGTATAGTGCACTGCGTTCGACCAGAGTCCCTATTTACTGTATACTGCGTTCAACCAGAGTCCCTATTTCCTGTATACTGCGTTCGACCAGAGGCCCTATTTCCTGTATACTGCGTTCGACCAGAGTCCCTATTTACTGTATACTGCGTTCAACCAGAGTCCCTATTTCCTGTATACTGCGTTCGACCAGAGTCCCTATTTCCTGTATACTGCGTTCGACCAGAGTCCCTATTTCCTGTATAGTGCACTGCGTTCAACCAGAGTCCCTATTTCCTGTATAGTGCACTGCGTTCAACCAGAGTCCCTATTTCCTGTATACTGCGTTCGACCAGAGTCCCTATTTTCTGTATACTGCGTTCGACCAGAGTCCCTATTTCCTGTATACTGCGTTCGACCAGAGTCCCTATTTCCTGTATAGTGCACTGCGTTCGACCAGAGGCCCTATTTACTGTATACTGCGTTCAACCAGAGGTCCTATTTCCTGTATAGTGCACTGCGTTCGACCAGAGTCCCTATTTACTGTATACTGCGTTCAACCAGAGTCCCTATTTCCTGTATAGTGCACTGCGTTTGACCAGAGTCCCTATTTCCTGTATAGTGCACTGCGTTTGACCAGAGTCCCTATTTCCTGTATAGTGCACTGCGTTCGACCAGAGGCCCTATTTCCGGCATAGTGCACTGCGTTCGACCAGAGTCCCTATTTCCTGTATAGTGCACTGCGTTCGACCAGAGGCCCTATTTCCTGTATAGTGCACTGCGTTCGACCAGAGTCCCTATTTCCTGTATACTGCGTTCGACCAGAGTCCCTATTTTCTGTATACTGCGTTCGACCAGAGTCCCTATTTCCTGTATACTGCGTTCGACCAGAGTCCCTATTTCCTGTATACTGCGTTCGACCAGAGTCCCTATTTCCTGTATAGTGCACTGCGTTCAACCAGAGGTCCTATTTCCTGTATACTGCGTTCGACCAGAGGCCCTATTTACTGTATACTGCGTTCAACCAGAGGTCCTATTTCCTGTATAGTGCACTGCGTTCGACCAGAGTCCCTATTTACTGTATACTGCGTTCAACCAGAGTCCCTATTTCCTGTATACTGCGTTCGACCAGAGGCCCTATTTCCTGTATACTGCGTTCGACCAGAGTCCCTATTTCCTGTATAGTGCACTGCGTTCAACCAGAGTCCCTATTTCCTGTATACTGCGTTCGACCAGAGGCCCTATTTCCTGTATAGTGCACTGCGTTCAACCAGAGTCCCTATTTCCTGTATACTGCGTTCGACCAGAGTCCCTATTTCCTGTATAGTGCACTGCGTTCAACCAGAGTCCCTATTTCCTGTATACTGCGTTCGACCAGAGTCCCTATTTTCTGTATACTGCGTTCGACCAGAGTCCCTATTTCCTGTATACTGCGTTCGACCAGAGTCCCTATTTCCTGTATAGTGCACTGCGTTCGACCAGAGGCCCTATTTCCTGTACAGTGCACTGCGTTCAACCAGAGTCCCTATTTACTGTATACTGCGTTCAACCAGAGTCCCTATTTCCTGTATAGTGCACTGCGTTCGACCAGAGGCCCTATTTCCTGTACAGTGCACTGCGTTCGACCAGAGGCCCTATTTCCTGTATAGTGCACTGCGTTCGACCAGAGGCCCTATTTCCTGTACAGTGCGTTCGACCAGAGTCCCTATTTCCTGTATAGTGCACTGCGTTCGACCAGAGTCCCTATTTCCTGTATACTGCGTTCGACCAGAGGCCCTATTTCCTGTATAGTGCACTGCGTTCGACCAGAGGCCCTATTTCCTGTATAGTCCACTGTGTTCGACCAGAGTCCCTATTTCCTGTATACTGCGTTCAACCAGAGGTCCTATTTCCTGTATACTGCGTTCGACCAGAGTCCCTATTTCCTGTATAGTGCACTGCGTTCGACCAGAGGCCCTATTTCCTGTACAGTGCACTGCGTTCGACCAGAGGCCCTATTTCCTGTATAGTGCACTGCGTTCAACCAGAGGCCCTATTTCCTGTACAGTGCGTTCGACCAGAGTCCCTATTTCCTGTATAGTGCACTGCGTTCGACCAGAGGCCCTATTTCCTGTACAGTGCACTGCGTTCGACCAGAGGCCCTATTTCCTGTATAGTGCACTGCGTTCGACCAGAGGCCCTATTTCCTGTACAGTGCGTTCGACCAGAGTCCCTATTTCCTGTATAGTGCACTGCGTTTGACCAGAGACCCTATTTCCTGTATAGTGCACTGCGTTTGACCAGAGGCCCTATTTCCTGTACAGTGCACTGAAACTCAGTGTTGTTGTTGAGCGCAGAGGTCCCTCAGTTTATCTGGTTCCGGGAGGAACTGAAATTACACTGGAGGGTTGGAATCAGCATTACACTCATTGTGGTTAGCGCCTCCCCTTCCCCTGTTTTAAATAGCGTCATACAGCCAACCAGAATGGTAAATATGAAACCATACATGATGAGTCTACACTGCCATGTGGTGTAGTCGGCCAGGACTGATGGAGAGGATATAGAGATGGAGGCTTGGTGTTGGCAAGGTGTAACAAATGAACGTCATGTAGATCGGTGTAGATACAGTTAACAGATAGGTGGTGAGGGTCAGTGTAGATACAGTCGACAGATGGGTGGTGGGGGTCAGTGTAGATACAGTTAACAGATGGGTGGTGAGGGTCAGTGTAGATACAGTCGACAGATGGGTGGTGGGGGTCAGTGTAGATACAGTTAACAGATGGGTGGTGAGGGTCAGTGTAGATACAGTTAACAGATGGGTGGTGAGGGTCAGTGTAGATACAGTTAACAGATGGGTGGTGGGGGTCAGTGTAGATACAGTTAACAGATGGGTGGTGAGGGTCAGTGTAGATACAGTTAACAGATGGGTGGTGGGGGTCAGTGTAGATACAGTTAACAGATGGGTGGTGAGGGTCAGTGTAGATACAGTTAACAGATGGGTGGTGAGGGTCATTGGAGGGCAGAGGGAGGGTAGAGACTCACTAGAGTCTGTGTGTGTGTCACGAGCGGTGTGTGAACCGCAGGAGGAACAACGCCTTAACCAAGACTAAATTCCCTTTTGGGCCGAGGGTTGACACTGATTATGTCGTAGGCAGGGCTATCTATCACGAGACCACGAGCAACCATGTACCCGACTCGTGTCCTCTACATGTTCTTCAACTAGAGTTAACAACTCAGCCCAAGCTGATTCTGAGAGAATAGAACCAATCTCTCAACAGGTTCACAATACACAGCTCTGATTCTGAGAGAATAGAACCAATCCTTCAACAGGTTCACAATACACATCTCTGATTCTGAGAGAATAGAACCAATCCTTCAACAGGTTCACAATACACATCTCTGATTCTGAGAGAATAGAACCAATCTCTCAACATGTTCACAATACACATCTCTGATTCTGAGAGAATAGAACCAATCTCTCAACATGTTCACAATACACATCTCTGATTCTGAGAGAATAGAACCAATCTCTCAACAGGTTCACAGGACACATCTCTGATTCTGAGAGAATAGAACCAATCTCTCAACATGTTCACAATACACATCTCTGATTCTGAGAGAATAGAACCAATCTCTCAACATGTTCACAATACACAGCTCTGATTCTGAGAGAATAGAACCAATCCTTCCCCTCTTACAGACCAGGACTGGTGTGATTTGACAGTTGATGAGTGAGTCGGGTTAAAAGTCATAGTTACCAGAAGACAGAAAAAAGAAAGTTGTAACACATGTTCAGAGGAGTCACTACAGACCCTGGTTCGATTCCAGGCTTTATCACAGCGGTCTAAAGGCACTGCATCTCAGTTCTAGAGGAGTCACTACAGACCCTGGTTCCAATCCAGGCTGTATCACAACCAGCCGTGATTGGGAGTCCCATAGGGCTGTGAAAAATTGGCCCCAGCTTCGTCCGGGTTTGGCCGGTGTAGGCCGTCATTGTAAATACGAAATTGTTCTTAACTGACTTGCCTACTTAAATAAAGGTTGAATTTTAAAAAAGAATAAACTGGAGGGACGTTTCACACTCTTTTTCTTCCCTACAGTGGATGGAGAAGACTGTTCCCTGTGTAAACCCGTCTGTCAATCCCATAATGCATTACCTCCTGCTATACCTGCCCACCACCTGATGGGAGGCCAGTAGGTAAGTGCACTTAGCGATAGGACCCCGGGGTAAAGCCTTTCGTGACAACTCATAACACAACAATAACATTGGACCATTGGTTCTGTTGTACAGGACTAACTAAATCAGTAGAACGTGGACCCATTGGTTCTGTTGTACAGGGCTAACTAAATCAGTAGAACATGGACCTATTGGTTCTGTTGTACAGGGCTAACTAAATCAGTAGAACATGGACCTATTGGTTCTGTTGTACAGGACTAACTAAATCAGTGGAACATGGACCCATTGGTTCTGTTGTACAGGACTAACTAAATCAGTGGAACATGGACCCATTGGTTCTGTTGTACAGGACTAACTAAATCAGTGGAACATGGACCCATTGGTTCTGTTGTACAGGACTAACTAAATCAGTAGAACGTGGACCCATTGGTTCTGTTGTACAGGACTAACTAAATCAGTAGAACGTGGACCCATTGGTTCTGTTGTACAGGACTAACTAAATCAGTAGAACATGGACCTATTGGTTCTGTTGTACAGGGCTAACTAAATCAGTAGAACGTGGACCTATTGGTTCTGTTGTACAGGGCTAACTAAATCAGTAGAACATGGACCCATTGGTTCTGTTGTACAGGGCTAACTAAATCACTATTTTAAATTGCATTTATTTAACTAGGCAAGTCAGTTAAGAAAAAAATATTTTTTACAATGAAGAAATACCCCGACCAAACACTAACCCGGACGACACTGGGGCCAATCACAGCTGGTTGTGATACAGCCTGGATTGGAACCAGGGTCTGTAGTGACGCCTCTAGCACTGAGATGCAGTGCCTTTAGACCGCTGTGATACAGCCTGGAATCGAACCAGGGTCTGTAGTGACGGCTCTAGCACTGAGATGCAGTGCCTTTAGACCGCTGTGATACAGCCTGGAATCGAACCAGGGTCTGTAGTGACACCTCTAGCACTGAGATGCAGTGCCTTTAGACCGCTGTGATACAGCATGGAATCGAACCAGGGTCTGTAGTGACGCCTCTAGCACTGAGATGCAGTGCCTTTAGACCGCTGTGATACACCTCAGTACCTCCAGGCTCTGATCAGGCCCTACACCCAAACAAGGGCACTGCGTTCATCCACCTCTGGCCTGCTCGCCTCCCTACCACTGAGGAAGTACAGCTCCCGCTCAGCCCAGTCAAAACTGTTCGCTGCCCTGGCCCCCCAATGGTGGAACAAACTCCCTCACGACGCCAGGACAGCGGAGTCAATCACCACCTTCCGGAGACACCTGAAACCCCACCTCTTTAAGGAATACCTAGGATAGGATAAGTAATCCCTCTCACCCCACCCCCCCTAAGTTTTAGATGCACTATTGTTAAGTGACTGTCCCACTGGATGTCATAAGGTGAATGCACCAATTTGTAAGTCGCTCTGGATAAGAGCGTCTGCTAAATGACTTAAATGTAATGTAAATGTAAATGTAATACAGCCTGGCATCGAACCAGGGTCTGTAGTGATGCCTCTGGCACTGAGATGGAGTGCCTTTAGACCGCTGCGCCACTCGGGCGCCCTAAAGCTCCTCCTGTACTTTCCAATAGGATGGTTAAAGACAAGGTTTTGACCTCACTACCATGAGACAGCCATATTTTCCTCATTGGAAAAGATAAACGGTTGAGTTTGATATCATTGGAAAGCTTACAAACTATTATAGAATTTGTGTGGTGTATCAATACACCCAGTCAATACAGAGATGAAGGCGTCCTTCTTAACTCAGTTGCCGAAGAGAAAGGAAACTGCAAAAGTGCTTTTGGAAAGTTGGCTGCTGACATGCACCATGTTGTGGTGATTGTATTAACAGTGGACTAATGGGAAAAACACAATACTATGGTTTCCGAGTTCCGAGGGTAGTATTCCTTTATAAATCGAGTCTGCAGTAGAGGAAACATCTCACTGTCTGGCCCACGGGCTGCAGTAGAGGAAACATGTCACTGTCTGGCCCACGGCTGCAGTAGAGGAAACATCTCACTATCTGGCCCACGGGCTGCAGTAGAGGAAACATCTCACTGTCTGGCCCACGGGCTGCAGTAGAGGAAACATATCACTGTCTGGCACACGGGCTGCAGTAGAGGAAACATATCATTGTCTGGCCCACGGGCTGCAGTAGAGGAAACATCTCACTGTCTGGCCCACGGGCTGCAGTAGAGGAAACATCTCACTGTCTGGCCCACGGGCTGCAGTAGAGGAAACATCTCATTGTCTGGCCCACGGCTGGAGTAGAGGGAACATCTCACTGTCTGGCACACGGCTGCAGTAGAGGAAACATCTCACTGTCTGGCCCACGGGCTGCAGTAGAGGAAACATCTCACTGTCTGGCCCACGGGCTGCAGTAGAGGAAACATCTCACTGTCTGGCCCACGGGCTGCAGTAGAGGAAACATCTCACTGTCTGGCCCACGGGCTGCAGTAGAGGAAACATCTCACTGTCTGGCCCACGGGCTGCAGTAGAGGAAACATCTCACTGTCTGGCCCACGGGCTGCAGTAGAGGAAACATCTCATTGTCTGGCCCACGGCTGGAGTAGAGGGAACATCTCACTGTCTGGCACACGGCTGCAGTAGAGGAAACATCTCACTGTCTGGCCCACGGGCTGCAGTAGAGGAAACATCTCACTGTCTGGCCCACGGCTGCAGTAGAGGAAACATCTCACTGTCTGGCCCACGGGCTGCAGTAGAGGAAACATCTCACTGTCTGGCCCACGGCTGCAGTAGAGGAAACATCTCACTGTCTGGCCCACGGGCTGCAGTAGAGGAAACATCTCACTGTCTGGCATCCTCCCATTCATCCTCCCATTCATCCTCCCATTCATCCCTCCCATTCATCCCTCCCATTCATCCTCCCATTCATCCTCCCATTCATCCTCCCATTCATCTTCCCATTCATCCTCCCATTCATCCTCCCATTCATCCTCCCATTCATCTTCCCATTCATCCTCCCATTCATCCTCCCATTCATCTTCCCATTCATCCTCCCATTCATCCTCCCATTCATCCTCCCATTCATCCTCCCATTCATCTTCCCATTCATCCTCCCATTCATCCTCCCATTCATCCTCCCATTCATCTTCCCATTCATCCTCCCATTCATCTTCCCATTCATCCTCCCATTCATCCTCCCATTCATCCTCCCATTCATCCTCCCATTCATCGTTGTATTATAATTTAATGTGTATATTTGTCAATGGAAATATTACTCAATTCATAATGTGACCGAGAAGCAATGACTATAAATAATAACAAACATCGGACAGGCGCTGTAAATTACAGACACGCATGCACACACACGGCTATAAAGCACAGTCCTGTCCCACACGTTTCCATTCAAACCTTCTCCAGCCGCAGTGCAGAGAGAGACTATGGATCTGTCTATTACCACAGTGATCTATGGAGCTGCCCTGGGAGAGTGAGAGTGTGTGTGTGTGTGTGTCTCCGTCTACAAGAACAGTGATGTATAGAGCTGCCCTCTGAGCCCTAACCGTTCAATTAGGTGCTCTGTGAGGCCGGACTGTCAGTGTGTGTGTGTGTGTGTGTGTGTGTGTGTGTGTGTGTGTGTGTGTGTGTGTGTGTGTGTGTGTGTGTGTGTGTGTGTGTGTGTGTGTGTGTGTGTGTGTGTGTGTGTGTGTGTGTGTGTGTGTGTGTGTGTGTGTGTGTGTGTGTGTGTGTGTGAGAATGACCAGCAGAGAGCCAGACAAGATCAAGAGGCGCTTCCTCAAACATCAATCTCCTTTGACTGGGGATGGAGAGAGGGGAAGAGGGTGGAGGAATGGAGGGGGAGAGGGTGGAGGGATGGAGGGGAAGAGGGTGGAGGAATGGAGGGGGAGAGGGTGGAGAGATGGAGGGGAAGAGGGTGGAGGAATGGAGGGGAGAGGGTGGAGGGATGGAGGGGGAGAGGGTGGAGGGATGGAGGGGAAGAGGGTGGAGGAATGGAGGGGGAGAGGGTGGAGGAATGGAGGGGGAGAGGGTGGAGGTATGGAGGGTGGAGGTATGGAGGGGGAGAGGGTGGAGGGATGGAGGGTGGAGGGATGGAGGGGGAGAGGGTGGAGGGAGGGAGGATGGAGGGGGGGAGAGGGTGGAGGGATGGAGGGTGGAGGGATGGAGGGGGGAGAGGGTGGTGGGATGGAGGGGGAGAGGGTGGTGGGTTGGAGGGGAGAGGATGGTGGTTTGGAGGGGGAGATGGTGGAGGGAGGGGGTGGGATGGAGGGGGAGAGGAGAGGGTGGTGGGATGGAGAGAGAGAGGGTGGTGGTTTGGAGGGGAGATGGTGGAGGGAGGGTGGTGGGATGGAGGGGGAGATGGTGGAGGGAGGGTGGTGGGATGGAGGGGGAGAGGAGAGGGTGGTGGGATGGAGGGGGAGAGGAGAGGGTGGTGGGATGGAGGGGGAGAGGAGAGGGTGGTGGGATGTAGGGGGAGAAGGAGGTGGGAGGGAGGGAGGGAGGTGGTGGGATGGAGGGGGGTGGAGGGGGAGAGGGGGGGTGGAGGGGGAGAGGGTGGTGGGACGGAGAGGGAGATGGTGGAGGGAGGGTGGTGGGATGGAGGGGAGAGGAGAGGGTGGTGGGATGGAGGGGGAGAGGAGAGGGTGGTGGGATGGAGGGGGAGAGGAGAGGGTGGTGGGATGGAGGGGGAGAAGGAGGTGGGAGGGAGGGAGGTGGTGGGATGGAGGGGGGTGGAGGGGGAGAGGGTGGTGGGATGGAGGGAGGGAGGTGGTGGGATGGAGGGGGTGGAGGGGGAGAGGGTGGTGGGATGGAGGGAGGGGGAAAGGGGGCAAGGGGGGAGGGAGGGTGTGTGTGTCTGTGTGAGAGCGAGAGAGAGAGAGCGAGAGCTACAGCGCCAGGCCCCGCTATGAAGGCTAACCAGGTAGCGACCATCCATCCCCATCAGCCTATCACACAGCCCCAAAATGAGAAGCAGGAAAACGACCTTCACCAAGGGGGTCAGGAACTTGGTTACGGCCCTGGTTACGACACACTGCCGGGAGGGAGGAAAATCTCATTTCCATCAGCACTTCACTTCTCTGGACAGGAAATGGAATTAGAAAGTGCTGAGGCTGTGGGTTTGTTTCCTACTCTAAGTAGAGCTGGACCTGTGTCCCAAATGACACTCTATTCCCTATATAGTGCACTATTTTTGACCAGGTCTCTGTGTAGAGAATAGAGTGTCATTGGGGAGGCAGCCTTGTGTTCTTGTAGTAAGGTATTCATGGAGTATTTAGCAGGGTTAATGTTGTGAGAAGGGCAATTTGTATCATTAAGGGTCTTCATACTGTTTGTGTACATATAAGGCGTCCCTGCTAATGCCTGCGTTAAAGTGACAATGTTAGTACCCATAACACCAGATGTTCCCTGTTGCTGTTGAAGTAGACACTCTGATTGACAACAGACAGCCGTCATAACGTCAACACAATACACAAACAACAACAGAACTCTTGGCTAAAAGTAAGATTCATTAAATGATTGAGATCGCCTCCTTCAAAACCTGACAAGTTCAGTGTTGTTTTGGTTAGGAGAAAGTTACCATGCATAGATCTCAATTCATAACGGTACCACCATCTCTATCTAAGTAACTGTGTAAGGTAGGACTCAACGTCATACTTGGTTCCGACCTTGAGTGAGGTTATAGGTTGCGGGTTATGGGTTATAGGTAATTGGTTATGGGTTATGGGTAATTGGTTATGGGTTATAGGTAATTGGTTATGGGTAATTGGTTACGGGTTATGGGTTACGGGTTATGGGTTATAGGTTACGGGTTATTGGTTATGGGTTACGGGTTATGGGTTACGGGTTATGGGTTATAGGTTACGGGTTACGAGTTATGGGTTATAGGTTACGGGTTATGGGTTACGGGTTATGGGTTATAGGTTACGGGTTACGGGTTACGAGTTATGGGTTATAGGTTACGGGTTATGGGTTATGGGTTATAGGTTACGGGTTATGGGTTACGAGTTATGGGTTATAGGTAATTGGTTATGGGTTATGGGTAATTGGTTACGAGTTATGGGTAATTGGTTACGGGTTATTGGTTACGGGTTATGGGTTATAGGTTACGGGTTATGGGTTATGGGTTATTGGTTATGGGTTATGGGTTACGGGTTATGGGTTACGGGTTATTGGTTACGGGTTATGGGGGTTACGGGTTAATTGGTTATGGGTTATAGGTAATTGGTTATGGGTTATAGGTTATGGGTTGGTTATGGGTTATTGGTTATGGGTTATGTTACGGGGTAATTGGTTACGGGTTATGGGTTATTGGTAATTGGTTACGGGTTATGGGTTACGAGTTATGGGTTATGGGTAATTGGTTATGGGTTATGGGTTACGAGTTATGGGTTATGGGTAATTGGTTACGGGTTATGGGTTATTGGTTACGGGTTATTGGTTACGGATTATTGGTTATGGGTTACGAGTTATGGGTTACGGGTTACGGGTTATGGGTAATTGGTTATGGGTTACGAGTTATGGGTTATGGGTTACGGGTTATTGGTTACGGGTTACGGGTTATGGGTAATTGGTTATGGGTTACGAGTTATGGGTTACGGGTTATGGGTTACGGGTTATTGGTTACGGGTTATGGGTTATTGGTTATTGGTTACGGGTTATGGGTTACGGGTAATTGGTTATAGGTTATTGGTTATGGGTTACGGGTTATGGGTAATTGGTTATAGGTTATTGGTTATGGGTTACGGGTTATGGGTTACGATTTATGGGTTACGAGTTATGGGTAATTGGTTACGGGTTATGGGTTATTGGTTACGGGTTATAGGTTATCGGTAATTGGTTACGGGTTATGGGTTATGGGTAATTGGTTACGGGTTATTGGTTACAGGTTATGGGTTATGGGTAATTGGTTACGGGTTATTGGTTACGGGTTATGGGTAATTGGTTACGGGTTATTGGTTACGGGTTATGGGTTATGGGTAATTGGTTACGGGTTATGGGTTATTGGTTACGGGTTATTGGTTATGGGTTATGGGTTGTGGGTAATTGGTTAAGGGTTATGGGTAATTGGTTATGGGTTACGGGTTATTGGTTACGGGTTATGGGTTATGGGTTATTGGTTATGAGTTATTGGTTACGGGTTATAGGTTATGGGTTATTGGTTATGGGTTATGGGTTATGGGTAATTGGTTATGAGTTATTGGTTACGGGTTATGGGTAATTGGTTACGGGTTATAGGTTACGGGTTATGGGTTACGGGTTATTGGTTACGGGTTATAGGTTACGGGTTATAGGTTACGGGTTATTGGTTACGGGTTATAGGTTACGGGTTATGGGTTACGGGTTATAGGTTACGGGTTATGGGTTACGGGTTATTGGTTACGGGTTATAGGTTACGGGTTATTGGTTACGGGTTATTGGTTACGGGTTATTGGTTATGGGTTACGAGTTATGGGTTACGGGTTATGGGTAATTGGTTATGGGTTACGAGTTATGGGTTATGGGTTACGGGTTATTGGTTACGGGTTATGGGTAATTGGTTATGGGTTAAGAGTTATGGGTTACAGAGTACGGATTACGGGGTTACAGAGTACGGGTTACAGAGTACGGATTACGGGGTATGGAGTACGGGTTACAGAGTACAGGTTATGGGGTTACAGAGTATGGGTTACAGAGTACGGGTTACAGAGTACGGGTTACTGGGTATGGAGTACGGGTTACAGAGTACGGGTTACGGGGTTACAGAGTACGTGTTACAGAGTACGGGTTACGGGGTATGGAGTACGGGTTACAGAGTATGGGTTACAGAGTACGGGTTACGGTGTATGGATTACGGGTTACGTGGTATGGGGTACAGGGTACGGGGTACGGAAAAAAGGTGGTACAGGCTACCGGTTATGGGGTACAGATTACGTGGTACGGCATACCGGTTATGTGGTATGGGTTATGTGGTATGGGATACCGGTTATGTGGTACGGATTATGTGGTATGGGATACCGGTTATGGGGTACGGCCTACCGGTTATGGGGTACGGCCTACCGGTTATGGGGGTACGGATTACGTGGTATGGGTTACGGGTAATGTGGTACGGACTACCGGTTATGGGGTACGGGTTACGTGGTACGTCCTACCGGTTATGTGGTACGGACTACCGGCTATGGGGTACAGGTTATGTGGTACGGTCTACCGGTTATGGGGTATGGGAAACGTGGTACAGACTACCAGTTATGGGGTACGGTTAATGTGGTATGTCCTACCGGTTATGTGGTACGGTCTACCAGTTAGGTAAAGGATTAAGTGGTACAGACTATCAGTTATGGGGTACGGGTAATGTGGTACGTCCTACCGGTTATGGGGTACGGGTAATGTGGTACGTCCTACCGTTTATGGGGTACGGCCTACCGGTTATGGGGTACGGGTAATGTGGTACGGTCTACCGGTTATGGGGTGCGAGTAATGTGGTACGGGATACCGGTTATGGGGTACGGGTAATGTGGTACGGCATACCGGTTATGGGGTACGGGTAATGTGGTACGGCCTACCGGTTATGGCGTACGGGTAATGTGGTATGGCCTACCGGTTATGGGGTATGGAGTACAGGTTACGTGTGTGTGTGTTTAGTATATAACTTTCTTCAGGACTCACCGGCACACTTGGTCCTGGCCCTGAGAGGAGGCCCGGGGGCCCCAGTCCCTCCATCCAGGGGCCTGGTCAACAGCACACTGATCTCATAGTCTGTGTCTGGTGTCAGGTGACCTATCTTATGGGTGGTCTTGTCCACAGGCTGCAGGTCATACATGGTCCCTGACACGGTACGGTACTCCACCTGGATTAAAGTTGGAAGTTAGTTACCGTATATACACCAGGGCTACTGAATCCCGGTGTTAGTTACCGTATATACACCAGGGCTACTGAATCCCGGTGTTAGTTACCGTATATACACCAGGGCTACTGAATCCCGGTGTTAGTTACCGTATATACACCAGGGCTACTGAATCCCGGTGTTAGTTACCGTATATACACCAGGGCTACTGAATCCCGGTGTTAGTTACCGTATATACACCAGGGCTACAGAATCCCGGTGTTAGTTACCGTATATACACCAGGGCTACTGAATCCCGGTGTTAGTTACCGTATATACACCAGGGCTACTGAATCCCGGTGTTAGTTACCGTATATACACCAGGGCTACTGAATCCCGGTGTTAGTTACCGTATATACACCAGGGCTACTGAATCCCGGTGTTAGTTACCGTATATACACCAGGGCTACTGAATCCCGGTGTTAGTTACCGTATATACACCAGGGCTACTGAATCCCGGTGTTAGTTTTCGTATATACACCAGGGCTACTGAATCCCGGTGTTAGTTACCGTATATACACCAGGGCTACTGAATCCCGGTGTTAGTTACCGTATATACACCAGGGCTACTGAATCCCGGTGTTAGTTACCGTATATACACCAGGGCTACTGAATCCCGGTGTTAGTTACCGTATATACACCAGGGCTACTGAATCCCGGTGTTAGTTACCGTATATACACCAGGGCTACTGAATCCCGGTGTTAGTTACCGTATATACACCAGGGCTACTGAATCCCGGTGTTAGTTACCGTATATACACCAGGGCTACTGAATCCCGGTGTTAGTTACCGTATATACACCAGGGCTACTGAATCCCGGTGTTAGTTACCGTATGTACACCAGGGCTACAGAATCCCGGTGTTAGTTACCGTATATACACCAGGGCTACAGAATCCCGGTGTTAGTTACCGTATATACACCAGGGCTACTGAATCCCGGTGTTAGTTACCGTATATACACCAGGGCTACTGAATCCCGGTGTTAGTTACCGTATATACACCAGGGCTACTGAATCCCGGTGTTAGTTACCGTATATACACCAGGGCTACTGAATCCCGGTGTTAGTTTCGTATATACACCAGGGCTACTGAATCCCGGTGTTAGTTACCGTATATACACCAGGGCTACTGAATCCCGGTGTTAGTTACCGTATATACACCAGGGCTACTGAATCCCGGTGTTAGTTACCGTATATACACCAGGGCTACTGAATCCCGGTGTTAGTTACCGTATATACACCAGGGCTACTGAATCCCGGTGTTAGTTACCGTATGTACACCAGGGCTACAGAATCCCGGTGTTAGTTACCGTATGTACACCAGGGCTACAGAATCCCGGTGTTAGTTACCGTATATACACCAGGGCTACAGAATCCCGGTGTTAGTTACCGTATATACACCAGGGCTACTGAAGGGCACCAGGGCTGAATCCCGGTGTTAGTTACCGTATATACACCAGGGCTACAGAATCCCGGTGTTAGTTACCGTATGTACACCAGGGCTACAGAATCCCGGTGTTAGTTACCGTATGTACACCAGGGCTACAGAATCCCGGTGTTAGTTACCGTATGTACACCAGGGCTACTGAATCCCGGTGTTAGTTACCGTATGTACACCGGGGCTACTGAATCCAGGTGCCGGGGTCACAGAGGTTCACAGTTCTACTTATTACCACCATGGCAATAATACACTTTTGATTGAACTAAATCACTCATCATCAAGTATTTAATAAATGGAATCATGCAAAAACCAAAAACAAAATGGCGTCCCTTATGGTTCCCCAGGACCAGGATTGGAAAACATTGCTATAAACACTGTTGTGGAACGACACATCAGATGATCGCTTACGGCACTCCATATAGTGCCACGACGTCTGACTGAAGACATATTGGAGTAGTACACTATATAGAGAATGAAGGTGCATTCTGGGACGTGGCCAATGTGTTTTCTATCAATAAACCATCAGTAAATAGAAATACCTCTCGGTCGATGATTGGCCCGTCTCCGTTGATGGAGTTAGCGTTGAGTTGGATCCACATGTAGGTGGCGCCGACCGCTGTCAGCTGCGGGGGAGCGATGGGCACAGGAGGCTCTGGGGTCAGAAGAAGAGTGAAGAACTATAACTCATACTTATAGCAATAGTGGAACAGAGAAGAAGAAACGAGGAGAGAGACTTGACTCCCTTTCACTGCAATCACTACTTATAGCAATAGTGGAACAGAGAAGAAGAAACGAGGAGAGAGACTTGACTCCCTTTCACTGCAATCACTACTTATAGTCATAGTGGAACAGAGAAGAAGAAACTAGGAGAGAGACGTGACTCCCTTTCACTGCAATCACTACTTATAGTAATGGTGGAACAGAGAAGAAGAAATGAGGAGAGAGACGTGACTCTCTTTCACTACAATAAGATAAGTGTAGAAAAATTACAGGCAATGGATAAAAACAGTAACACAGAAAAACACAACACTAGGTTGAAAGACGTAGATTCAGAAATGTGTAGGGCTGTTGCCCTTGAGTACATGTGTCTTGGGTACAGTGTCTTGGGTGTAAAGTCTCTTGGGTACAGACGGTCTTGGGTAAAGACTGTCTTGGGTACAGACTGTCTTCGGTACAGACTGTCTTGGGTACAGAGTGTATTGGGTACAGACTGTCTTGGATACAGACTGTCTTGGGTACAGACTTTCTTGGGTACAAAGTGTCTTTGGCACAAACTGTCTTGGGTACAGACGGTCTTGGGTAAAAACTGTCTTGGGTACAGACTGTATTGGGTACAGACTGTATTGGGTACAGACTGTATTGGGTACAGAGTGTATTGGGTACAGAGTGTATTGGGTACAGAGTGTATTGGGTACAGACTGTCTTGGGTATAGAGTGTCTTGGGTACAGACAGTCTTGGGTACAGACTGTCTTGGGTACAAACTGTCTCCACATGAGTACCAAACAAATGTTTCCCCGGGGGGTTGCATCCTCGCCATCTAGCCATCGTTTTGGGAATGTTCCATGCCGACTGTCCAGCTGTAATGCTCCCTGACTGTCCAGCTGTAATGCTCCCTGACTGTCCAGCTGTAATGCTCCCTGACTGTCCAGCTGTAATGCTCCCTGACTGTCCAGCTGTAATGCTCCCCGACTGTCCAGCTGTAATGCTCCCTGACTGTCCAGCTGTAATGCTCCCTGACTGTCCAGCTGTAATGCTCCCTGACTGTCCAGCTGTAATGCTCCCTGACTGTCCAGCTTTAATGCTCCCTGACTGTCCAGCTTAATGTTCCCTGACTGTCCAGCTGTAATGCTCCCTGACTGTCCAGCTGTAATGCTCCCTGACTGTCCAGCTATAATGCTCCCTGACTGTCCAGCTGTAATGCTCCCTGACTGTCCGGCTGTAATGCTCCCTGACTGTCCAGCTGTAATGCTCCCTGACTGTCCAGCTGTAATGTAGGTGATTGTTAGCGAAGTGGACATGGTTAAGAAACTGTATGAGTGTATGTCCATTACAATTTCTACACCGTTTCGACTTGGTTTTAGTCATTTTAAAGTGTATTTAGTTATATATTTATATGTATTTACTGTTTTACTCAATTCCACTGAGACATCTGATGTATAGAGCTGCCCTCTGAGCCTCAACCGTTCAATTAGGTGCTCTGTGAGGCCGGACTGTCAGTGTGTGTGTGTGTGTGTGTGTGTGTGTGTGTGTGTGTGTGTGTGTGTGTGTGTGTGTGTGTGTGTGTGTGTGTGTGTGTGTGTGTGTGTGTGTGTGTGTGTGTGTGTGTGTGTGTGTGTGTGTGTGTGTGTGTGTGTGTGTGTGTGTGTGTGCGTGCGTGCGTGTTGAGTGCGTGTGAGAGTAACTAGATCAATTCTGTCTATTCACAGAATAGTGAGTCACTCCTCATTCTGTATCTCAAAGTTGTGTGTCTGTTGTTGTCTGTTGCCAAAATAGCCATCATTAACACAGTTGGGAGGGAGTTCCAGGACACAATTATATGATTCACTATCCATAACATACAAAGAAGTATGATCTTGTCTCATAAGTACAGTCCTTTGTCTAAGTTTCTTTCAACAGCCAATGGTACAAAACCAGGGCAATGCTTAGGCATCTTCCTTTGTCACGTTCAACACTGGTCCTGGTCCCGGCAGCCTGTCTGACTGGCTCTAATGAGACACACACGTAACAGACTGATGCTATTAGCTGCTTCACTGGGCTGTATGGGGTTGTCATGGAGAGACTTCCAGACATATTGCTTAAGAGGAAGGGCTCAGTGCAAAATGATGCTTTCTGACACACGACTCTACCCATGTAGTTCACTACTCTACCCATGTAGTTCACTACTCTACGCATGCAGTTCACTACTCTACCCATGTAGTCCACTACTCTACCCACTACTCTACCCATGTAGTTCACAACTGTACCCAGTACTCTACCCATGTAGTTCACTACTCTACCCACTACTCTACCCATGTAGTTCACTACTCTACCCATGTAGTCCACTACTCTACCCATGAAGTTCACTACTCTACCCAATACTCTACCCATGTAGTTCACTACTCTACCCAATACTCTACCCATGTAGTTCACTACTCTACCCACTACTCTACCCATGTAGTTCACTACTCTACCCACTACTCTACCCATGTAGTTCACTACTCTACCCACTACTCTACCCATGTAGTTCACTACTCTACCCATGTAGTCCACTACTCTACCCATGTAGTCCACTACTCTACCCATGTAGTTCACTACTCTACCCACTACTCTACCCATGTAGTTCACTACTCTACCCATGTAGTCCACTACTCTACCCACTACTCTACCCATGTAGTTCACTACTCTACCCATGTAGTTCACTACTCTACCCACTACTCTACCCACTACTCTACCCATGTAGTTCACTACTCTACCCACTACTCTACCCATGTAGTTCACTACTCTACCCATGTCGTTCACTACTCTACCCACTACTCTACCCATGTTGTTCACTACTCTACCCACTACTCTACCCATGTCGTTCACTACTCTACCCACTACTCTACCCACTACTCTACCCACTACTCTACCCACTACTCTACCCACTACTCTACCCATGTAGTTCACTACTCTACCCATGTCGTTCACTACTCTACCCACTACTCTACCCACTACTCTACCCACTACTCTACCCATGTCGTTCACTACTCTACCCACTACTCTACCCACTACTCTACCCATGTCGTTCACTACTCTACCCACTACTCTACCCATGTAGTTCAACTCTCTACCCACTACTCTACCCACTACTCTACCCATGTAGTTCACCTCTCTACCCACTACTCTACCCACTACTCTACCCACTACTCTACCCACTACTCTACCCATGTAGTTCACCTCTCTACCCACTACTCTACCCATGTAGTTCACTACTCTACCCATGTAGTTCACTACTCTACCCACTACTCTACCCATGTAGTTCACTACTCTACCCACTACTCTACCCACTACTCTACCCACTACTCTACCCATGTAGTTCACAACTCTACCCACTACTCTACCCACTACTCTACCCATGTAGTTCACCTCTACCCACTACTCTACCCATGTAGTTCACTACTCTACCCATGTAGTTCACTACTCTACCCATGTCGTTCACAACTCTACCCACTACTCTACCCATGTAGTTCACCTCTCTACCCACTACTCTACCCATGTAGTTCACTACTCTACCCATGTAGTTCACTATTCTACCCACTACTCTACCCATGTAGTTCACTACTCTACCCATGTAGTCCACTACTCTAGCCATGTAGTCCACTACTCTACCCACTACTCTACCCATGTAGTTCACTACTCTACCCATGTCGTTCACAACTCTACCCACTACTCTACCCATGTAGTTTACTACTCTACCCACTACTCTATCCATGTAGTTCACTACTCTACCCATGTAGTCCACTACTCTACCCACTACTCTACCCATGTTGTTCACCTCTCTACCTACTCTCACCCATGTTCACTAGTCTACCCACTACTCTACCCATGTAGTTCACTACTCTACCCACTACTCTACCCATGTAGTTCACCTACTCTACCCACTACTCTACCCATGTAGTCCACTACTCTATCCATGTCGTTCACTACTCTACCCACTACCCATGTAGTCACTACTCTACCCTATGTCGTAGTTCACAACTCTACCCACTACTCTACCCATGTAGTTCACTACTCTACCCACTACTCTACCCATGTAGTTCACTACTCTACCCACTACTCTACCCACTACTCTACCCATGTAGTTCACTACTCTACCCACTACTCTACCCATGTAGTTCACTACTCTACCCACTACTCTACCCACTACTCTACCCATGTAGTTCACCTCTCTACCCACTACTCTACCCATGTAGTTCACTACTCTACCCACTACTCTACCCACTCACTCTACCCATGTACCCAGTCCACTACTCTACCCACTATCTCTACCCACTACTCTACCCATGTAGTTCACTACTCTACCCACTACTCTACCCATGTAGTTCACTACTCTACCCATGTAGTCCACTACTCTACCCATGTAGTTCACTACTCTACCCACTACTCTACCCATGTAGTCCACTACTCTACCCATGTAGTTCACTACTCTACCCACTACTCTACCCATGTATTTCACTACTCTACCCATGTAGTCCACTACTCTACCCATGTAGTGTAGTTCACTACTCTACCCACTACTCTACCCATGTAGTTCACTACTCTACCCACTACTCTACCCATGTAGTTCACTACTCTGGAGTAGTTACTACTACCCACTAACCCATGTAGAGACCGTGAGTAATGGTGACTGGTCCTTAGCTTACAGATGGTCGTCCCACTCTGACCTGGGCCACTAGGTCTGTATCCCCCATGTAATCCCCAGATTCCACCAGGCTTCCACCCTGCGAGTCAAACATCACCTCATGTCGAACCAGCTAATACTCTACCCATGTGTTCACTTCTCCTCAGTCTCTCAGATGCTCAAACACTGAACCAGTCTGGTGGTGTACTACTCTAGCCACTGAGGGGAGAAGAGGGCACTGGGAATGGTGGTGGTGGGGGGGGGTCTCGGATGAAACTTACCCGTGTTGTTTATTCAATAGGAATAGCCCCCCTGAGATATTGGGGGTAAATCAGCTATCTGTTTAAGGGAGATTTATGCCACTACCAGACGGCATATGGTTCATTTTAATTAAAACTACTCTGTTGTGTTGATTAAGTCCATGATGTGTTTAGGTAATGAATTTGAGGTATAATTTCCAGTATTGATTTTATATTTTAATCTGAAGATTACCCATTTTAACATGGAACATTTAAACCCGTTGTAGACTGAGCTGAAGAAACTGTTTCCAGAGTTAACTCTGGATTAGCATGGACATGTGAAGGCTACCTGGAAGAAATTATATTAACCGTGTTATAATGCCTGCTATAATGCCTGTTATAATGTCTGGTATGCCTGTTATAATGCCTGTTATAATTCCTGTTATAATGCCTGTTATAATGCCTGCTATAATGCCTGTTATAATGCCTGTTATGATGCCTGGTATGCCTGCTATAATGCCTGTTATAATGCCTGTTATGATGCCTGGTATGCCTGCTATAATGCCTGTTATAATGCCTCTTATAATGCCTGCTATAATGCCCGTTATAATGCCTGGTATGCCTGCTATAATTCCTGTTATAATGCCTGCTGTAATGCCTGTTATAATGCCTGTTATAATGCATGTTATAATGCCTGTTATAATGCCTGTTATAATGTCTGTTATAATGTATGTTATAATGCCTGTTATAATGTCTGTTATAATGCCTGTTATGTCGTCTGTTATAATGCCTGTTATGTCTGTTATAATGCCTGTTATAATGTCTGTTATAATGCCTGTTATGTCATCTGTTATAATGCCTGTTATAATGCCTGATATAATGCCTGTTATAATGCCTGTTATAATGCCTGTTATAATGTCTGTTATAATGCCTGTTATGTCATCTGTTATAATGCCTGTTATGTCTGTTATAATGCCTGTTATAATGCATGTTATAATGTCTGTTATAATGCCTGTTATGTCATCTGTTATAATGCCTGTTATGTCTGTTATAATGCCTGTTATAATGCCTGTTATAATGTCTGTTATAATGTCTGTTATAATGTCTGTTATAATGCCTGTTATGTCATCTGTTATAATGCCTGTTATGTCTGTTATAATGCCTGTTATAATGCCTGTTATAATGTCTGTTATAATGCCTGTTATGTTGTCTGTTATAATGTCTGTTATAATGCCTGTTATAATGCCTGCTATAATGCCTGTTATAATGCCTGTTATAATGCCTGTTATAATGCCTGTTATAATGTCTGTTATAATGCCTGTTATAATGCCTTTTATGTCATCTGTTATAATGCCTGTTATGTCTGGTATAATGCCTGTTATAATTCCTGTTATAATGTCTGTTATAATGCCTGTTATGTTGTCTGTTATAATGCCTATTATGTCTGTTATAATGCCTGTTATAATGCCTGTTATAATGTCTGTTATAATGTCTGTCATAATGTCTGTTATAATGCCTGTTATGTCATCTGTTATAATGCATGTTATGTCTGTTATAATGCCTGTTATAACGCCTGTTATAATGCCTGTTATAATGTACGTTATAATGCCTGTTATAATGTCTGTTATAATGCCTATGTATTGTTAATTAAATAACCAGCCCGTCAGTCACCTAGCCAATCAGGTATAGTCTAGGACACCTGCTATGAGCGAGGACACCAACGGTTAATCACACCCACAGGTATAGTCTAGGACACCTGCTATGAGCAAGGACACCAATGGCTAATCACACCACCCCCACAGGTATAGTCCAGGACACCTGCTATGAGCCAGGACACCAACGGCTAATCACACCACCCCCACAGGTATAGTCCAGGACACCTGCTATGAGCCAGGACACCACAGTGTTCATACATGGTGCCTCACAGTCACTCTGTAACAAACAATCACAGGGCCAATTAGTCATTACCAGCTATAGGTACCATGTACAGGCTTGTTAACATGGACCAAGCCCTGTTAGGGGGAAACTCTATGAGTACCATGTACAGGCTTGTTAACATGGACCAAGCCCTAAGTACCATGTACAGGTTTGTTAACATGGACCAAGCCCCAAGTACCATGTACAGGCTTGTTAACATGGACCAAGCCCTAAGTACCATGTACAGGCTTGTTAACATGGACCAAGCCCATGTACAGGTGTTGATTAAGTCCATGATAGGTAATGAATTTGTATACCAGTATTGTACAGGCTTGTTAACATGGACCAAGCCCTATTAGGGTGGAAACTCTATGAAACGATGAGGGCTTTCTGTGTCACTCTGTTAACTCGTCAGGAAAAGAGATATGAGCCACCTGCCGTGGTGTCCTGAAGCATCTTGTGGATTCTATCTATCCATCAGTGTTGTCATGTTGATTCTATCCATCCATCAGTGTTGTCATGTGGATTCTATCCATCCATCAGTGTTGTCATGTGGATTCTATCCATCCATCAGTGTTGTCATGTGGATTCTATCCATCCATCAGTGTTGTCATGTGGATTCTATCCATCCATCAGTGTTGTCATGTGGATTCTATCCATCCATCAGTGTTGTCTTGTGGATTCTATCCATCCATCAGTGTTGTCATGTGGATTCTATCCATCCATCAGTGTTGTCATGTGGATTATATCCATCCATCCATCAGTGTTGTCATGTGGATTCTATCCATCCATCAGTGTTGTCATGTGAATTCTATCCATCCATCCATCAGTGTTGTCATGTGGATTCTATCCATCCATCCATCAGTGTTGTCATGTGGATTATATCCTGTTATCCATCCATCAGTGTTGTCTATGTGGATTCTATCCATCCATCCATCAGTGTTGTCATGTGGATTCTATCCATCCATCAGTGTTGTCTTGTGGATTCTATCCATCCATCAGTGTTGTCATGTGGATTCTATCCATCCATCCATCAGTGTTGTCATGTGGATTCTATCCATCCATCAGTGTTGTCTCTGTTATAATGTGGATTCTATCCATCCATCAGTGTTGTCATGTGGATTCTATCCATCCATCAGTGTTGTCTTGTGGATTCTATCCATCCATCAGTGTTGTCATGTGGATTCTATCCATCCATCAGTGTTGTCTTGTGGATTCTATCCATCCATCAGTGTTGTCATGTGGTTATATCCATCCATCCATCAGTGTTGTCATGTGGATTCTATCCATCCATCAGTGTTGTCATGTGAATTCTATCCATCCATCCATCAGTGTTGTCTTGTGGATTCTATCCATCCATCCATCAGTGTTGTCTTGTGGATTATATCCATCCATCCATCAGTGTTGTCTTGTGGATTCTATCCATCCATCCATCAGTGTTGTCATGTGGATTCTATCCATCCATCAGTGTTGTCTTGTGGATTCTATCCATCCATCAGTGTTGTCATGTGGATTCTATCCATCCATCCATCAGTGTTGTCATGTGGATTCTATCCATCCATCAGTGTTGTCTTGTGGATTCTATCCATCCATCAGTGTTGTCATGTGGATTCTATCCATCCATCCATCAGTGTTGTCATGTGGATTCTATCCATCCATCAGTGTTGTCATGTGATTCTATCCATCCATCAGTGTTGTCATGTGATTCCATCCATCCATCAGTGTTGTCATGTGGATTCCATCCATCCATCAGTGTTGTCATGTGGATTCTATCCATCCATCAGTGTTGTCATGTGGATTCTATCCATCCATCCATCAGTGTTGTCATGTGGATTCTATCCATCCATCAGTGTTGTCATGTGGATTCTATCCATCCATCCATCAGTGTTGTCATGTGGATTCTATCCATCCATCCATCCATCAGTGTTGTCTTGTGGATTCTATCCATCCATCAGTGTTGTCATGTGGATTCTATCCATCCATCAGTGTTGTCATGTGGATTCTATCCATCCATCAGTGTTGTCTTGTGGATTCTATCCATCCATCAGTGTTGTCATGTGGATTCTATCCATCCATCAGTGCTGTCTTGTGGATTCTATCCATCCATCAGTGTTGTCTTGTGGATTCTATCCATCCATCCATCAGTGTTGTCATGTGGATTCTATCCATCCATCCAGTGTTGTCTTGTGGATTCTATCCATCCATCCATCAGTGTTGTCATGTGGATTCTATCCATCCATCCATCAGTGTTGTCTTGTGGATTCTATCCATCCATCAGTGTTGTCATGTGGATTCTATCCATCCATCAGTGTTGTCATGTGGATTCTATCCATCCATCAGTGTTGTCATGTGGATTCTATCCATCCATCAGTGTTGTCTTGTGGATTCTATCCATCCATCCATCAGTGTTGTCATGTGGATTCTATCCATCCATCAGTGTTGTCTTGTGGATTCTATCCATCCATCAGTGTTGTCTTGTGGATTCTATCCATCCATCAGTGTTGTCATGTGGATTCTATCCATCCATCCATCAGTGTTGTCATGTGGATTCTATCCATCCATCAGTGTTGTCTTGTGGATTCTATCCATCCATCAGTGTTGTCATGTGGATTATATCCATCCATCCATCAGTGTTGTCATGTGGATTCTATCCATCCATCAGTGTTGTCATGTGGATTCTATCCATCCATCAGTGTTGTCATGTGGATTCTATCCATCCATCAGTGTTGTCTTGTGGATTCTATCCATCCATCAGTGTTGTCATGTGGATTCTATCCATCCATCAGTGTTGTCTTGTGGATTCTATCCATCCATCCATCAGTGTTGTCATGTGGATTCTATCCATCCATCAGTGTTGTCATGTGGATTCTATCCATCCATCAGTGTTGTCATGTGGATTCTATCCATCCATCAGTGTTGTCATGTGGATTCTATCCATCCATCAGTGTTGTCTTGTGGATTCTATACATCTATCCATCAGTGTTGTCATGTGGATTCTATCCATCCATCAGTGTTGTCTTGTGGATTCTATCCATCCATCAGTGTTGTCATGTGGATTCTATCCATCCATCAGTGTTGTCTTGTGGATTCTATCCATCCATCCATCAGTGTTGTCTTGTGGATTCTATCCATCCATCCATCAGTGTTGTCTTGTGGATTCTATCCATCCATCCATCAGTGTTGTCATGTGGATTCTATCCATCCATCCATCAGTGTTGTCATGTGGATTCTATCCATCCATCAGTGTTGTCTTGTGGATTCTATCCATCCATCAGTGTTGTCATGTGGATTCTATCCATCCATCCATCAGTGTTGTCATGTGGATTCTATCCATCCATCAGTGTTGTCTTGTGGATTCTATCCATCCATCAGTGTTGTCATGTGGATTCTATCCATCCATCCATCAGTGTTGTCATGTGGATTCTATCCATCCATCAGTGTTGTCATGTGGATTCTATCCATCCATCAGTGTTGTCATGTGGATTCCATCCATCCATCAGTGTTGTCATGTGGATTCCATCCATCCATCAGTGTTGTCATGTGGATTCTATCCATCCATCAGTGTTGTCATGTGGATTCTATCCATCCATCCATCAGTGTTGTCATGTGGATTCTATCCATCCATCAGTGTTGTCATGTGGATTCTATCCATCCATCCATCAGTGTTGTCATGTGGATTCTATCCATCCATCCATCCATCAGTGTTGTCTTGTGGATTCTATCCATCCATCAGTGTTGTCATGTGGATTCTATCCATCCATCAGTGTTGTCATGTGGATTCTATCCATCCATCAGTGTTGTCTTGTGGATTCTATCCATCCATCAGTGTTGTCATGTGGATTCTATCCATCCATCAGTGCTGTCTTGTGGATTCTATCCATCCATCAGTGCTGTCTTGTGGATTCTATCCATCCATCCATCAGTGTTGTCTTGTGGATTCTATCCATCCATCCATCCATCAGTGTTGTCTTGTGGATTCTATCCATCCATCCATCAGTGTTGTCATGTGGATTCTATCCATCCATCCATCAGTGTTGTCATGTGGATTCTATCCATCCATCAGTGTTGTCATGTGTGGATTCTATCCATCCATCCATCAGTGTTGTCATGTGGATTCTATCCATCCATCAGTGTTGTCATGTGGATTCTATCCATCCATCAGTGTTGTCTTGTGGATTCTATCCATCCATCCATCAGTGTTGTCATGTGGATTCTATCCATCCATCAGTGTTGTCATGTGGATTCTATCCATCCATCAGTGTTGTCTTGTGGATTCTATCCATCCATCAGTGTTGTCATGTGGATTCTATCCATCCATCCATCAGTGTTGTCATGTGGATTCTATCCATCCATCAGTGTTGTCTTGTGGATTCTATCCATCCATCAGTGTTGTCATGTGGATTATATCCATCCATCCATCAGTGTTGTCATGTGGATTCTATCCATCCATCAGTGTTGTCATGTGGATTCTATCCATCCATCAGTGTTGTCATGTGGATTCTATCCATCCATCAGTGTTGTCATGTGGATTCTATCCATCCATCAGTGTTGTCATGTGGATTCTATCCATCCATCAGTGTTGTCTTGTGGATTCTATCCATCCATCCATCAGTGTTGTCTTGTGGATTCTATCCATCCATCAGTGTTGTCATGTGGATTCTATCCATCCATCAGTGTTGTCATGTGGATTCTATCCATCCATCAGTGTTGTCATGTGGATTCTATCCATCCATCAGTGTTGTCTTGTGGATTCTATACATCTATCCATCAGTGTTGTCATGTGGATTCTATCCATCCATCAGTGTTGTCTTGTGGATTCTATCCATCCATCAGTGTTGTCATGTGGATTCTATCCATCCATCAGTGTTGTCTTGTGGATTCTATCCATCCATCCATCAGTGTTGTCTTGTGGATTCTATCCATCCATCCATCAGTGTTGTCTTGTGGATTCTATCCATCCATCCATCAGTGTTGTCATGTGGATTCTATCCATCCACCCATCAGTGTTGTCATGTGGATTCTATCCATCCATCAGTGTTGTCATGTGGATTCTATCCATCCATCCATCAGTGTTGTCATGTGGATTCTATCCATCCATCAGTGTTGTCATGTGGATTCTATCCATCCATCAGTGTTGTCTTGTGGATTCTATCCATCCATCCATCAGTGTTGTCATGTGGATTCTATCCATCAGTGTTGTCATGTGGATTCTATCCATCCATCAGTGTTGTCTTGTGGATTCTATCCATCCATCAGTGTTGTCATGTGGATTCTATCCATCCATCCATCAGTGTTGTCATGTGGATTCTATCCATCCATCAGTGTTGTCTTGTGGATTCTATCCATCCATCAGTGTTGTCTTGTGGATTCTATCCATCCATCAGTGTTGTCATGTGGATTCTATCCATCCATCCATCAGTGTTGTCATGTGGATTCTATCCATCCATCAGTGTTGTCATGTGGATTCCATCCATCCATCAGTGTTGTCATGTGGATTCTATCCATCCATCAGTGTTGTCATGTGGATTCTATCCATCCATCAGTGTTGTCTTGTGGATTCTATCCATCCATCCATCAGTGTTGTCTTGTGGATTCTATCCATCCATCAGTGTTGTCATGTGGATTCTATCCATCCATCAGTGTTGTCATGTGGATTCTATCCATCCATCAGTGTTGTCATGTGGATTCTATCCATCCATCAGTGTTGTCTTGTGGATTCTATACATCTATCCATCAGTGTTGTCATGTGGATTCTATCCATCCATCAGTGTTGTCTTGTGGATTCTATCCATCCATCAGTGTTGTCATGTGGATTCTATCCATCCATCAGTGTTGTCTTGTGGATTCTATCCATCCATCCATCAGTGTTGTCTTGTGGATTCTATCCATCCATCCATCAGTGTTGTCTTGTGGATTCTATCCATCCATCCATCAGTGTTGTCATGTGGATTCTATCCATCCATCAGTGTTGTCATGTGGATTCTATCCATCCATCAGTGTTGTCTTGTGGATTCTATCCATCCATCAGTGTTGTCTTGTGGATTCTATCCATCCATCAGTGTTGTCATGTGGATTCTATCCATCCATCAGTGTTGTCATGTGGATTCTATCCATCCATCAGTGTTGTCTTGTGGATTCTATCCATCCATCAGTGTTGTCATGTGGATTCTATCCATCCATCAGTGTTGTCATGTGGATTCTATCCATCCATCCATCCATCAGTGTTGTCATGTGGATTCTATCCATCCATCAGTGTTGTCATGTGGATTCTATCCATCCATCAGTGTTGTCATGTGGATTCTATCCATCCATCAGTGTTGTCACTTGTGGATTCCATCCATCCATCAGTGTTGTCATGTGGATTCTATCCATCCATCCATCAGTGTTGTCATGTGGATTCCATCCATCCATCAGTGTTGTCATGTGGATTCTATCCATCCATCCGTGTTGTCATGTGGATTCTATCCATCCATCCGTGTTGTCATGTGGATTCTATCCATCCATCAGTGTTGTCATGTGGATTCTATCCATCCATCCATCAGTGTTGTTATGTGGATTCTATCCATCCATCCATCAGTGTTGTCATGTGGATTCTATCCATCCATCCATCAGTGTTGTCATGTGGATTCTATCCATCCATCAGTGTTGTCATGTGGATTCTATCCATCCATCAGTGTTGTCATGTGGATTCTATCCATCCATCCATCAGTGTTGTCATGTGGATTCTATCCATCCATCAGTGTTGTCATGTGGATTCCAGCCATCCATCAGTGTTGTCTTGTGGATTCTATCCATCCATCAGTGTTGTCATGTGGATTCTATCCATCCATCCATCAGTGTTGTCATGTGGATTCTATCCATCCATCCATCAGTGTTGTCATGTGGATTCTATCCATCCATCAGTGTTGTCATGTGGATTATATCCATCCATCAGTGTTGTCATGTGGATTCTATCCATCCATCAGTGTTGTCATGTGGATTCCATCCATCCATCAGTGTTGTCATGTGGATTCTATCCATCCATCAGTGTTGTCATGTGGATTCTATCCATCCATCAGTGTTGTCATGTGGATTCTATCCATCCATCCATCAGTGTTGTCATGTGGATTCTATCCATCCATCCATCAGTGTTGTCTTGTGGATTCTATCCATCCATCAGTGTTTTCTTGTGGATTCTATCCATCCATCCATCAGTGTTGTCTTGTGGATTCTATCCATCCATCAGTGTTGTCTTGTGGATTCTATCCATCCATCCATCAGTGTTGTCTTGTGGATTCTATCCATCCATCCATCAGTGTTGTCTTGTGTATTCTATCCATCCATCCGTGTTGTCTTGTGGATTCTATCCATCCATCCATCAGTGTTGTCTTGTGGATTCTATCCATCCATCAGTGTTGTCTTGTGGATTCTATCCATCCATCCGTGTTGTCTTGTGGATTCTATCCATCCATCCGTGTTGTCTTGTGGATTCTATCCATCCATCAGTGTTGTCTTGTGGATTCTATCCATCCATCAGTGTTGTCTTGTGGATTCTATCCATCCATCAGTGTTGTCTTGTGGATTCTATCCATCCATCCGTGTTGTCTTGTGGATTCTATCCATCCATCAGTGTTGTCATGTGGATTCTATCCATCCATCCATCAGTGTTGTCATGTGGATTCTATCCATCCATCAGTGTTGTCATGTGGATTCTATCCATCCATCCATCCATCAGTGTTGTCATGTGGATTCTATCCATCCATCCATCCATCAGTGTTGTCATGTGGATTCTATCCATCCATCAGTGTTGTCATGTGGATTCTATCCATCCATCCATCAGTGTTGTCATGTGGATTCTATCCATACATCCATCAGTGTTGTCATGTGGATTCTATCCATCCATCAGTGTTGTCTTGTGGATTCTATCCATCCATCCGTGTAGTCAAGTCAGTGTCAATGGGTCAGTGAAGAAATCCAGGATAATACACCACAACCAGGTTGAACCGTATGGGCTCTGGTCAAAAGTAGTGCACTATATAGGGAATAGGGTGCCATTTGGGACCCGATTTATGCCCTACAGCCCTCTATAAAACACTTCATGTATGTCATGGAGTTTTAAACATACTGTTACTATAGTTACCGGACCCTGTAGGCCTGTATATACAGTAGCAGTTATGCCCTACAGCCCTCTATAAAACATCTCATGTATGTCATAGAGTTTTAAACATACTGTTACCATAGTTACTGGTCCTACCAGTCACCCAATTTACTGAAAGTGTAGTTCATTATTGTCACTTTACTCTTTATTGTTCACTGACCTTTTGTGTAACAATTCAATTCAGTGTTGTGTGTCTATTACTGGGGAAAAGTTGACTAATACATCAACCAATACTACTGCTGAAAACATCAAATGATGAGGCAAAGAAAAGAGACAGCAGCACGTATCAAATCATCCTTATATCGGCTAAATCTTTAGAAAAAACTTCAACTCCAAACACAAAAGGAGCTGTGTGAAACAGCTGTGTGAAACAGGCACGTGGGTTCTGGGAATCCTAAAGATGGGTTCTAGAACTGTTAAGATGGATTATAGAACAATTAAGAAGTTGTGGAACTGTAAAGATGGGTTCTAGAACTGTTAAGATTGGTTATAGAACCATTAAGAGGTTGTGGAACTGTAAAGATGGGTTCTAGAACTGTTAAGATGGGTTATAGAACTATTAAGATGGATTATAGAACTGTAAAGATGGGTTCTAGAACTGTTAAGATGAATTATAGAACTATTAAGAGGTTGTGGAACTGCAAAGATGGGTTCTAGAACTGTTAAGATGGGTTATATAACTATTAAGAGGTCGTGGAACTGTAAAGATGGGTTCTAGAACTGTTAAGAAGCTGTGGAACTATAAAGATGGGTTATAGAACTGTTAAGAGGTTGTGGAACTGTAACTATGGGTTCTAGAACTGTTAAGAGGCTGTGGAACTGTAAATATGGGTTCTAGAACTGTTAAGAGGTTGTGGAACTGTAAATATGGGTTCTAGAACTGTTAAGAGGCTGTGGAACTGTAAATATGGGTTCTAGAACTGTTAAGAGGTTGTGGAAATGTAAATATGGGTTCTAGAACTGTTAAGAGGTTGTGGAACTGTAAATCCATGGGTTCTAGAACTGTTAAGAGGTTGTGGAACTGTAAATATGGGTTATTGAACTATTAAGAGGTTGTGGAACTGTAAATATGAGTTCTAGAACTGTTAAGAGGTTGTGGAACTGTACATATGGGTTCTAGAACTGTTAAGAGCTTGTGGAACTGTAAATATGGGTTCTAGAACTGTTAAGAGCTTGTGGAACTGTAAATATGGGTTCTAGAACTGTTAAGAGGTTGTGGAACTGTAAATATGGGTTCTAGAACTGTTAAGAGGCTGTGGAACTGTAAATATGGGTTCTAGAACTGTTAAGAGGTTGTGGAACTGTAAATATGGGTTCTAGAACTGTTAAGAGGCTGTGGAACTGTAAATATGGGTTCTAGAACTGTTAAGAGGTTGTGGAACTGTAAATATGGGTTCTAGAACTGTTAAGAGGTTGTGGAACTGTAAATATGGGTTCTAGAACTGTTAAGAGGTTGTGGAACTGTAAATATGGGTTATTGAACTATTAAGAGGTTGTGGAACTGTAAATATGAGTTCTAGAACTGTTAAGAGCTTGTGGAACTGTAAATATGGGTTCTAGAACTGTTAAGAGGTTGTGGAACTGTAAATATGAGTTCTAGAACTGTTAAGAGCTTGTGGAACTGTAAATATGGGTTCTAGAACTGTTAAGAGGTTGTGGAAATGTAAATATGGGTTCTAGAACTGTTAAGAGGCTGTGGAACTGTAAATATGGGTTCTAGAACTGTCAAATGATGAGGCAAATGTAAAGATGGGTTCTAGAACTCCTTATATGGGTTCTAGAACTGTTACAGATGGATTATAGAACTATTAAGAGGCTGTGTAACTGTAAAGACGGGTTCTAGAACTGTTAAGAGGTTGTGGAACTGTCAATATGGGTTCTAGAACTGTTAAGATTGGTTATAGAACCATTAAGAGGTTGTGGAACTGTAAAGATGGGTTCTAGAACTGTTAAGATGGGTTATAGAACTATTAAGATGGATTATAGAACTGTAAAGATGGGTTCTAGAACTGTTAAGATGAATTATAGAACTATTAAGAGGTTGTGGAACTGCAAAGATGGGTTCTAGAACTGTTAAGATGGGTTATATAACTATTAAGAGGTCGTGGAACTGTAAAGATGGGTTCTAGAACTGTTAAGAAGCTGTGGAACTATAAAGATGGGTTATAGAACTGTTAAGAGGTTGTGGAACTGTAACTATGGGTTCTAGAACTGTTAAGAGGCTGTGGAACTGTAAATATGGGTTCTAGAACTGTTAAGAGGTTGTGGAACTGTAAATATGGGTTCTAGAACTGTTAAGAGGCTGTGGAACTATAAAGATGGGTTCTAGAACTGTTAAGAGGTTGTGGAACTGTAAATATGGGTTCTAGAACTGTTAAGAGGCTGTGGAACTGTAAATATGGGTTCTAGAACTGTTAAGAGGTTGTGGAAATGTAAATATGGGTTCTAGAACTGTTAAGAGGTTGTGGAACTGTAAATATGGGTTCTAGAACTGTTAAGAGGTTGTGGAACTGTAAATATGGGTTATTGAACTATTAAGAGGTTGTGGAACTGTAAATATGAGTTCTAGAACTGTTAAGAGGTTGTGGAACTGTACATATGGGTTCTAGAACTGTTAAGAGCTTGTGGAACTGTAAATATGGGTTCTAGAACTGTTAAGAGCTTGTGGAACTGTAAATATGGGTTCTAGAACTGTTAAGAGGTTGTGGAACTGTAAATATGGGTTCTAGAACTGTTAAGAGGCTGTGGAACTGTAAATATGGGTTCTAGAACTGTTAAGAGGTTGTGGAACTGTAAATATGGGTTCTAGAACTGTTAAGAGGCTGTGGAACTGTAAATATGGGTTCTAGAACTGTTAAGAGGTTGTGGAACTGTAAATATGGGTTCTAGAACTGTTAAGAGGTTGTGGAACTGTAAATATGGGTTCTAGAACTGTTAAGAGGTTGTGGAACTGTAAATATGGGTTATTGAACTATTAAGAGGTTGTGGAACTGTAAATATGAGTTCTAGAACTGTTAAGAGCTTGTGGAACTGTAAATATGGGTTCTAGAACTGTTAAGAGGTTGTGGAACTGTAAATATGAGTTCTAGAACTGTTAAGAGCTTGTGGAACTGTAAATATGGGTTCTAGAACTGTTAAGAGGTTGTGGAAATGTAAATATGGGTTCTAGAACTGTTAAGAGGCTGTGGAACTGTAAATATGGGTTCTAGAACTGTTAAGAGGTTGTGGAAATGTAAAGATGGGTTCTAGAACTGTTAATATGGGTTCTAGAACTGTTAAGATGGATTATAGAACTATTAAGAGGCTGTGTAACTGTAAAGACGGGTTCTAGAACTGTTAAGAGGTTGTGGAACTGTCAATATGGGTTCTAGAACTGTTAAGATTGGTTATAGAACCATTAAGAGGTTGTGGAACTGTAAAGATGGGTTCTAGAACTGTTAAGAGGTTGTGGAACTGTAAATATGGGTTCTAGAACTGTTAAGAGGTTGTGGAACTGTAAATATGGGTTATTGAACTATTAAGAGGTTGTGGAACTGTAAATATGAGTTCTAGAACTGTTAAGAGCTTGTGGAACTGTAAATATGGGTTCTAGAACTGTTAAGAGGTTGTGGAACTGTAAATATGGGTTCTAGAACTGTTAAGAGGCTGTGGAACTGTAAATATGGGTTCTAGAACTGTTAAGAGGTTGTGGAAATGTAAAGAAGGGTTCTAGAACTGTTAATATGGGTTCTAGAACTGTTAAGATGGATTATAGAACTATTAAGAGGCTGTGTAACTGTAAAGACGGGTTCTAGAACTGTTAAGAGGTTGTGGAACTGTCAATATGAGTTCTAGAACTGTTAAGATTGGTTATAGAACCATTAAGAGGTTGTGGAACTGTAAAGATGGGTTCTAGAACTGTTAAGATGGGTTATAGAACTATTAAGATGGATTATTGAACTGTAAAGATGGGTTCTAGAACTGTTAAGATGGATTATAGAACTATTAAGAGGTTGTGGAACTCTAAAGATGGGTTCTAGAACTGTTAAGAGGTTGTGGAACTGTAAAGATGGGTTCTAGAACTGTTAAGAAGTTGTGGAACTGTAAAGATGGGTTCTAGAACTGTTAAGAGGTTGTGGAACTGTAAATATGGGTTATTGAACTATTAAGAGGTTGTGGAACTGTAAATATGAGTTCTAGAACGGTTAAGATAGGCAGTGGAACTGTAAATATGAGTTATAGAACAGTTAAGATAGGCAGTGGAACTGTAAATATGAGTTCTAGAACGGTTAAGATAGGCAGTGGAACTGTAAATATGAGTTCTAGAACATTTAAGATAGGCAGTGGAACTGTAAAGATGGGTTCTAGAACAGTAAAGATAGGCAGTGGAACTGTAAATATGAGTTCTAGAACGGTTAAGATAGGCAGTGGAACTGTAAAGATGGGTTCTAGAACAGTACAGATAGGCAGTGGAACTGTAAATATGAGTTATAGAACTGTTAAGAGGCTGTGGAACTGTAAAGATGTGTTCTAGAACTGTTAAGATGATGTGGAACTATAAAGATGGGTTCTAGAACAGTAAAGATAGGCAGTGGAACTGTAAAGATGGGATCTAGAACAGTAAAGATAGGCAGTGGAACTGTAAAGATGGGTTCTAGAACAGTAAAGATAGGCAGTGGAACTGTAAAGATGGGTTCTAGAACAGTAAAGATAGGCAGTGGAACTGTAAATATGAGTTATAGAACTGTTAAGAGGCTGTGGAACTGTAAAGATGGGTTCTAGAACTGTTAAGAGGATGTGGAACTATAAAGATGGGTTCTAGAACTGTTAAGAGGCTGTGGAACTGTAAAGATGGGTTCTAGAACTGTTAAGAGGATGTGGAACTATAAAGATGGGTTCTAGAACTGTTAAGGGGCTGTGGAACTGTAAAGATGGGTTCTAGAACTGTTAAGAGGCTGTGGAACTGTAAATATGGGTTCCAGAACTGTTAAGAGGATGTGGAACTATAAAGATGGGTTCTAGAACTGCTAAGAGGCTGTGGAACTATAAATATGAGTTCTAGAATGGTTAAGATAGGCAGTGGAAGTGTAAAGATGGGTTCTAGAACTGTTAAGAGGCTGTGGAACTGTAAAGATGTTACAGTAATAGCTCAGTTTGTCAGCAGTTTAATCCTCAGAAGGTTTAGAGACAACATCGAAGGGGTAAAATTGAACCCCAGTTGGCTGCCCAGAAAGAGGGATAGGACGCAGCTGAGAATGCACTACTATACACCAGGGTGTGTTAGTGTGTGTATGTTAGTGTGTATGTGTGTGTGTATGTGTGTGTGTATGTTAGTGTGTATGTGTGTGTGTGTGTATGTGTGTGTGTTAGTGTGTATGTGTGTGTCTGTGTGTGTGTATGTTAGTGTGTATGTGTGTGTGTTAGTGTGTATGTGTGTGTCTGTGTGTGTGTGTATGTTAGTGTGTATGTGTGTGTGTAGTGTGTGTGTGTGTGTGTGTGTGTGTGTGTGTGTGTGTGTGTGTGTGTGTGTGTGTGTGTGTGTGTGTGTGTGTGTGTGTGTGTGTGTGTGTGTGTGTGTGTGTGTGTGTGTGTGTGTGTGTGTGTGTGTGTGTGTGTGTGTGTATGTGCCATATGAGAGCGGACATCCCCATACGCCAGGGTCAGCGAGCAGCTGTTGCCACGGTGATGTTGACCAGGCAGCCAGCCGGCACGGCGACAGCTGTCCTCTAAATACCACAGCACCTGCCAGGAACGACTGAACACACACACACACACACACACACACACACACACACACACACACACACACACACACACACACACACACACACACACACACACACACACACACACACACACACACACACACACACACATTCCCTTCCCATCCACCACATTCCACAGATATAGAACAAAAGGCTGTTGCCACTCTGTTGTGCTGGCAGTCACTGAGAAGAAGCTGATAGTATCCAGCCAGTGAGCCAGTAGGAAGTACTGTTGACCTGCCTGTCAGTTACCCAGTCCTCCATTCTGTTAGTTACCCAGTCCTCCATTCTGTTAGTTACCCAGTCCTCCATTCTGTTAGTTACCCAGTCCTCCATTCTGTTAGTTACCCAGTCCTCCATTCTGTTAGTTACCCAGTCCTCCATTCTGTTAGTTACCCAGTCCTCCATTCTGTTAGTTACCCAGTCCTCCATTCTGTTAGTTACCCAGTCCTCCATCCTGTTAGTTACCTAGTCCTCCATCCTGTCAGTTACCTAGTCCTCCATCCTGTTAGTTACCTAGTCCTCCATCCTGTCAGTTACCTAGTCCTCCATTCTGTTAGTTACCCAGTCCTCCATTCTGTTAGTTACCCAGTCCTCCATTCTGTTAGTTACCCAGCCCTCCATTCTGTTAGTTACCCAGTCCTCCATTCTGTTAGTTACCTAGTCCTCCATTCTGTTAGTTACCCAGTCCTCCATTCTGTTAGTTACCCAGTCCTCCATTCTGTAACAACATTCTGTTAGTTACCCTGTCCTCCATTCTGTAACAACATTCTGTTAGTTACCCAGTCCTCCATTCTGTTAGTTACCTAGTCCTCCATTCTGTTAGTTACCCAGTCCTCCATTCTGTAACAACATTCTGTTAGTTACCCTGTCCTCCATTCTGTAACAACATTCTGTGAGTTACCCAGTCCTCCATTCTGTTAGTTACCCAGTCCTCCATTCTGTAACAACATTCTGTTAGTTACCCAGTCCTCCATTCTGTTAGTTACCTAGTCCTCCATTCTGTTAGTTACCTAGTCCTCCATTCTGTTAGTTACCTAGTCCTCCATTCTGTTAGTTACCCAGTCCTCCATCCTGTTAGTTACCCATTCCTCCATTCTGTAACAACATTCTGTTAGTTACCCAGTCCTCCATCCTGTTAGTTACCCATTCCTCCATTCTGTAACAACATTCTGTTAGTTACCCTGTCCTCCATTCTGTAACTCCATTCTGTTAGTTACCTAGTCCTCCATTCTGTTAGTTACCTAGTCCTCCATTCTGTTAGTTACCTAGTCCTCCATTCTGTTAGTTACCCAGTCCTCCATCCTGTTAGTTACCCATTCCTCCATTCTGTAACAACATTCTGTTAGTTACCCAGTCCTCCATTCTGTTAGTTACCTAGTCCTCCATTCTGTTAGTTACCTAGTCCTCCATTCTGTTAGTTACCCAGTCCTCCATCCTGTTAGTTACCCATTCCTCCATTCTGTAACAACATTCTGTTAGTTACCCAGTCCTCCATTCTGTTAGTTACCTAGTCCTCCATTCTGTTAGTTACCTAGTCCTCCATTCTGTTAGTTACCCAGTCCTCCATCCTGTTAGTTACCCAGTCCTCCATTCTGTTAGTTACCCTGTCCTCCATTCTGTTAGTTACCCTGTCCTCCATTCTGTTAGTTACCCAGTCCTCCATTCTGTTAGTTACCCAGTCCTCCATTCTGTTAGTTACCCAGTCCTCCATTCTGTTAGTTACCCAGTCCTCCATTCTGTCAGTTACCCAGTCCTCCATTCTGTTAGTTACCCAGTCCTCCATTCTGTTAGTTACCCAGTCCTCCATTCTGTTAGTTACCCAGTCCTCCATTCTGTTAGTTACCTAGTCCTCCATTCTGTTAGTTACCCTGTCCTCCATTCTGTAACAACATTCTGTTAGTTACCTAGTCCTCCATTCTGTTAGTTACCCAGTCCTCCATCCTGTTAGTTACCCAGTCCTCCATTCTGTTAGTTACCCAGTCCTCCATTCTGTTAGTTACCCAGTCCTCCATTCTGTAACAACATTCTGTTAGTTACCCAGTCCTCCATTCTGTAACAACATTCTGTTAGTTACCCAGTCCTCCATTCTGTAACAACATTCTGTTAGTTACCCTGTCCTCCATTCTGTAACAACATTCTGTTAGTTACCCTGTCCTCCATTCTGTAACAACATTCTGTTAGTTACCCTGTCCTCCATTCTGTAACAACATTCTGTTAGTTACCCTGTCCTCCATTCTGTAACAACATTCTGTTAGTTACCCTGTCCTCCATTCTGTAACAACATTCTGTTAGTTACCCTGTCCTCCATTCTGTAACAACATTCTGTTAGTTACCCTGTCCTCCATTCTGTAACAACATTCTGTTAGTTACCCTGTCCTCCATTCTGTAACTCCATTCTGTTAGTTACCCAGTCATCCATTCTGTTATTTACCCAGTCCTCCATTCTGTTAGTTACCCAGTCCTCCATTCTGTTAGTTACCCAGTCCTCCATTCTGTTATTTACCCAGTCCTCCATTCTGTTAGTTACCCTGTCCTCCATTCTGTAACAATATTATGTTAGTTACCCAGTCCTCCATTCTGTTAGTTACCCAGTCCTCCGTTCTGTTAGTTACCCAGTCCTCCATTCTGTTAGTTACCCAGTCCTCCATTCTGTTAGTTACCTAGTCCTCCATTCTATTAGTTACCCAGTCCTCCATTCTGTTAGTTACCCTGTCCTCCATTCTGTAACAATATTATGTTAGTTACCCAGTCCTCCATTCTGTTAGTTACCTAGTCCTCCATTCTGTTAGTTACCCAGTCCTCCATTCTGTTAGTTACCCAGTCCTCCCTTCTGTTAGTTACCCAGTCCTCCGTTCTGTAACAACATTCTGTTAGTTACCCAGTCCTCCATTCTGTTAGTTACCTAGTCCTCCATTCTGTTAGTTACCCTG
>NC_060194.1:47287403-47357890 GCF_021184085.1 Oncorhynchus gorbuscha | reverse complement strand
GTTACCCAGTCCTCCATTCTGTTAGTTACCTAGTCCTCCATTCTGTTAGTTACCTCCATTCTGTTAGTTACCCAGTCCTCCATTCTGTTAGTTACCCAGTCCTCCATTCTGTTAGTTACCCAGTCCTCCATTCTGTTAGTTACCCAGTCCTCCATTCTGTTAGTTACCCAGTCCTCCATTCTGTTAGTTACCCAGTCCTCCATTCTGTTAGTTACCCAGTCCTCCATTCTGTTAGTTACCCAGTCCTCCATTCTGTTAGTTACCCAGTCCTCCATTCTGTTAGTTACCCAGTCCTCCATTCTGTTAGTTACCCAGTCCTCCATTCTGTTAGTTACCCAGTCCTCCATTCTGTTAGTTACCTAGTCCCATCCATTCTGTTAGTTACCTAGTCCTCCATTCTGTTCCATCTGTTAGTTACCCAGTCCTCCATTCTGTTAGTTACCCAGTCCTCCATTCTGTTAGTTACCCAGTCCTCCATTCTGTTAGTTACCCAGTCCTCCATTCTGTTAGTTACCCAGTCCTCCATTCTGTTAGTTACCCAGTCCTCCATTCTGTTAGTTACCCAGTCCTCCATTCTGTAACAACATTCTGTTAGTTACCCTGTCCTCCATTCTGTAACAACATTCTGTTAGTTACCTAGTCCTCCATTCTGTTAGTTACCTAGTCCTCCATTCTGTTAGTTACCCCTGTCCTCCATTCTGTAACAACATTCTGTTAGTTACCCTGTCCTCCATTCTGTAACAACATTCTGTGAGTTACCCAGTCCTCCATTCTGTTAGTTACCCAGTCCTCCATTCTGTAACAACATTCTGTTAGTTACCCAGTCCTCCATTCTGTTAGTTACCTAGTCCTCCATTCTGTTAGTTATCTAGTCCTCCATTCTGTTAGTTACCTAGTCCTCCATTCTGTTAGTTACCCAGTCCTCCATCCTGTTAGTTACCCATTCCTCCATTCTGTAACAACATTCTGTTAGTTACCCAGTCCTCCATCCTGTTAGTTACCCATTCCTCCATTCTGTAACAACATTCTGTTAGTTACCCTGTCCTCCATTCTGTAACTCCATTCTGTTAGTTACCTAGTCCTCCATTCTGTTAGTTACCTAGTCCTCCATTCTGTTAGTTACCTAGTCCTCCATTCTGTTAGTTACCCAGTCCTCCATCCTGTTAGTTACCCATTCCTCCATTCTGTAACAACATTCTGTTAGTTACCCAGTCCTCCATTCTGTTAGTTACCTAGTCCTCCATTCTGTTAGTTACCTAGTCCTCCATTCTGTTAGTTACCCAGTCCTCCATCCTGTTAGTTACCCATTCCTCCATTCTGTAACAACATTCTGTTAGTTACCCAGTCCTCCATTCTGTTAGTTACCTAGTCCTCCATTCTGTTAGTTACCTAGTCCTCCATTCTGTTAGTTACCCAGTCCTCCATCCTGTTAGTTACCCAGTCCTCCATTCTGTTAGTTACCCTGTCCTCCATTCTGTTAGTTACCCTGTCCTCCATTCTGTTAGTTACCCAGTCCTCCATTCTGTTAGTTACCCAGTCCTCCATTCTGTTAGTTACCCAGTCCTCCATTCTGTTAGTTACCCAGTCCTCCATTCTGTCAGTTACCCAGTCCTCCATTCTGTTAGTTACCCAGTCCTCCATTCTGTTAGTTACCCAGTCCTCCATTCTGTTAGTTACCTAGTCCTCCATTCTGTTAGTTACCCTGTCCTCCATTCTGTAACAACATTCTGTTAGTTACCTAGTCCTCCATTCTGTTAGTTACCCAGTCCTCCATCCTGTTAGTTACCCAGTCCTCCATTCTGTTAGTTACCCAGTCCTCCATTCTGTTAGTTACCCAGTCCTCCATTCTGTAACAACATTCTGTTAGTTACCCAGTCCTCCATTCTGTAACAACATTCTGTTAGTTACCCAGTCCTCCATTCTGTAACAACATTCTGTTAGTTACCCTGTCCTCCATTCTGTAACAACATTCTGTTAGTTACCCTGTCCTCCATTCTGTAACAACATTCTGTTAGTTACCCTGTCCTCCATTCTGTAACAACATTCTGTTAGTTACCCTGTCCTCCATTCTGTAACAACATTCTGTTAGTTACCCTGTCCTCCATTCTGTAACAACATTCTGTTAGTTACCCTGTCCTCCATTCTGTAACAACATTCTGTTAGTTACCCTGTCCTCCATTCTGTAACAACATTCTGTTAGTTACCCTGTCCTCCATTCTGTAACTCCATTCTGTTAGTTACCCAGTCATCCATTCTGTTATTTACCCAGTCCTCCATTCTGTTAGTTACCCAGTCCTCCATTCTGTTAGTTACCCAGTCCTCCATTCTGTTATTTACCCAGTCCTCCATTCTGTTAGTTACCCTGTCCTCCATTCTGTAACAATATTATGTTAGTTACCCAGTCCTCCATTCTGTTAGTTACCCAGTCCTCCGTTCTGTTAGTTACCCAGTCCTCCATTCTGTTAGTTACCCAGTCCTCCATTCTGTTAGTTACCTAGTCCTCCATTCTATTAGTTACCCAGTCCTCCATTCTGTTAGTTACCCTGTCCTCCATTCTGTAACAATATTATGTTAGTTACCCAGTCCTCCATTCTGTTAGTTACCTAGTCCTCCATTCTGTTAGTTACCTAGTCCTCCATTCTGTTAGTTACCCAGTCCTCCATCCTGTTAGTTACCCATTCCTCCATTCTGTAACAACATTCTGTTAGTTACCCAGTCCTCCATTCTGTTAGTTACCTAGTCCTCCATTCTGTTAGTTACCCTGTCCTCCATTCTGTTAGTTACCCTGTCCTCCATTCTGTTAGTTACCCAGTCCTCCATTCTGTTAGTTACCCAGTCCTCCATTCTGTTAGTTACCCAGTCCTCCATTCTGTTAGTTACCCAGTCCTCCATTCTGTTAGTTACCCAGTCCTCCATTCTGTTAGTTACCTAGTCCTCCATTCTGTTAGTTACCCAGTCCTCCATTCTGTTAGTTACCCAGTCCTCCATTCTGTCAGTTACCCAGTCCTCCATTCTGTTAGTTACCCAGTCCTCCATTCTGTTAGTTACCCAGTCCTCCATTCTGTTAGTTACCCAGTCCTCCATTCTGTTAGTTACCTAGTCCTCCATTCTGTTAGTTACCCTGTCCTCCATTCTGTAACAACATTCTGTTAGTTACCTAGTCCTCCATTCTGTTAGTTACCCAGTCCTCCATCCTGTTAGTTACCCAGTCCTCCATTCTGTTAGTTACCCAGTCCTCCATTCTGTTAGTTACCCAGTCCTCCATTCTGTAACAACATTATGTTAGTTACCCAGTCCTCCATTCTGTAACAACATTCTGTTAGTTACCCAGTCCTCCATTCTGTAACAACATTCTGTTAGTTACCCTGTCCTCCATTCTGTAACAACATTCTGTTAGTTACCCTGTCCTCCATTCTGTAACAACATTCTGTTAGTTACCCTGTCCTCCATTCTGTAACAACATTCTGTTAGTTACCCTGTCCTCCATTCTGTAACAACATTCTGTTAGTTACCCTGTCCTCCATTCTGTAACTCCATTCTGTTAGTTACCCAGTCCTCCATTCTGTTAGTTACCCAGTCCTCCATTCTGTTAGTTACCCAGTCCTCCATTCTGTCAGTTACCCAGTCCTCCATTCTGTCAGTTACCCAGTCCTCCATTCTGTTAGTTACCCAGTCCTCCATTCTGTTAGTTACCCAGTCCTCCATTCTGTTAGTTACCCAGTCCTCCATTCTGTTAGTTACCCAGTCCTCCATTCTGTGAGTTACCCAGTCCTCCATTCTGTTAACAACATCCTCCATTCTGTTAGTTACCCAGTCCTCCATTCTGTAACAACATTCTGTTAGTTACCCAGTCCTCCATTCTGTAACAACATTCTGTTAGTTACCTAGTCCTCCATTCTATAACAACATTCTGTTAGTTACCCAGTCCTCCATTCTGTTAGTTACCCAGTCCTCCATTCTGTTAGTTACCCAGTCCTCCATTCTGTTAGTTACCCAGTCCTCCATTCTGTTAGTTACCCATTCCTCCATTCTGTAACAACATTCTGTTAGTTACCCAGTCCTCCATTCTGTTAGTTACCTAGTCCTCCATTCTGTTAGTTACCCAGTCCTCCATTCTGTTAGTTACCTAGTCCTCCATTCTGTTAGTTACCCAGTCCTCCATTCTGTTAGTTACCCAGTCCTCCATTCTGTTAGTTACCCAGTCCTCCATTCTGTTAGTTACCCAGTCCTCCATTCTGTTAGTTACCCAGTCCTCCATTCTGTTAGTTACTCAGTCCTCCATTCTGTTAGTTACCCAGTCCTCCATTCTGTTAATTACCCAGTCCTCCATTCTGTTAGTTACCCAGTCCTCCATTCTGTTAGTTACCCAGTCCTCCATTCTGTTAGTTACCCAGTCCTCCATTCTGTAACAACATTCTGTTAGTTACCCTGTCCTCCATTCTGTAACAACATTCTGTTTGTTACCCTGTCCTCCATTCTGTAACAACATTCTGTTAGTTACCCTGTCCTCCATTCTGTAACTCCATTCTGTTAGTTACCCAGTCCTCCATTCTGTTATTTACCCAGTCCTCCATTCTGTTAGTTACCCAGTCCTCCATTATGTTAGTTACCCAGTCCTCCATTCTGTTATTTACCCAGTCCTCCATTCTGTTAGTTACCCTGTCCTCCATTCTGTAACAATATTATGTTAGTTACCCAGTCCTCCATTCTGTTAGTTACCCAGTCCTCCGTTCTGTTAGTTACCCAGTCCTCCATTCTGTTAGTTACCCAGTCCTCCATTCTGTTAGTTACCTAGTCCTCCATTCTATTAGTTACCCAGTCCTCCATTCTGTTAGTTACCCTGTCCTCCATTCTGTAACAATATTATGTTAGTTACCCAGTCCTCCATTCTGTTAGTTACCTAGTCCTCCATTCTGTTAGTTACCCAGTCCTCCATTCTGTTAGTTACCCTGTCCTCCATTCTGTAACAACATTCTGTGAGTTACCCTGTCCTCCATTCTGTAACGAACATTCTGTTAGTTACCCAGTCCTCCATTCTGTTAGTTACCCAGTCCTCCCTTCTGTTAGTTACCCAGTCCTCCGTTCTGTAACAACATCCACTGAATACCTGACAATCTCTTGTTAAGATGCAAAAGGTTGCTCTGTTGTGGTGTCAGTTAGTTAGACCTATAGCTACCAAACACCCCTTCATTATCTGATTATATCCACTGAGTCTCCCTGACAACATCCAGCCTGGTCTCATAGACTTGACGTAACATAATTCCGGGACACTCAAATGAGTGTATGTTACGTTTTGGTTATGAAGACAGAAGGTTACTTGGAGCAGCTGGTAACCTGTTGGTTAGAGCTTGAATGAACACCTGAGCTGACAAGGTAAACATCTATAGGTCTGCCCCTGAGCAAGGCAATTATAACACACTGTTTCCCTCTCTGATTCAGTGGGGTTGGGTTAAATGAGGAAGATACATTTCAGTTTTAGGCATTCAGTTGTATAAATGACCAGGTATATATCCCACTTTCCCCACTTAAGACAAAATTGAAAGGAATTTGGTTTGTTGGGGTGGAGGGGTAGGCGTATCTCATCATGGACAACTTTACCATTTTAGTTAATTAGTAACTACTAACTACTTTTCAGGTACTCTGCAACTACTTAGCATGTTAGCTAACCCTTCCACTAACCCTAACCCTAAACTTAACCCTAAGCTTAACCCCTAACCCTAACTCCTAGCCTAGCTAATGTTAATGACCTAGCTAAGATTAGCATTAGCCACCTAGCTAAGATTATCATTAGCCACCTAGCCACCTAGGAATTTTTAACATATCATACTTATTGCAAATGTGTAACTTATATTACCGAATGGCAATTCAGAACATATTATATAAATTGTAAATCGTAACATATACTAAATGGAGGGAAACAGATTTACATTGACTATGTTACATCTACACTTGAGTCCAGGTTGCAACAACAGGTGTGTGCATGTCTCTTGTTAAGATGCAGGTTGTTTCTCTATTGTGGTGTCAGTTGAACCCGCCTTCATCATCATCATCGGCTGACTGAGTCTGGCTGCCGACAGTTCAGTTGTTAGTTACCGAACCCCTCCTTCATCATCAACATCATCATCATCGACTGACTGAGGCTGGCTGCCGACAGTTCAGTTGTTAGTTACCGAACCCCTCCTTCATCATCAACATCATCATCATCGACTGACTGAGGCTGGCTGCCGACAGTTCAGCTGTTAGTTACCGAACCCCTCCTTCATCATCATCATCATCATCATCATCATCATCGCTCTGGATAAGAGCGTCTGCTAAATGACTTAAATGTAAATGTAAATCATCGACTGACTGAGTCTGGCTGCCGACAGTTCAGCTGTTAGTTACTGAACCCCTCCTTCATCATCATCATCATCATCGACTGACTGAGTCTGGCTGCCGACAGTTCAGCTGTTAGTTACTGAACCCCTCCTTCATCATCATCATCATCATCGACTGACTGAGGCTGGCTGCTGACAGTTCAGTTGTTAGTTACCGAACCCCTCCTTCATCATCAACATCATCATCATCGACTGACTGAGGCTGGCTGCCGACAGTTCAGTTGTTAGTTACCGAACCCCTCCTTCATCAACATCATCATCATCGACTGACTGAGTCTGGCTGCCGACAGTTCAGCTGTTAGTTACCGAACCCCTCCTTCATCATCATCATCATCATCGACTGACTGAGGCTGGCTGCCGACAGTTCAGCTGTTAGTTACTGAACCCCTCCTTCATCATCATCATCATCATCGACTGACTGAGTCTGGCTGCCGACAGTTCAGTTGTTAGTTACCGAACCCCTCCTTCATCATCATCATCGAACCCCTGCATTTCGTTTACTCCTTGTCAACATCCAGTGAGTCTTACATACAGTCTGAATCTGGAGAAGTGTCACAAATGACACCCTGTGGGCCTAAGAGCCCTGGTCAGATTTAGTGCACTAAATAGGGAAGAGGGTGCCATATGGTATGTACTCTGAGTGTGTTGTTGACATGCAAGAGGTCCTCGTTACGTCTCTCTGACTCCAAATTGGTCCGGCAGCATGAAGAATTGATCCTCTCCTCATCTCTTCTCAGACAGGACAGGAGGGTATCCTAAATAGCACCCTTTCCACATCGTAGTGCACTACTTTTTCATCAGGGCCCATAGTGCCCTATTGGCTCTGGTCAAAAGTTGTGCATTATATAGGGAATAGGGTGCGATCTTGGGACGAACCCCAGGGGTGAAGACAGGGAGGGGAGGGAGGGGAGAGGACAGGGAGAAATTATGAGCTTGACTGCTTTGATTTTCTCTGGCTCTTCTCATTAGTGGTGACACACCACACTGAGCGTTAGTCAGCTAGCACAGAGTCACGCTGTGAGGCGCGCCGGGACTCCAGGTAGTTCGAACCAGGGTGAGACACAAAGACAGCAAAGACTAGGGAGAGAGTAATTATCCCCCTTTGAAAATCTACCGACTGCACTACAGGAGAGCAGGTCTGTGGACGAGATGTGTTGTGGTGTTGGATTCTCTGGAAGTAGGCAAAGCACTTCCACGCATGCATGCGTATTAATCTAACAGAACATTGGCATGGGGAAGCAGAAGTGATTATCCTAGATAATCAGCCCTTTAGTCTCCTCATGGCATAGTGAAGGAACGACAGTGGATAATAATGACGGCGATAGAGAGAGAGAGAGAGAGAGAGAGAGAGAGAGAGAGAGAGAGAGAGAGAGAGAGAGAGAGAGAGAGAGAGAGAGAGGAGAGACGGAGAGGAGACGGAGAGGACAGACGGAGAGAGAGGGAGAGGGAGAGGGAGAGGGAGAGGGAGAGAGAGGAGAGGGAGAGGGAGAGAGGGAGAGGGAGAGAGGAGAGAGAGAGAGAGAGAGGGACAGAGACAGAGAGAGAGAGGAGAGGGAGAGAGAGAGAGACAGAGAGACAGAGAGGGAGACAGATTATTATCAGACAGACAGACAGAGAGAGAGACAGACAGACAGAGAGGAGAGAGAGAGAGACGAGACTCAAAGAGAGAGAGAGAGACAGAGAGAGAGACACAGATAAAGAGAGAGAGAGAGACAGAGCAGATAAAGAGAGAGAGAGACATGAGGAGACTAAAGGGCTGATTATCTAGGAGAGAGACAGACAGACAGACAGACAGACAGACAGACAGACAGACAGACAGACAGACAGACAGACAGACAGACAGACAGACAGACAGACAGACAGACAGACAGACAGACAGACAGACAGACAGACAGACAGACAGACAGACAGACAGACAGACAGACAGACAGACAGACAGACAGACAGACAGAGACTCAAGAGGCATGTGTCAAATGCTCAACACTCTCTGCTCTCTACACCTACTGTGATGGCCTGAGCCTAAACTACCCAAAAACACCACTAGACATTTGGGAACACAAAGCTTTACTATCTCATCCTGGAATATACAAGGTCAGAGGTCATCTGCCTTTGGCCTAAAGTGCAGGAACCCAGATTTCATCAAAGAAATTGGAAATACCGACAATTGTCATCCTGCAAGAAACCTGGTATAAAGGAGATGGACCCACTGATTGTCCTCTAGGTTACAGAGAGCTGGTAGTCCCATCCACCACACTACCAGTTGGGTGGTATAGAGGAGACGGACCCACTGATTGCCCTCTAGGTTACAGAGAGCTGGTAGTCCCATCCACCACACTACCAGGTGGGTGGTATAGAGGAGATGGACCCACTGATTGTCCTCTAGGTTACAGAGAGCTGGTAGTCCCATCCACCACACTACCAGGTGGGTGGTATAGAGGAGATGGACCCACTGATTGTCCTCTAGGTTACAGAGAGCTGGTAGTCCCATCCACCACACTACCAGGTGGGTGGTATAGAGGAAATGGACCCACTGGTTGCCCTCTAGGTTACAGAGAGCTGGTAGTCCCATCCACCAAACTACCAGGTGTGAAACCTGGTATAGAGGAGATGGACCCACTGGTTGCCCTCTAGGTTACAGAGAGCTGGTAGTCCCATCCACCACACTACTAGATGGGTGGTATAGAGGAGATGGACCTACTGATTGCCCTCTAGGTTACAGAGAGCTGGTAGTCCCATCCACCACACTACTAGATGGGTGGTATAGAGGAGATGGACCCACTGATTGCCCTCTAGGTTACAGAGTGCTGGTAGTCCCATCCACCACACTACCAGGTGGGTGGTATAGAGGAGATGGACCCACTGATTGTCCTCTAGGTTACAGAGAGCTGGTAGTCCCATCCACCAAACTACCAGGTGTGAAACAGGGAAGGGACTCAGGGGGTATGCTGGTATAGAACAGACCTAACCAACCCACTCTATTAAATTAGTCAAAACAGGAACATTGACACCCCTATCAGACCACAGCAAAATCACAGTCTACTTGAACTGAGCAATACTCAACCATGAGGCATCAAAGCCAAATGAACTGAGTAATATTAAGAAATTCTATAGATGGAAGGAAAACTATTAGGCAACAACAAATTAAATCCCTTTTAGACAATTTCCTGGACAAAACATTTCACTGTAATAGTGAAGGTGTAAATTTTGCTATAGTAAACCTGAACAGTGTATTTCACCTCTCAGCTTCAAATCCATAAATGTCAAGCAGACAACCTAAGAAAATTAACAACAATGGCAAATGGTTCAACTAAGAATTCAAAAACCTAAGAAAGAAATTGAGAAATCTGTCCAACCAAAAATATAGAGACCCGGAAAACCTGAGTCTACGTCTTCACTATGGTGAATCACTAAAACTATACAGAAATACACTAGGGAAAACCTGAGTCTACACCTTCACTATGGTGAATCACTAAAACTATACAGAAATACACTAGGGAAAACCTGAGTCTACACCTTCACTATGGTGAATCACTAAAACTATACAGAAATACACTAGGGAAAACCTGAGTCTACGCCTTCACTATGGTGAATCACTAAAACTATACAGAAATACACTAGGAAAACCTGAGTTATCCTTCACTATGGTGAATCACTTAAAACTATACAAAAATACACTGATCAAAACCTGAGTCAATTATTAAAAACTTCACTATGGTGAATCAAATTAAAACAATACAGAAATACACCCTCCAACGGAAAGAGGAATAGAACAAATTCAGAAACTCAGCTCAATGTAACATCATCCTCAGCTCCACTTCTGGGAAAATTGGAAAACAACACGAAGAGTTATCTATCCAAAATAGAGATGTGTGGATAAACCACTTATCCAATCTTTTGCAAATACATATACATGATCAAATACAAATCTTCGAATCAATTATTAAAAACTTTCACAACCTACTTGATTATCAAATTACATTGAATGAGTTACAGGACAAAATACAAACCCTCCAACCCCAAAAGGCCTGTGAGAGAACAAATTCCAGAGAACAAATTCCAATTGGCCATACTAAAACTCTTTAACATCATCCTCAGCTCCGGCTTCTTCCCCAATATTAGGAACCAAGGACTGATCACCCCAATCCAAGTGGAGACAAATTTTTCCTCAATAACTATCGTTGGATTTGCATCAACAGCAACCGTGGGAAAATCCTCTGCATTATCATTAACAGCAGACTCGTACATTTCCTCAGTAAAAACAATGTTAAATTTGGCTTTTTGCATTTACACAAACAACAAGTGTGAAGTTAAAAATGGCAAAAGACAAACATTTCTTTCCACAGGGCCGTGGGGTGAGACAGGGATAGAACACGAGCCCCTCCCTCTTCAACATGGGGTGAGACAGGGATAGAACACGAGCCCCTCCCTGTTCAACATGGGGAGAGACAGGGATAGAACACGAGCCCCTCCCTCTTCAACATGGGGAGAGACAGGGATAGAACACGAGCCCCTCCCTCTTCAACATGGGGTGAGACAGGGATAGAACACGAGCCCCTCCCTCTTCAACATGGGGAGAGACAGGGATATAACACGAGCCCCTCCCTCTTCAACATGGGGAGAGACAGGGATAGAACACAAGCCACTCCCTCTTCAACATGGGGAGAGACAGGGATAGAACACGAGCCCCTCCCTCTTCAACATGTATATCAACTAATTGGTGAGGGCACAAGAACAGTCTGCAGCACCCGACCTCACTCTACTAGAATCTGAAGTCAAATGTCTACTGTTTGCTGATGATCTGGGGCTTCTGTCCCCAACCAAGGAGGGCCAACAGCAGCACCTATATATTCTGCACAGATTCTGTCAGACCTGGGCCCTGACAGACCTGGGCCCTGTCAAACCTGGGCCCTGACAGACCTGGGCCCTGACAGACCTGGGCCCTGACAGACCTAGGCCCTGACAGACCGTACATTAGTCTGACAGTAAATCTCAGTCAAACAAAAATGCATTCGGAAAGTAGTAAGATCCCTTGACTTATTAAAACCTTCATCAATCTACACACAATACCCCATAATGGTGAACCAAAAACAGGTTTTTAGTATTCAGCCCCTGAACTGTGTTGAAGCACCTTTGGCAGCATTTACAGCCTTAAGTCTTCTTGGGCATAATGCTACAAGCTTGGCACACCTGTATTTGGGGAGTTTCTCCCATCCAGCTCTGTCAGGTAGGATGGGGAGCGTTGCTGCACAGCTATTTTCATGTCTCTCCAGAGATGTTTGACCGGGTTCAAGTCCGGGCTCTGGCTGGGCCACTCAAAGACATTCATAGGCGTGTCCCGAAGCCACTCCTGCAATGTCTTGGCTGTGTGCTTAGGGTCGTTGTCGTGTTGGAAGGTGAACCTTCGCCCCAGTCTGAGGTCCTGAGTGCTTCTTCCATTTACAAATGATAAGGAAATAAAGGTATTTCAGTTTTTAATTTGTAATAATTTAGCAACAATCTTTAAAAAAACTGTTTTCGCTTTGTCATCATGGGGTATTGTGTGTATATTGATGAGCAACATTATTTTTATTTCATCCATTTTAGAATAAGGCTGTAATGTAACAAAGTGTGGACAAAGTCAAGGGGTCTGAATACTTTCTGAATGCACTACATGGAGGGGTTTATGTTCCCTGATGGACATATAGTCTACATGGTTTATGTTCCATGATGGACATATAGTCTAGATGGAGGGGTTTATGTTCCATGATGGACATATAGTCTACATGGTTTATGTTCCCTGATGGATATATAGTCTACATGGTTTATGTTCCATGATGGACATATAGTCTACATGGTTTATGTTCCATGATGGACATATAGTCTACATGGTTTATGTTCTCTGATGGACATATAGTCTACATGGAGGGGTTTATGTTCCCTGATGGACATATAGTCTACATGGTTTATGTTCTCTGATGGACATATAGTCTACATGGAGGGGTTTATGTTCCCTGATGGACATATAGTCTACATGGTTTATGTTCTCTGATGGACATATAGTCTACATGGAGGGGTTTATGTTCCATGATGGATATATAGTCTACATGGTTTATGTTCCATGATGGACATATAGTCTACATGGTTTATGTTCTCTGATGGACATATAGTCTACATGGAGGGGTTTATGTTCCATGATGGACATATAGTCTACATGGTTTATGTTCCATGATGGACATATAGTCTACATGGTTTATGTTCCCTGATGGACATATAGTCTACATGGAGGGGTTTATGTTCCATGATGGACATATAGTCTACATGAAGGGGTTTATGTTCCATGATGGACATATAGTCTAGATGGAGGGGTTTTTACACACATCTAAGATAATAACAGGAGATGGATAAAATAATGTAATCGCTTATAATGATAAAAAAGGGATGTCTGCTCACTGTTTTGCTGCTGCCAAACTTGATATTTCAATAAAGCTTTGGTGATTAAGATTTATTTCAAAGCGGTCTCACGAGCCAAACCCTTTATTGATAGTCTAGACTACTTGGCGAATGCATTGGGCCGGAAAAAAAAAACAGCCTTCATTGAAAGGAGGGGAGGCTGTGCTTGGTTTGTAATCAAATTAAATGTGGATATATATTTCTCTTTTTCAATGTTTACAGGCAGAAAAAAGCTCATCTCTCTTGTTCCATGTGCATTATGGGCAATGTGCTTCAGGGCTGAATAGGCTGCTCTTCCGTTGTCAAAATCCCTGCCATAACCAACCACGTTACCACTAAAACCAGATTTTGGTTGGTCTTAAATATTCCCAAAAGCAGCATAATGAAATTGCACTTTGATGCACCTTAGATATTCCCACCCCTCCCACCTCAAATATTCCCACCCCTCCCACCTCAAATATTCCCACCCCTCCCACCTCAGATATTCCTTCTGTAGCTCAGTTGGTAGAGCCCACCCAGGGTAGTGGGTTCTCCCCCGGGACCACCCATACGTAGAATGTATGCACACATGACTGTAAGTCCCTTTGGATAAAAGCGTCTGCTAAATGGCATATATTATTATTATATTATATATTATATTCCCATCTCTCCCACCTCAAATATTCCCATCTCTCCCACCTCAAATATATTCCCACCCCTCCCACCTCAAATATTCCCATCTCTCCCACCTCAGGTATTCCCACCTCAGGTATTCCCATCCCTCCCACCTCAGGTATTCCCACCCCTCCCACCTCAGGTATTCCCACCCCTCCCACCTCAGGTATTCCCACCCCTCCCACCTCAGATATTCCCACCTCTCCCACCTCAGATATTCCCACCCCTCCCACCTCAGATATTCCCACCTCTCCCACCTCAGATATTCCCAACTCTCCCACCTCAGATATTCCCAACTCTCCCACCTCAGATATTCCCACCCCTCCCACCTCAGATATTCCCACCTCAGATATTCCCACCTCTCCCACCTCAGATATTCCCACCTCAGATATTCCCACCTCTCCCACCTCAGATATTCCCACCCCTCCCACCTCAGATATTCCCACCCCTCCCACCTCAGATATTCCCATCTCTCCCACCTCAGATATTCTCACCTCAGATATTCCCACCTCATATATTCCCACCTCTCCCACCTCAGATATTCCCACCCCTCCCACCTCAGATATTCCCACCCCTGCCACCTCAGATATTCCCATCTCTCCCACCTCAGATATTCCCACCTCTCCCACCTCAGATATTCCCACCTCTCCCACCTCAGATATTCCCACCCCTCCCACCTCAGATATTCCCACCCCTCCCACCTCAGATATTCCCATCTCTCCCACCTCAGATATTCCCACCTCAGATATTCTCACCTCAGATATTCCCACCTCATATATTCCCACCTCAGGTATTCCCACCTCAGATATTCCCACCTCTCCCACCTCAGATATTCCCACCTCAGATATTCCCACATCTCCCACCTCAGATATTCCCAAATCTCTCACCTCAGATATTCCCACCTCAGATATTCCCATCTCTCCCACCTCAGATATTCCCACCTCAGATATTCCCATCTCTCCCACCTCAGATATTCCCACCTCAGGTATTCCCACCTCAGGTATTCCCAACTCAGATATTCCCACCTCAGATATTCCCACCTCTCCCACCTCAGATATTCCCACCTCAGATATTCCCACATCTCCCACCTCAGATATTCCCACCTCTCCCACCTCAGATATTCCCACCTCAGATATTCCCACATCTCCCACCTCAGATATTCCCAAATCTCTCACCTCAGATATTCCCAAATCTCTCACCTCAGATATTCCCATCTCTCCCACCTCAGATATTCCCACCTCAGGTATTCCCACCTCAGGTATTCCCACCTCAGGTATTCCCACCTCAGATATTCCCACCTCAGATATTCCCACCTCAGATATTCCCACCTCAGTTTCCTCATATGAAACAGGTCATTTTACCAATCCAGATATTCCCATCTCTCCCACCTCAGATATTCCCACCTCAGATATTCCCACCTCAGATATTCCCACCTCAGATATTCCCACCTCAGTTTCCTCATATGAAACAGGTCATTTACCAATCCAGATATTCCCATCTCTCCCACCTCAGATATTCCCACCTCAGATATTCCCACCTCAGATATTCCCACCTCAGTTTCCTCATATAAAACAGGTCATTTACCAATCCTGGCACTCGGGTTTGAAAATAGAAGAGTGCCAGCTCTGACAGGTCAAAAATGCAAACTTGACAATTGTTCTGGTTTATAACGGCAACCGTAAAATAGAGGCTGAGGCCGTTATACAATGACTGACAGCCCTCGATCCGGACACATTAAACCTATCCATCAACACAAAGTTGCCTGACGAAAACAGAAAAAACCTGGCTAGTAAATTCAATTGAAATTGCAGGCAGGCAGAGGAGAACCACCGAAGAGAAGAAATATAGACGGCCATTAGCTGACTAGGGCTGAAGGAAAGAGAAGGGAGCGTTGGATTTAGTTTCACGCTCAGTCCCATAAATTCATATCAGACTGCAGGAAGTTGAGAGTAGAGGGTGATATGGGAGAGGTTACAGTATGCGTGTGCGTGTGTGTGTGTGTGTGTGTGTGTGTGTGTGTGTGTGTGTGTGTGTGTGTGTGTGTGTGTGTGTGTGTGTGTGTGTGTGTGTGTGTGTGTGTGTGTGTGTGTGTGTGTGTGTGTGTGTGTGTGTGTGTGCGTCTGGGTGTGTGTGTGTGTGTGTGTGTGTGTGTGTGTGTGTGTGGGTGTCGGTGTGTGTGGGTGTAGGTGTGTGTGAGTGTAGGTGTGTGTGTGTGTGTGTGGGTGTGTGTGATATGGTTGAGGTTACAGTTAAACCGCTCTACACTGACTACCTTTGTACTGTTTTAGGGTGGAATGGGTATGTCTCCTTTAGGGTGGAATGGGTCTGTCTCCTTTAAGGTGGAATGTGTCTGTCTCCTTTAAGGTGGAATGGGTCTGTCTCATTTAAGGTGGAATGGGTATGTCTCCTTTAGGGTGGAATGGGTCTGTCTCCTTTAAGGTGGAATGGGTATGTCTCCTTTAGGGTGGAATGGGTCTGTCTCCTTTAAGGTGGAATGGGTATGTCTCCTTTAGGGTGGAATGGGTCTGTCTCCTTTAGGGTGGAATGGGTCTGTCTCCTTTAAGGTGGAATGGGTCTGTCTCCTTTAGGGTGGAATGGGTCTGTCTCCTTTAGGGTGGAATGGGTATGTCTCCTTTAAGGTGGAATGGGTCTGTCTCCTTTAGGGTGGAATGGGTATGTCTCCTTTAAGGTGGAATGGGTATGTCTCCTTTAAGGTGGAATGGGTCTGTCTCCTTTAAAGTTGAATGGGTCTGTCTCCTTTAGGTGGAATGGGTCTGTCTCCTTTAAGGTGGAATGGGTATGTCTCCTTTAGGGTGGAATGGGTCTCTCTCCTTCAAGGTGGAATGGGTATGTCTCCTTTAAGGTGGAATGGGTCTGTCTCCTTTAAGGTGGAATGGGTATGTCTCCTTTAAGGTGGAATGGGTATGTCTCCTTCAAGGTGGAATGGGTCTGTCTCCTTTAAGGTGGAATGGGTATCTCTCCTTTAAGGTGGAATGGGTATGTCTCCTTTAAGGTGGAATGGGTCTGATCCCTTTAAGGTGGAATGGGTATCTCTCCTTTAGGGTGGAATGGGTCTGTCTCCTTTAAGGTGGAATGGGTATCTCTCCTTTAGGGTGGAATGGGTCTGATCCCTTTAAGGTGGAATGGGTCTGATCCCTTTAAGGTAGAATGGGTCTGATCCCTTTAGGGTGGAATGGGTCTGATACCATTAAGGTGGAATGTGTCTGATTCCATTAATGTGGAATGTGTCTGATTCCTTTAAGGTGGAATGGGTCTGTCTCCTTTAAGGTGGGATGGGTTTGTCTCCTTTAAGGTGGAATGGGTCTGTCTCCTTTAAGGTGGAATGGGTCTGTCTTCTTTAAGGTGGATTGGGTCTCTCTCCTTTAAGGTGGGATGGGTCTGTCTCCTTTAAGGTGGGATGGGTTTGTCTGCTCCACTGGGACAATAGCAGGACTTTATAGAGAACACATTCCAGTCCACTTCTGAATCATTTCATTGTTGTGTTTTTTTGTGTGTTTATTCATGGTCATGCAGAGGCTTCTGGGAATGTTGGGGCTATTAGTTATTTTATAGTAGTTTCGTTTTACAATCCACCACAAAGCACTGGAAGAACGTAATTGAAAAGGTTTGGAGAGTGACTGAGGTCTACAGTACATACGTTTTATGGTGAGTTCTCCATAGTTGGAAACTCCAACCCCGTTGTCAGAGTGGACTATGCATCGGTAGCGTCCTGAGTCTCCCTTAGTGGTGTTTTCCACGTCGAAGGTCCCGATGAAGCGTCTGTTGTTCCACGGCTTAGTGGACTTCATAGGGGCCTCGCGTCCACCAATACCCTGTTAGAACACAGTCAGGGGTTAGAGGTCAAAACAGGGGAAGGGGTTAGGCAAAAAAAAAAAAACAGCTTTAATGAATTCGCTTGATCTTGAGCGTGTCAGTGTGTGTTGGGACAAAAGTGTGTTTGTTTTGTACTCACATGAGTGTGTGTCATCAACCCCCCCCCCCCCCAAGCTGTCACCCCTACACAGCACCACCGTAGACAGATGGGGGACATTTGTTCATTACAAATATTTCTTCATTAGCATCATCAGGGGACTTGAGGTAATGTTTGTGTTGCTGCTCCTCTGCTAACGAGGAGCTGTTTGTTAAAGTAATGGAATATCTGGCGACGAGATGTCTACCACCCCTGCTGCCACACACACACACACACACACACACACACACACACACACACACACACACACACACACACACACACACACACACACACACACACACACACACACACACACACACACACACACACACACTGTCCCTCTGCGTTCTGTTGACAGTACAGTGGATTGTTAGGTTTAGGGGTCAGGGGTCAGGATAAGGTGTTGTTGTTACCTGTAACCAGAGGTTGAAGTTGTCTCCCTGTCATCTATTAACAGTACAGTGGATTGTTAGGTTTAGGGGTCAGGGGTCAGGATAAGGTATTGTTGTTACCTGTCACCAGAGGTTAAAGTTGTCTCCCTGTCGTCTATTAACAGTACAGTGGATTGTTAGGTTTAGGGGTCAGGGGTCAGGATAAGGTATTATTGTTACCTGTAACCAGAGGTTGAAGTTGTCTCCCTATCGTCTATTAACAGTACAGTGGATTGTTAGGTTTAGGGGTCAGGGGTCAGGATAAGGTGTTGTTGTTACCTGTAACCAGAGGTTGAAGTTGTCTCCCTGTCGTCTATTAACAGTACAGTGGATTGTTAGGTTTAGGGGTCAGGGGTCAGGATAAGATATTGTTGTTACCTGTAACCAGAGGTTGAAGTTGTCTCCCTGTCGTCTATTAACAGTACAGTGGATTGTTAGGTTAAGGGGTCAGGGGTCAGGATAAGGTGTTGTTGTTACCTGTAACCAGAGGTTGAAGTTGTCTCCCTGTCGTCTATTAACAGTACAGTGGATTGTTAGGTTTAGTGGTCAGGGTTCAGGGGTCAGGATAAGGTGTTGTTGTTACCTGTAACCAGAGGTTGAAGTTGTCTCCCTGTCGTCTATTAACAGTACAGTGGATTGTTAGGTTTAGGGGTCAGGGGTCAGGATAAGGTGTTGTTGTTATCTGTAACCAGAGGTTGAAGTTGTCTCTCTGTCGTCCGTTGACAGTACAGTGGATTGTTAGGTTTAGGGGTCAGGGGTCAGGATAAGGTATTGTTGTTACCTGTAACCAGAGGTTGAAGTTGTCTCTCTGTCGTCCGTTGACAGTACAGTGGAAGGCGGCCGTCTGTCCAGCGTTCACCTCTACACCCTTTATGGTCAGGAAGTGAGGGGTGTTCACTATAAACACACAAACAAACACATATATATATATATACATATATGAATATACAGTAATATATATATACACAGTTGAAGTCGGAATGTTTACATACACCTTGGCCAAATACATTTGAACAGTGGTTCTGTAGCTCAGTTGGTAGAGCATGGTGCAATAGTGGGTTCCTGAATGTATGCATTTAATCCTTTGGATAAAAGCGTCTGCTAAATGGCTTATTATTATTATTATTATTAACTCAGTTTCACAATTCCTGACATTTAATCCTCTGTTTTTAGGTCAGTTAGGATCAACACTTTATTTTAAGAATGTGAAATGTCAGAATAATAGTAGAGAGAATGATTTATTTCATCTTCTTTCATCACATTCCAGTATTTGGTAGCATTGCCTTTAAATTGTTTAACTTGGGTCAAACGTTTCAAGGTAGCCTTCCACAAGCTTCCCACAATAAGTTGGGTGAATATTGGCCCATTCCTCCTGACAGAACAGGTGTAACTGAGTCAGGTTTGTAGGCCTCCTTGCTCGCACACGCTTTTTCAGTTCTGCCCACAAATGTTCTATGGGATTAATGTCAGGGCTTTGTGATGGCCACTCCAATACCTTGACTTTGTTGTCCTTAAGCCATTTTGCCACAACTCTGGAAGTTTGCTCGGGGTCATTGCCCCTATGGAAGCCCCATTTGTGACCAAGCTTTAACTTCCTGACTGATGTCTTGGGATGTTGCTTCAATAAATCCACATACTTTTCCACCCTCATGATGCCATCTATTTTGTGAAGTGCACCAGTCCCTCTTGCAGCAAAGCACCCCCACAACATGATACAGCCACCCCCGTGCTTCACGGTTGGGATGGTGTTCTTCAGGCTTGCGAGGCCCCCCCTTTTTCCTCCAAGCATAATGATGATCATTATGGCCAAACAATTCTATGTTTGTTTCCTCAGACCAGAGGACATTTCTACAAAAAGTACGATCTTTGTCCCCATGTGCAGTTGCAAACGGTAATCTGGCTTTTTTATGGAGGTTTTGGAGCAGTGGCTTCTTCCTTGCTGAGCGGGCTTTCAGTCTCTCGATGTGCAAAACTGATAGAGACATACCCCAAGCGACTTACAGCTGTAATTGCAGCAAAAGGTGGCGCTACAAAGTATTAACTTAAGGGGGCTGAATAATTTTGCACGCCCAATTTTTCCGTTTTTGATTTGTTAAAAAAGTTTGAAATATCCAATAAATGTCGTGCCACTTCATGATTGTGTCCCACTTGCTGTTGATTCTTCACAAAAAAAATACAGTTTTATATCTTTATGTTTGAAGCCTGAAATGTGGCAAAAGGTCGCAAAGTTCAAGGGGGCCGAATACTTTCGTAAGGCACTGTATATGAATATACAGTAATAGATACTAAACCTCTACGTCCTTTAAAGTCAGGACTAAAGGGGGTTCACTACAACAAACACAAACACAGAAACTCCCTTGATAGAGATGAAAATAAATCATTAAAGTACTTTGGATGCTTACGATTTTGGGCAAATTCTATAATTTTATACTAATACAATTGCTCAGATAAATATATTTTGTTTAACGAAATGATTAACACGTCAGTTTCCAATACCTTTCATTACATCACCTTGAGAGGATAATGAGCCTTTTTCTCAAATGTTTTATGAGATTGGAGAACACCTTGGGACATTTCCTCCATACAGAATCTTTCCAGATCATTGATATCCTTTTGTCTGCTCTTGTGGACCTCTTCAATTCAAAACACAGTTTGTCAATGGGGTTCAAGTCCAGAGACTGATGATGTAAAATGTAGATTGTTTGACCAAAGCATCGGTTCCATTCCAAGTCCCAATGCCGTTAAGCTAGTAGGTTCTATCAGCAAAAATATTATTCTGAGCTACTGTAATAATTAATAATAACTACAATAATATAATAACTACTACTGTAATAATTAATAATAACTACAATAATATAATAACTACTACTGTAATAATTAATAATAACTATAATAATATAATAACTACTACTGTAATAATTAATAATAACTACAATAATATAATAACTACTACTGTAATAATTAATAATAACTACAATAATATAACAACTACTACTGTAATAATTAATAATAACTACAATAATATAATAACTACTACTGTAATAATTAATAATAACTACAATAATATAATAACTACTACTGTAATAATTAATAATAACTACAATAATATAATAACTACTACTGTAATAATTAATAATAACTACAATAATATAATAACTGTAATAATCATTTCTAAACCCTTATTCAGACAGCCCTTTCCCCACATTTTGTTACAAGCCTTATTTTAAAATGGATTAAATAAAACATTTTTCCCTCATCAATCTACACACAATACCGGATACTGAAATATCAAATCTACATAAGTATTCAGATCCTTTATTCAGTACTTTGTTGAAGCTCCTTTGGCAGCGATTACAGCCTTGAGTATTCTTGGGTTTGACGTTACAAGCTTGCCACACGTGTATTTGGGGAGTTTCTCACATTCTTCTCTGCAGATCCTCTCAAGCTCTGTCAGGTTGGATGGAGAGTGTTGTTGCACAGCTATTTTCAGGTCTCTCCAGAGATGTTCGATCGGGTTCAAGTACCAGCTCTGGCTGGCCCACTCAAGGACATTCAGAGACTTGTCCCAAAGCCACTAGTGCATTGTCTTTGCTGTGTGCTTAGGGTCGTTGTCCTGTTGGAAGTTGAACCTTCGCCCCTGTCTGAGGACCTGAGAGCTTTGGAGCAGGTTTTCATCAAGGATCTCTGTACTTTGCTCCATTCATCTTTCCCTCGATACTGACTAGTCTCCCAGTCCCTTCCGCTGATAAACATCCCCACAGCATGATGCTGCCACCACCATGCTTCACCGTAGGGCTGCTGCCACCACTATGCTTCACCGTAGGGATGCTGCCACCACCATGCTTCACCGTAGGGATGGTGTCAGGTTTTCTTCCAGACGTGACGCTTGGCATTCAGGCCAAAGAGTTCAATATTGGTTTCATCAGACCAGAGAATCTTGTTTTCATGGTCTGAGAGTCCTTTAGGTACCTTTTGGCAAACTCCAAGCAGGCTGTCATGTTCCTTTTGCTGAGGATTGACCTCCGTCTGGCCACTCTACCATAAAGGCCTGATTGGTGGAGTGCTGCAGAAATGGTTGTCCTTCTGGAAGTTTCTCATCATCTCAACAGAAGCACTCTTGAGCTCTGTCAGTGTGACCATTGGGTTCTTGGTCACCTCCCTGACCAAGGCCCTTCTCCCCTGATTGCTCAGTTTGGCTGGGTAGCCAGCTCTAGGAAGAATATTGGTTCCAAACTTCTTCCATTTAAGAATGATGGAGGCCACTGTGTTCTTGGGTACCTTCAATGCTGCAGAAATGTTTTTGTTTCCCTCCCTTCCCCAGATCTGTGCCTCGACACAATCCTGTCTCGGTGCTCTACGGACAATTATTTCGACCTCATGGCTTGGTTTTTGCTGACATGCACTGTGGTACATTATGTGGTGCCTTTCCAAATCATGTCCAATCAAATGCATTTACCACAGATGGCCTCCAATCAAGTTGTAGAAACATCTCAAAGATTATAAATGTTTTTGCTTCGTCATTGTGGGATATTGTGTGTAGATTGATAATGGAAAGAATTGAAAAGATTTGATCAATTTTAGAATAAGGCTGTACGTTACGAAAATGTGGTCTGAATACTTTCTGAATGCACTGTATATGTTAGGATCAATGTTAGAGGCTTGAAACAGTGTTGATTGATTAAGGTATACCCTTCATAGACTTAATGTGAGTACAGTACTCTTCGGTTTCTCAGTGGGAACACCCAGGCCGTCTAAATCATTGATTTTCATTGTTTTGTTGACGACAACCTTTAAGTAATAGAGTCTTACGTTCTCTGGATACTATATATGTCATGCTGGGTTCATAGGAGTATGATCTCCATAAAGGCCTACATAGGACTAACAACCGACTAACAACAAACACACTAACAACAAACTAAACAACAGACAACAGACTAACAACAAACTAAACAACAGACTAACAACAGACTAAACAACAGACTAACAACAGACTAACAACAAACAACAGACTAACAACAAACTAACAACAAACAACAGACTAACAACAAACTAAACAACAGACCAACAACAGACTAACAACAGACTAACAGCAGACTAACAACAAACTAAACAACAGACTAAACAACAGACTAACAACAAACTAAACAACAGACTAACAACAGACTAACAGCAGACTAACAACAAACTAAACAACAGACTAAACAACAGACTAACAACAAACTAAACAACAGACTAACAACAGACTAACAGCATACTAACAACAGACTAACAACAGACTAACAACAGACTAACAACAGACTAACAACAAACTAAACAACAGACTAACAACAAACAACAGACTAACAACAAACTAAACAACAGACTAACAACAGACTAACAACAGACTAAACAACAGACTAAACAACAGACTAACAACAAACTAAACAACAGACTAACAACAGACTAACAACAAACTAAACAACAGACTAACAACAAACAACAGACTAACAACAAACTAAACAACAGACTAACAACAGACTAACAACAAACTAAACAACAGACTAACAACAGACTAACAACAGACTAACAACAGACTAACAACGGACTAACAACAGACTAACAACAGACTAACAACAGACTAACAACAGACTAACAACAGACTAACAACAAACAACAGACTAACAACAAACTAAACAACAGACTAACAACAGACTAAACAACAGACTAACAACAGACTAACAACAAACTAAACAACAGACTAACAACAGACTAAAAAACAGACTAACAACAGACTAAACAACAGACTAAACAACAGACTAACAACAAACTAAACAACAGACTAACAACAGACTAACAACGGACTAACAACAGACTAACAACAGACTAACAACAGACTAACAACAGACTAACAACAGACTAACAACAGACTAACAACAAACAACAGACTAACAACAAACTAAACAACAGACTAACAACAGACTAAACAACAGACTAACAACAGACTAACAACAAACTAAACAACAGACTAACAACAGACTAAACAACAGACTAACAACAGACTAACAACAGACTAACAACAGACTAACAACAGACTAAACAACAGACTAAACAACAGACTAAACAACAGACTAACAACAGACTAACAACAGACTAACAGCAGACTAAACAACAGACTAAACAACGGACTAACAACAGACTAACAACAGACCAAACAACAGACTAAACAGCAGACTAAACAACAGACTAAACAACAGACTAACAACAGACTAACAGCAGACTAAACAACAGACTAAACAACAGACTAACAACAGACTAACAACAGACTAACAACAGACTAACAACAGACTAACAACAGACTACAGACTAACAACAAACTAAACAACAGACTAACAACAGACTAACAACAAACAACAGACTAACAACAAACTAAACAACAGACTAACACCAGACTAACAACAAACAACAGACTAAACAACAGACTAAACAACAGACTAACAACAGACCAACAACAGACTAACAACAGACTAACAACAGACCAACAACAGACCATCACCAGACTAACCACAGGCTAACAACAGACTAACTACAGGCTAACAACAGACTAAACAACAGACTAACAACAGACTAAACAACAGACTAAACAACAGACTAAACAACAGACTAACAACAGACTAACAACAGACTAAACCACAGACTAACTACAGCCTTTTTCTGAATTAGGTTCAGAGTCGACAACATTACTTTCTGCTACTGAACCTGGCTTTATAATAAGAGATGAATGATCCAATCCAAGTAAATCACGAGACCATTTTCACGTGAAGTATTATTATCACTGTAGCCCCATTCTGTAATGAGGAAAAACCAGGCCATTTCAACATCCGACCTTGATTAGTTAGATAGAATGGCACCCAACTCTCCAAAGACCCTCACGAAGCTAATTGTATATCATTTCCCTTTTCATCTTTCATCAAATGTTTTTCTACTAGTATATCATTGTCACGCCCTGACCTTAGATATCTTTGTTTTTCTTTATTATTTTGGTTAGGTCAGGGTGTGACAAGGGTGGTATGTTTTTATCCTGTCTAAGGTTTTTTGTATGTTTATGGGGTTGGCACTGGTCTCCTTGTTTTGTATGTCTATGGTTGCCTAGATTGGTTCTCAATCAGAGGCAGCTGTGTATCGTTGTCTCTGATTGGGAACCATATTTAGGCAGCCATAGTCCTTGAGTATTTTGTGGGTTATTGTCTATGTGTTAGTTGCCTGTGTATGCACTTATCATATATATATATATATATATATATAAACATCACGTTTGTTTAAGTATTCTTCGTTAATAAATAGAAGATGTATTCAACTCACGCTGCGCCTTGGTCTCATCCATACAACGAACGTGACAATCGTTCTATATGATATATTTTATTAGAAGACATAAGCTGTGTTTGAATACCCATACTAACATACTGTATACTATATAGTTAATGAGTATATACTATATACTATTAGTTCATTTTAGTATACTGTAAACTAACGGTATTCTTTCAGTCGAGCCTAGTAGCGCTTCAGCCTGTCTACCGGAATTTGATGCTGTTGCTATGCAACCTATTGTTAGCTTGTTAGCATAACAAATTACTAGCTCGACATTTTATGACTTCGGGTGTGTTCTTAAATCCAATCTGGAGTGCCAGAGTGTGCTCTGGACGTTAGTAAATTTAGAGCGTTGTCAGATTTGTCCAGTTTGTAAATTCAGATTGTTTCGCTCTTGGAGCGTGTAGAGGGCACACTGGACGATCTGACCCGAGGAGTAGGGTTGATTCGAGCGTTCTGACCTTACAACGGCAGTCAAGCACCCGAGGCTAGTTTGAAGTATTATTAACGTTAGGTAGCTAGCTAACATACTGGTCCGTACTGCTGTAATGACATGCTATGTGGTTCGTAAAGGTTTGTGTAGCTAACAAATTGTCAGCCCAACATAACATGTACGGTAAGTTATTTGAAAAGCAATTACTTTATTACATGAATCAACATTTATTTATTTTAAACATTTTGTCTTAATTAGTTAAAGTAATGCATTTGTATCCGTTCTTCAGGTGCATATTTTTCCGCCATTTTCTTCAAATCTGAAAACGATGTGAAGAATTGCATTGTGGGCCCTAAAAGCACAGAAATAGTGTCCGGCTGCTTGTATACTTTGTATATTGGCGAATGTAGTACGACATCCGAGGACTTTTGGCATACTATTACAGTATACTATGACCAATAAGAATACTATATACTCAGTTTACTTACGTCACCAACAGTACGGTTAGTGCGCTTAGTATGAGTATTTTGAACACAGCTATAATATTAGTATTATGAGTATTTTGATCACACAGCTATAGTATCAGTATTATTCATATTTTGAACACGGCTATAGTATCAGTATTATCAGTATTTTGAACATGGCTATAGTATCAGTATTATCAGTATTTTGAACATGGCTATAGTATCAGTATTATGAGTATTTTGAACAAGGCTATAGTATCAGTATTATCAGTATTTTGAACACACGGCTATAGTATCAGTATTATTAGTATTTTGAACACAGCTATAGTATCAGTATTATCAGTATTTTGAACATGGCTATAGTATCAGTATTTTGAACATTATCAGTATTATTAGTATTTTGAACACAGCTATTAGTATCAGTATTATCAGTATTTTGAACACATATATAGTATCAGTATTATGAGTATTTTGAACACAGCTATAGTATCAGTATTACACTAGTATTATTGCTTTAGCCTGTCAACCCTACTCTCAATGCCAAACCAGACAAATATATTTTTCTCATCGTAGGCTAATATCTTTTTGATTTTATTTTATTATGTGTTCTAAGGGTATCAGTAGAACATGCAAATCAGTTACCACACAGGCAGTACAAAATCACACCTCAGAGCTAGCCGATATTCCACACTAGGACCTATAGTTTCACGTAGATCATGGGTACATCCATGGGGTGGCAGGGTAGCCTAGTGGTTAGAGTGTTGGACTAGTAACCGGAAGGTTGCAAGTTCAAATCCCTGAGCTGATAAGGTACAAATCTGTCGTTCTGCCCCTGGACAGGCAGTTAACCCACTGTTCCCAGGCCATCATTGAAAATAAAATTTGTTTTTAACTGACTTGCCTAGTTAAATAAAGGGAAAAAAATAAATCCCAAATGGCACACTATTTCTCTGTATCGTGCACTATTTTTGGTCTCTGGTTAAAAGTAGTGCACTACATAGAAAATAGGGTCCCATAGGCCCCTCATCAAAAGTAGTGCACTACATAGGGAATAGGGTCCCATAGGCCCCTCGTCAAAAGTAGTGCACTACATAGGGAATAAGGTAGCCATTTGGAACGCGAACCGTATGAGTATTACTCAGAGAAACCCGACCACCCAGTCACTAAGCGGCGTATTGAACCGTTCACATTTAAATGCACGTTTTCATTGATCAACTTCTGCTACATTTATATGCAGTGCAGAAACTAGTCCTATGGAAATCCATCTCATTGACATTTATAGGAATTTAGCTACTTGATCCTGTGGTCACGAGATAATTTGATTGTGATGTGTGTGTGGCGTGTGCGTGTGTGTGTGCGTGTGTGTGTGTGTGTGCGTGTGCGTGTGTGTGTGTGTGTGTGTGTGTGTGTGTGTGTGTGTGTGTGTGTGTGTGTGTGTGTGTGTGTGTGTGTGTGTGTGTGTGTGTGTGTGTGTGTGTGTGTGTGTGTGTGCGTGCGTGCGTGTGCCTGTGCGTGAGCATGTATGTTTGGTCACCAAATAGTTTGCATATAACAATCTGATCTGTGCTCTGTGTGATATATCATTGATTATTTAAGCTTGTAAACTAGCTGCGAATTAATTGAAGGAGAACCATGGTGGTATTGATTGTAGCTGATGTCATGTAGATTGCTCTGACCGTACCACAGCGAGGCGTCTAACCTCGGCACACCCCTGGGATGAACTGAAAGAACATGAGACTCCCAGGCTGGTACCAAACAGAACATAGCTCTCCCTCAACACTTAGAAACACACGTTCACACGTACAGTGAAATGATTCAGAACCCTTGACTTTTCCCACATTGTGTTTACGTTTTCAGCCTTGGTTCTAAAACAGATGAAATAAATGTTCCCCACGTCATCAGTATAACAGGTTTTATACATCTGGTTTTTGCTTTGCCATTATGGGGGATATGTTGATGAGGGAAACAAATATATTGAATCCATTTTAGAATCAGAAAAAAATTATAAATTCAGAATGCATTGTGTGTTCAGTAAGAGTAAGAGGCCGGTCTGTGGTACATGCAGAAGCACTCACTCGGAATATAATAACATACTACTCACCAAGTCAAGCAAGTCTGAACAACAAACTTTTGGTTTATATTCGATTGAGTTGTCAACATACACTACCGTTAAAGTTTGGGGTCACTTAGAAATGTCCTTGTTTTCCATATAAATCATACAATGAAATGAGTTGCAAAATTAATAGGAAATATAAGTCAAGACGTTGACAAGGTTAGAAATAATGATTTTTTAATTTAAATAATAATTGTGTCCTTCAAACCTTGCTTTCGCCAAAGAATCCTTCAATTGTGGCCAATTACAGCAGAGCTTTGGTGTTCTTGTTGTCAATGTGTTGAGGTAATCTGAAGAGATTTCACCCCGTGCTTCCTGAAACACCTCCCACAAGATGGATTGGCTTGATGGGCTCTTCTTACGTACCATACGGTCAAGCTGCTCCCACAACAGCTCAATAGGGTTGACTGTGCTGGCCACTCCATTATAGACAGAATACCAGCTCTTACCGAAATAGTGCTTTGGGTCATTGTCCTGTTGTAGGAGGAAATTGGCTCCAAATAAGCATTGCAAAATGGAGTGATAGCCTTCCTTCTTAAGGATCCCTTTTACCCTGTACAAATCTCCCACTTTACCACCAGCAACTCACCCCCAGACCATCACATCGCCTCCACCATGTTTGACAGATGGCGTCAAGGACTCCTCCAGCATCTTTTCATTGTTTCTGCATCTCACGAATGATCTTCTTTGTGATCCGAACAAACAGTTTGATCACACTTAGATTTGTCTGTCCATAACACCTTTTTTTCCAATCTTCCTCTGTCCAGTGTCTGTGTTCTTTCGACCGATCTTAATCTTTTCTTTTTATTAGCCAGTCTGAGATATGCCTTTTTCTTTGCAACTCTGCCTAGAAGGCCAGCATCCCGGAGTCGCCTCTTCACTGTTGACATGGAGACTGGACAGAGGAACTCTGACTAGAAGGCCAGCATCCCGGAGTCGCCTCTTCACTGTTGACATGGAGACTGGACAGAGGAACTCTGCCTAGAAGGCCAGCATCCCGGAGTCGCCTCTTCACTGTTGATGTTGAGACTGGACAGAGGAACTCTGCCTTGAAGGCCAGCATCCCGGAGTCGCCTCTTCACTGTTGACATGGAGACTGGACAGAGGAACTCTGCCTAGAAGGCCAGCATCCCGGAGTCGCCTCTTCACTGTTGACATGGAGACTGGACAGAGGAACTCTGCCTAGAAGGCCAGCATCCTGGAGTCGCCCCCTCACTGTTGACATGGAGACTGGACAGAGGAACTCTGCCTAGAAGGCCAGCATCCCGGAGTCGCCTCTTCACTGTTGACATGGAGACTGGACAGAGGAACTCTGACTAGAAGGCCAGCATCCCGGAGTCGCCTCTTCACTGTTGATGTTGAGACTGGACAGAGGAACTCTGACTAGAAGGCCAGCATCCCGGAGTCGCCTCTTCACTGTTGATGTTGAGACTGGACAGAGGAACTCTGCCTTGAAGGCCAGCATCCCGGAGTCGCCTCTTCACTGTTGACATGGAGACTGGACAGAGGAACTCTGCCTAGAAGGCCAGCATCCCGGAGTCGCCTCTTCACTGTTGACATGGAGACTGGACAGAGGAACTCTGCCTAGAAGGCCAGCATCCCGGAGTCGCCCCCTCACTGTTGACATGGAGACTGGACAGAGGAACTCTGCCTAGAAGGCCAGCATCCCGGAGTCGCCTCTTCACTGTTGACATTGAGACTGTTTTGAGAACTTATTTAATGAAGCTGCCAGTTGATCCTGTCATGTTCAACTGTTGATGTTAAACTGGAAGAGAACTAAAATACAAATAAAAGTGCCAGCATCCAATCTGAGAGGCCTTAAATAGTTGATGTATTTAGGACTTAGCAAGTCAGTTAAGAACAGATTCTTATTTACAATGACGGCCTAGAAACAGTGGGTTAACTTCACTGTTGACATGGAGAACAACAGAGGAACTCTGACTCAATCCAGCAACCTTTTCGGTTACTGGACATGGAGACTGGACCACTAGGCTACTCTGCCTGAGGTTTTGGCATCCCGGCCAACTTCACTGTTGACTTTGAAAGTTTTGCAGATATTATTTAATGAAGCTGCCAGTTGATGGCTTTGTTCTTAACACTTGTTAAATGGAAAGAGTAGAATAAAATACAAAGAAAAGTGCTCAACACTTCAATCTGGAAAGAGGATTTAAATAGATATGTATGTATTTAACTTAGGAAAGAGAGAATAATAGGACAGATTTTATTTACAATGACGGCCTAGAAACAGTGGGTTAACAGAGGTTTTGTTCAGTGGCAGAACAACAGAAAGAGTGATTCAATCCAGCAACAGAGGTTTTGGTTGGCCAACACTCTAACCACTGGAAAGGTTACCTGGACAGAGGTTTTGGTTGGCCAACACACTTATGGAAAGAGAGAATAGATAGGACAGAGGTTTTGGTTGGCCAACACTCTTATGGAAAGAGAGAATAGATAGGACAGAGGTTTTGGCTGGCCAACACACTTATGGAAAGAGAGAATAGATAGGACAGAGGTTTTGGCTGGCCAACACTCTTATGGAAAGAGAGAATAGATAGGACAGAGGTTTTGGTTGGCCAACACTCTTATGGAAAGAGAGAATAGATAGGACAGAGGTTTTGGCTGGCCAACACTCTTATGGAAAGAGAGAATAGATAGGACAGAGGTTTTGGTTGGCCAACACTCTTATGGAAAGAGAGAATAGATAGGACAGAGGTTTTGGTTGGCCAACACACTTATGGAAAGAGAGAATAGATAGGACAGAGGTTTTGGTTGGCCAACACACTTATGGAAAGAGAGAATAGATAGGACAGAGGTTTTGGTTGGCCAACACTCTTATGGAAAGAGACAAAAGAGTCTCCCGACCCCTCCTGTCTCAGCCTCAATTATTTATGCTGCAGTAGTTTATGTGTCAGGGGGCTAGGATCAGTCTGTTATATCTGGAGTACTTCTCCTTTCTTATCCGGTGTCCTGTGTGAATTTAAGTATGCTGTCTCTAATTCTCTCTCTTTTTTCTCTCTCTCTTTCTTTCTATCTCTCTCTCGGAGGACCTGAGCCCTAGGACCATGCCTCAGGACTACCTGGCCTGATGACTCCTTGCTGTCCCTAGTCCACCTGGCTGTGCTGCTGCACCAGTTTCAACTGTTCTGCCTGCGGCTATGGAACCCTGACCTGTTCACCGGACAAGCTACCTGTCCCAGACCTGCTGTTTTCAAACTCTCTAGATCGGCTATGAAAAGCCAACTGACATTTACTCCTGAGGTGCTGACCTGTTGCACCCTCTACAACCACAGTGATTATTATTATTTGACCCTGCTGGTCATCCATGAACATCTTGGCCATGTTTTGTTATAATCTCTACCCGGCACAGCCAGAAGAGGACTGACCACCCCTCATAGCCTGGTTCCTCTCTAGGTTTCTTCCTAGGTTTTGGCCTTTCTAGGGAGTTTTTCCTAGCCGCCGTGCTTCTACACCTGCATTGCTTGCTGTTTGGGGTTTTAGGCTGGGTTTCTGTACAGCACTTTGTGACATAGGTTGATGTAAGAAGGGCATTATAAATATATTTGAATGATTTAATACATGGAAGATTTGGGGTGGCAGGGTAGCCTAGTGGTTAGAGTGTAGAGGCGGCAGGGTAGCCTAGTGGTTAGAGCATTGGACTAGTAACCGAAAGGTTGCAAGTTCAAATCCCCAAGCTGACAAGGTACAACATCTGTCGTTCTACCCCTGAACAGGCAGTTAACCCACTGTTCCTAGACCGTCATTGAAAATAAGAATTTGTTCTTAATTGACTTGCCTAGTAAAATAAACGATTTTTAAAAAAGGCCACATGCCATTTGTTTCTATCCTTGAATTTCTTTCTCTCTCTCCTTGAATTTCTTGCTCTCTCTCTCTGTCTCTCTCTGTCTCTCTCTCCTTCATTATCTCATTCCCTCTCTATCTCTATCTCTTCCATTCTCTCATTCCCTCTCTCTCATTTATTCTCTCTGTATATCTCTCTCTCTCCTCCAATCTCTCATTATCTCTCAGTTTCTCTCCAATCTCTCATTATTCCCTCTCGGTTTCTCTCTCTCCTCCATTCTCTTATTCTCTCTCTATCTCTGACTCTCTCCTCCATTCTGTCATTCCCTCTGTTTCTCTCTCTCTCTCCTCTATTTAGTCGTTCCAGTTCTGTCTCTCTAGGGAGGGAGGGCGAGGGAGAGGGAGAGTGCTAGAGAGGGAAGGAGGGAGGGAGGGAGGGATTGTTTTATAGCCATTGTCTGGTGCTATGAGAAGGAATGTTGTTGTGTGTTCCTAACACCTTGAGAAAAATATAGTGTCTCTGTGCTATATTGAAGGATATAATGTCTCCGTGCTATATTGAAAGATATTGTGTGTCTCTGTGCTATATTGAAAGATATAATGTCTCTGTGCTATATTGAAAGATATAATGTCTCTGTGCTATATTGAAAGATATAATGTCTCCGTGCTATATTGAAAGATATAATGTCTCCGTGCTATATTGAAAGATATAATGTCTCCGTGCTATATTGAAAGATATAATGTCTCCGTGCTATATTGAAAGATATAATGTCTCTGTGCTATATTGAAAGATATAAATATTGAAAGATATAATGTCAGACAGATTGAAAGATATAATGTGTGCTATATTGAAAGATATAATGTCTCTGTGCTATATTGAAAGATATAATGTCTGTGCTATATTGAAAGATATAATGTCTCTGTGCTATATTGAAAGATATAATGTCTCCGTGCTATATTGAAAGATATAATGTCTCTGTGCTATATTGAAAGATATAATGTCTCTGTGCTATATTGAAAGATATAATGTCTCTGTGCTATATTGAAAGATATAATGTCTCTGTGCTATATTGAAAGATATAATGTCACTGTGCTATATTGAAAGATATAATGTCTCTGTGCTATATTGAAAGATATAATGTCTCTTGATATTGAAAGATATAATGTCTCTGTGCTATATTGAAAGATATAATGTCTCGGAGGATATACCACTTATTGAAACACCATCTGATTGAAAGATATAATGTCTCCGTGCTATATTGAAAGATATAACACTGATAAATGTGCACATGAAAGATATAATGTCTCCGTATAATGTCTCCCTATATTGAAAGATATAATGTCCTCATATTGAAAGATATAATGTCTTCCAAATGTCAGACAGAGGGGTCATCCTCCCCAGTCCCTCCCTCACTCCCCTCCACCTCCCCAGGTGGCCCTCCCCACGTCCACCTCCCCAGTCCCTCCCGGAGGTCCCACTCCACCACCATCTGAGTCCTCCACTGATCCATGTGCACATGTCTTCCAAACCTCCCTCCACCTCCCCAGTCCCTCCCTCACTCCCCTCCACCTCCCCCAGTCCTCCCCCACCTCCCCAGTCCTCCCCAGTCCCTCCCTCACTCCCCTCCACCTCCACCAGTCCTCCCCTCCACCTCCACCACCTCCCCTCCACCTCCCCAGACCTCCCCCAGTCCTCCCCAGTCCCTCCCTCACTCCCCTCCACCTCCACCAGTCCTCCCCTCCACCTCCCCAGTCCTCCCCAGTCCCTCCCTCACTCCCCTCCACCTCCACCAGTCCCCCTCCACCTCCCCACCTCCCCAGTCCCTCCCTCCACCCCCCCACCTCCCCAGTCCCTCCCTCACTCCCCTCCACCTCCCCAGTCCCTCCCTCACTCCCTCCACCTCCCCAGTCCCTCCCTCACTCCCCTCCACCTCCACCAGTCCTCCCCTCCACCTCCACCAGTCCCCCCTCACTCCCCTCCATCTCCACCAGTCCTCCCCTCCACCTCCACCAGTCCTCCCACTCCCCTTCACCTCCACCAGTCCTCCCCTCACTCCCCTCCACCTCCCCCTCAGTCCTCCCCAGTCCCTCCCTCACCTCCCCTCCACCTCCACCTCCCCAGTCCTCCCCTCCACCTCCCCAGTCCTCCCCAGTCCCTCCATCTCCACTCCCCTCCACCAGTCCTCCCCTCCACCTCCCCAGTCCTCCCCAGTCCCTCCCTCACTCCCCTCCACCTCCACCAGTCCTCCCCTCCACCTCCCCAGTCCCTCCCTCACTCCCTCCCTCACTCCCCTCCACCTCCACCAGTCCTCCCCTCCACCTCCCCAGTCCTCCCCAGTCCCTCCCTCACTCCCCTCCACCTCCACCAGTCCTCCCCTCCACCTCCCCAGTCCCTCCCCAGTCCCCCCTCACTCCCCTCCACCTCCACCAGTCCTCCCTCCACCTCCCCAGTCCTCCCCAGTCCCTCCCTCACTCCCATCCACCTCCCCAGTCCTTCCCAGTCCCCCCTCACTCCCATCCACCTCCACCAGTCCTCCCCTCCACCTCCCCAGTCCTCCCCTCCACCTCCCCAGTCCTCCCCTCCACCTCCACCAGTCCTCCCCTCCACCTCCCCAGTCCTCCCCTCCACCTCCCCCCTCAGTCCTCCCCTCCACCTCCCCAGTCCTCCCCCATCCACCTCCACCAGTCCTCCCCTCCACCTCCCCAGTCCTCCCCTCCACCTCCACCAGTCCTCCCCTCCACCTCCCCAGTCCTCCCCTCCACCTCCACCTCCCCAGTCCTCCCCCCTCCACCTCCCCTGTCCTCCCCTCCAACTTTCCAGTCCTCCCCTCCCTTCAACCGCCCCAGTCTTCCCCTCCACATTCCCAGAAATTCCCCCCCTCCACATCCCCAGTCCTCCCCTCTACCTCCCCTGTCCTCCCCTCCAACTTTCCAGTCCTCCCCTCCCTTCAACCTCCCCAGTCTTCCCCTCCACATTCCCAGAACTTCCCTTCCCCCACCTCCCCAGTCCTGTCAGAATACTAAGAGTTACTACAGAATGATAGAATACTAAGAGTTACTACAGAATAATAGAATACTAAGGGTTACTACAGAATACTAAGGGTTACTACAGAATGATATAATACTAAGGGTTACTACAGAATGACAGAGGAACTCTGCCTAGAAGGCCAGCATCCAGAATCTTCACTGTTGGTTGAGACTGGACAGAGGATATAGAAGGCCAGCATCCCGGGTTACTGTTGATGTTGAGACTGGACAGAGGAACTCTGCCTAGAAGGCCAGCATCCCGGAGTCGCCTCTTCACTGTTGACGTTGAGACTGGGCAGAGGAACTCTGCCTAGAAGGCCAGCATCCCGGAGTCGCCTCTTCACTGTTGAAGGTTAAGACTGGACAGAGGAACTCTGCCTAGAAGGCCAGCATCCCGGAGTCGCCTCTTCACTGTTGACGTTGAGACTGGACAGAGGAACTCTGCCTAAAAGGCCAGCATCCCGGAGTCGCCTCTTCACTGTTGACGTTGAGACTGGACAGAGGAACTCTGCCTAGAAGGCCAGCATCCCAGAGTCGCCTCTTCACTGTTGATGTTGAGACTGGACAGAGGAACTCTGTTTTGTGGGTACTATTTAATGAAGCTGTCAGTTGATGACTTGTGAGGCGTCTGTTTCTCAAACTAGACACACTAATGTACTTGTCCTCGTGCTCAGTTGTGCACCGGGGTCTCCCACTCCTCTTTCTATTCTGGTTAGAGCCACTTTGCGCCGTTCTGTGAAGGGAGTATTACACAGCGTTGTACGAGATCTTCAGTTTCTTGGAAATTTCTCGCATGGAATAGCCTTCATTTCTCAGAACAAGAATAGACTAACGATTTTCAGAAGAAAGGTCTTTGAGATGTTTCTACAACTTGACTGGAGTCCTCCTGTGGTAAATTAAATTGATTGAACATGATTTGGAAAGGCTCACACTTGCCTATTTAAGGGTCCACAGTTGACAGGTGCATGTCAGAGAAAAAAACAAGCCATGAGGTCGAAGGAATTGTCAGTAGAACGCCGAGACAGGATTGTGTCGAAGCACAGATCTGGGGAAGGGTACAGAAACAGACTCTGCAGCATTGAAGGTCCCCAAGAACACAGTGGCCTCCATCATTCTTAAATGGAAGACGTTTGGAACCACCAAGACTCTTCCTAGAGCTGCCCGCCCGGACAAACTCATCATTCAGGGGAGAAGGGCCTTGGTCAGGGAGGTGACCAAGAACCCGATGGTCACTCTGACAGAGCTCTAGACTTCCTCTGTGGAGATGGGAGAAACTTCCAGAAGGATAATCATCTCCGCAGCACTACACCAATCAGGCCTTTATGGTAGAGTGGCCAACGGGAAGCCACTCCTCAGTAAAGGCACATGACAGCCCGCTTGGAGTTTGCCAAAAGGCTCACTCCCCTCCACCTCCACCAGTCCTCCCCTCCACCTCCACCAGTCCTCCCCTCCACCTCCCCAGACCTCCCCTCCACCTCCCCAGTCCCTCCCTCACTCCCCTCCACCTCCACCAGTCCTCCCCTCCACCTCCCCAGTCCTCCCCAGTCCCTCCCTCACTCCCCTCCACCTCCACCAGTCCCCCCTCACTCCCCTCCACCTCCACCAGTCCTCCCCTCCACCTCCCCAGTCCTCCCCAGTCCCTCCCTCACTCCCCTCCACCTCCCCAGTCCCTCCCTCACTCCCCTCCACCTCCCCAGTCCCTCCCTCACTCCCCTCCACCTCCACCAGTCCTCCCCTCCACCTCCACCAGTTCCCCCCTCACTCCCCTCCATCTCCACCAGTCCTCCCCAGTCCCTCCCTCACTCCCCTCCACCTCCACCAGTCCTCCCCTCCACCTCCCCAGTCCTCCCCAGTCCCTCCCTCACTCCCCTCCACCAGTCCTCCCCTCCACCTCCCCAGTCCTCCCCAGTCCCTCCCTCACTCCCCTCCACCTCCACCAGTCCTCCCCTCCACCTCCCCAGTCCCTCCCTCACTCCCTCCCTCACTCCCTCCCTCACTCCCCTCCACCTCCACCAGTCCTCCCCTCCACCTCCCCAGTCCTCCCCAGTCCCTCCCTCACTCCCCTCCACCTCCACCAGTCCTCCCCTCCACCTCCCCAGTCCCTCCCCAGTCCCCCCTCACTCCCTCCCTCACTCCCATCCACCTTCACCAGTCCTCCCCTCCACCTCCCCAGTCCTCCCCTCCACCTCCCCAGTCCTCCCCTCCACCTCCACCAGTCCTCCCCTCCACCTCCCCAGTCCTCCCCTCCACCTCCCCAGTCCTCCCCTCCACCTCCCCAGTCCTCCCCTCCACCTCCCCAGTCCTCCCCTCCACCTCCCCAGTCCTCCCCTCCACCTCCCCAGTCCTCCCCTCCACCTCCCCAGTCCTCCCCTCCACCTCCCCTGTCCTCCCCTCCAACTTTCCAGTCCTCCCCTCCCTTCAACCGCCCCAGTCTTCCCCTCCACATTCCCAGAAATTCCCTCCCCTCCACGTCCCCAGTCCTCCCCTCCACCTCCCCTGTCCTCCCCTCCAACTTTCCAGTCCTCCCCTCCCTTCAACCTCCCCAGTCTTCCCCTCCACATTCCCAGAACTTCCCTTCCCCCACCTCCCCAGTCCTGTCAGAATACTAAGAGTTACTACAGAATGATAGAATACTAAGAGTTACTACAGAATGATAGAATACTAAGGGTTACTACAGAATACTAAGGGTTACTACAGAATGATATAATACTAAGGGTTACTACAGAATGATATAATACTAAGGGTTACTACAGAATGATAGAATACTAAGGGTTACTACAGAATGATAGAATACTAAGGGTTACTACAGAATGATATAATACTAAGGGTTACTACAGAATGATAGAATACTAAGGGTTACTACAGAATGTTAGAATACTAAGGGTTACTACAGAATGATAGAATACTAAGGGTTACTACAGAATGATAGAATACTAAGGGTTACTACAGAATGTTAGAATACTAAGGGTTACTACAGAATGATAGAATACTAAGGGTTACTACAGAATGTTAGAATACTAAGGGTTACTACAGAATGTTAGAATACTAAGGGTTACTACTGCGTTCATCCACCTCTGGCCTGCTCGCCTCCCTACCACTGAGGAAGTACAGCTCCCGCTCAGCCCAGTCAAAACTGTTCGCTGCCCTGGCCCCCCAATGGTGGAACAAACTCCCTCACGACGCCAGGACAGCGGAGTCAATCACCACCTTCCGGAGACACCTGAAACCCCACCTCTTTAAGGAATACCTAGGATAGGATAAGTAATCCCTCTCACCCCCCCCCCTTAAGTTTTAGATGCACTATTGTAAAGTGACTGTTCCACTGGATGTCATAAGGTGAATGCACCAATTTGTAAGTCGCTCTGGATAAGAGCGTCTGCTAAATGACTTAAATGTAATGTAAATGTAGAATACTAAGGGTTACTACAGTAATGTAAGCAGAATTGTGTGAATGTTAGAATTAGACCATGGTCAAATCTTTGTCAAACACTTTCAAATACTTCACTAACTGGTGAAGACTAAGGGTTACTACAGAATGTTAGAATACTTCACTAACTGGTGAAGACTAAGGGTTACTACAGAATGTTAGAATACTAAGGGTTACTACAGAATGTTAGAATACTAACAGAATGTTAGAATACTAAGGGTTACTACAGAATGTTAGAATACTTCACTAACTGGTGAAGAATAAGGGTTACTACAGAATGTTAGAATACTTCACTAACTGGTGAATACTAAGGGTTACTACAGAATGTTAGAATACTAAGGGTTACTACAGAATGTTAGAATACTAAGGGTTACTACAGAATGTTAGAATACTTCACTAACTGGTGAAGACTAAGGGTTACTACAGAATGTTAGAATACTAAGGGTTACTACAGAATGTTAGAATACTAAGGGTTACTACAGAATGTTAGAATACTAAGGGTTACTACAGAATGTTAGAATACTAAGGGTTACTACAGAATGTTAGAATACTTCACTAACTGGTGAAGAATAAGGGTTACTACAGAATGTTAGAATACTTCACTAACTGGTGAATACTAAGGGTTACTACAGAATGTTAGAATACTAAGGGTTACTACAGAATGTTAGAATACTAAGGGTTACTACAGAATGTTAGAATACTTCACTAACTGGTGAAGACTAAGGGTTACTACAGAATGTTAGAATACTTCACTAACTGGTGAATACTAAGGGTTACTACAGAATGTTAGAATACTAAGGGTTATTACAGAATGTTAGAATACTTCACTAACTGGTGAATACTAAGGGTTACTACAGAATGTTAGAATACTAAGGGTTATTACAGAATGTTAGAATACTAATGGTTACTACAGAATGTTAGAATACTAAGGGTTATTACAGAATGTTAGAATACTAACGGTTATTACAGAATGTTAGAATACTTCACTAACTGGTGAAGACTACTTGATCTCCAAGCTAAATGAAACGTACCTCAAATACTTTTTTAAATATTTAAATTATTTGAAAGTGTTTGACATCATGTATTTGACCCTGAGTGAAGAGACGATAAATGAGATAGGACACGACAGACTAGGGCGGGTCCCTTTTAGAATGTTTGAGTTATGTCTCATGGTTTATATAGATAGAACAGAATTTCCTAGCTATAGTGAGCAGTCGGCACTGGGGTTAAAAAGGGAAATGGAATGCCAGTCCTACCCAAAACACTGGGTGCGGACCAGAGAGTAGGAACACACCCAGAGGCATGCCTAGCCTACACATGTCCCATAGTGATGACATCATTCTCTAAATACTGTAACAGCCTTAATTCCTTCTCTATAGTTATGGATTCTACATAGTGATGACATCATTCTCTAAATACTGTAACAGCCTTACTTCCTCCTCTATAGTTCTGGATGGTACATAGTGATGACATCATTCCTTTTGCAGTAGTGAGCTGTGACAGAAAGAGTTGTGTTATGTCCTACCATGCCAGCCTTAGACTAGCGTAATTTATATAAACAGTAAGGTAGTAGCACAATCAGACAAAGACAGACAGAACCAAGCAGATACCATTCAGACACCAGTCTAAACGTCAACGGTGAAGAGGTCACCCTGGGGTGCTGGCCATCTAGCCAGAGTTGCAAAGGAAAACGCCATATCTCAGACTGGCCAAAAAGAAGAAAAATCTAAGATGGGCAAAAGAATACAGACACTGGACAGAGGAACTCTGCCTAGAAGGCCAGCATCCCAGAGTCGCCTCTTCACTGTTGACGTTGAGACTGGACAGAGGAACTCTGCCTAGAAGGCCAGCATCCCGGAGTCGCCTCTTCACTGTTGACATTGAGACTGGACAGAGGAACTCTGCCTAGAAGGCCAGCATCCCGGAGTCTCCTCTTCACTGTTGACGTTGAGACTGGACAGAGGAACTCTGCCTAGAAGGCCAGCATCCCAGAGTCGCCTCTTCACTGTTGACGTTGAGACTGGACAGAGGAACTCTGCCTAGAAGGCCAGCATCCCGGAGTCGCCTCTTCACTGTTGACATTGAGACTGGACAGAGGAACTCTGCCTAGAAGGCCAGCATCCCGGAGTCTCCTCTTCACTGTTGACGTTGAGACTGGACTTCTGCCTACTGTTGTTGACGTTGAGACTGGACAGAGGAACTCTGCCTAGAAGGCCAGCATCCGGAGTCACTTCTTCACTGTTGAGTTGAGACTGGACAGAGGAACTCTGCCTAGAAGGCCAGCATCACTGTTGACGTTGAGACTGGACAGAGGAACTCTGCCTAGAAGGCCAGCATCCCAGAGTCGCCTCTTCACTGTTGACGTTGAGACTGGACAGAGGAACTCTGCCTAGAAGGCCAGCATCCCGGAGTCGCCTCTTCAGTTGACGTTGAGACTGGACAGAGGAACTCTGCCTAGAAGGCCAGCATCCCGAGTCACCTCTTCACTGTTGGACGTTGAGACTGGACAGACTGGAACTCTGCCTAGAAGGCCAGCATCCCAGAGTCGCCTCTTCACTGTTGACGTTGAGACTGGACAGAGGAACTCTGCCTAGAAGGCCAGCATCCCGGAGTCACCTCTTCACTGTTGACGTTGAGACTGGACAGAGGAACTCTGCCTAGAAGGCCAGCATCCCGGAGTCGCCTCTTCACTGTTGATGTTGAGACTGGACAGAGGAACTCTGCCTAGAAGGCCAGCATCCCGGAGTCGCCTCTTCACTGTTGACGTTGAGACTGGACAGAGGAACTCTGCCTAGAAGGCCAGCATCCCGGATTCGCCTCTTCACTGTTGATGTTGAGACTGGACAGAGGAACTCTGTTTTCTTCACTGTTGATGTTGAGACTGGACTATTTAATGAAGCTGCCAGTTGATGACTTGTGAGGCGTCTGTTTCTCAAACTAGACACACTAATGTACTTGTCCTCGTGCTCAGTTGTGCACCGGGGTCTCCCACTCCTCTTTCTATTCTGGTTAGAGCCACTTTGCGCCGTTCTGTGAAGGGAGTATTACACAGCGTTGTACGAGATCTTCAGTTTCTTGGAAATTTCTCGCATGGAATAGCCTTCCTTTCTCAGAACAAGAATAGACTAACGAGTTTCAGAAGAAAGGTCTTTGAGATGTTTCTACAACTTGACTGGAGTCCTCCTGTGGTAAATTAAATTGATTGAACATGATTTGGAAAGGCTCACACTTGCCTATTTAAGGGTCCACAGTTGACAGGTGCATGTCAGAGAAAAAAACAAGCCATGAGGTCGAAGGAATTGTCAGTAGAACGCCCAGACAGGATTGTGTCGAAGCACAGATCTGGGGAAGGGTACAGAAACAGACTCTGCAGCATTGAAGGTCCCCAAGAACACAGTGGCCTCCATCATTCTTAAATGGAAGACGTTTGGAACCACCAAGACTCTTCCTAGAGCTGCCCGCCCGGACAAACTCATCATTCAGGGGAGAAGGGCCTTGGTCAGGAGGTGACCAAGAACCCGATGGTCACTCTGACAGAGCTCTAGACTTCCTCTGTGGAGATGGGAGAAACTTCCAGAAGGATAATCATCTCCGCAGCACTACACCAATCAGGCCTTTATGGTAGAGTGGCCAACGGGAAGCCACTCCTCAGTAAAGGCACATGACAACCCGCTTGGAGTTTGCCAAAAGGCTCACTCCCCTCCACCTCCAAGTCCTCCCCTCCACCTCCACCAGTCCTCCCCTCCACCTCCCCAGACCTCCCCTCCACCTCCCCAGTTTTCCCCTCCACCTCCACCAGTCCTCCCCTCCACCTCCCCAGTCCTCCCCAGTCCCTCCCTCATCCCCTCCACCTCCACCAGTCCCCCTCATCCCCTCCACCTCCACCAGTCCTCCCCTCCACCTCCCCAGTCCTCCCCAGTCCCTCCCTCACTCCCCTCCACCTCCCCAGTCCCTCCCTCACACCTCCACCTTCCCCTCCACCTCCCCAGTCCTCCCCAGTCCCTCCCTCACTCCCCTCCACCTCCCCAGTCCTCCCTCACTCCCCTCCACCTCCCCAGTCCCTCCCTCACCCCCTCCACCTCCACCAGTCCTCCCCTCCAGACCAGTCCTCCCCTCCACCTCCACCAGTCCTCCCCTCCACCTCCCCAGTCCTCCCCTCCACCTCCACCAGTCCTCCCCTCCACCTCCCCAGTCCCTCCCTCACTCCCTCCACCTCCACCAGTCCTCCCCTCCACCTCCCCAGTCCTCCCCAGTCCCTCCCTCAACCAGTCCTCCCCTCCACCTCCCCAGTCCTCCCCAGTCCCTCCCTCAACCTCCAAGTCCTCCCCTCCACCTCCCCAGTCCCTCCCCAGTCCCCCTCACTCCCCACCTCCAATCCTCCCCTCCACCTCCCCAGTCCTCCCCAGTCCCTCCCTCAGGATCCACCTCCCCAGTCCTTCCCAGTCCCCCCTCACTCCCATCCACCTCCACCAGTCCTCCCCTCCACCTCCCCAGTCCTCCCCTCCACCTCCCCAGTCCTCCCCTCCCACCTCCACCAGTCCTCCCCTCCACCTCCCCAGTCCTCCCCTCCACCTCCCCAGTCCTCCCCTCCAATCACCTCCCCAGTCCTCCCCTCCAACCAGTCCTCCCCTCCACCTCCCCAGTCCTCCCCTCCACCTCCACCAGTAACCTCCCCAGTCCTCCCCTCCACCTCCCCTGTCCTCCCCCTCCAACTTTCCAGTCCTCCCCTCCCTTCAACCGCCCCAGTCTTCCCCTCCACATTCCCATTTCTCCCCTCCACATCCCCAGTTTTCCACCTCCCCTGTCCTCCCCTCCAATTTCAGTCCTCCCCTCCCTTCAACCTCCCCAGTCTTCCCCTCCACATTCCCAGAACTTCCCTTCCCCCACCTCCCCAGTCCTGTCAGAATACTAAGAGTTACTACAGGATGATAGAATACTAAGAGTTACTACAGAATGATAGAATACTAAGGGTTACTACAGAATACTAAGGGTTACTACAGAATGATATAATACTTTTACAGAATGACAGAGGAACTCTGCCTAGAAGGCCAGCAAACTGTTGAGTTGAGACTGGACAGAGGAACTCTGCCTAAAGGCCAGCATCCCGGAGTTCTTCACTGTTGATTGAGACTGGACAGAGGAACTCTCCCACCAAAATCCCGGAATCTTCACTGTTGATGAGATGGGCAGAGGAACTCTGCCTAGAAAAATCCCGGAGACTGTAAGACTGGACAGAGGAACTCTGCCTAGATTAGCATCCCAGAGTCCTCTTCACTGTTGATGTTGAGACTGGACAGAGGAATCTGTTTTGATGGGTACTATTTAATGAAGCTGCCAGTTGATGACTTGTAGGCGTCTAATTTCTCAAACTAGACACACTAATGTACTTGTCCTCGTGCTCAGTTGTGCACCGGGGTCTCCCACTCTCTTTCTATTCTGGTTAGAGCCACTTTGCCCCTGTGAAGTTTACAATCTAGATCTTCAGTTTCTTGGAAATTTCTCGCATGGAAAGCCTTCATTTCTCAGAACAGAATTACAGTTTCAGAAGAAAGGTCTTTGAAATGTTTCTAAATACTGGAGTCCTCCTGTGGTAAATTAAATTGATTGAACATGATTTGGAAAGGCTCACACTTGCCTAAAGGGTCCACAGTTGACAGGTGCATGTCAGAGAAAAAAACAAGCCATGAGGTAAGGAATTGTCAGTAGAACGCAGACAGGATTGTGTCAAGCACAGATCTGGGGAAGGGTACTTCTGCAGCATTGAAGGTCCCCAAGAACACAGTGGCCTCCATCATTCTTAAATGGAAGACGTTTGGAACCACCAAGACTCTTCCTAGAGCTGCCCGCCCGGACAAACTCATCATTCAGGGAGAAGGGCCTTGGTCAGGGAGGTGACCAAGAACCCGATGTCACTCTGACAGAGCTCTAGCTTCCTCTGTGGAGATGGGAGAAACTTCAGAATAATCATCCCCAGTTTACAGTCAGGCTTTATGGTAGAGTGGCCAATAACTCCCTCAGTTTACAATCTTGCTCAGTTTGCCAAAAGGCAATAAAGACTCCAGACCACGTTTGAAACCAAGATGTTTTTCAGCAGCAGGGACTGGGAGACTCCCAGGATCAAGGCAAAGATGAGCAGAGCTCAGAGAGATCCTTGATGACAACTCTCCAGAGTGCTCAGGACCTGGGGCGAAGGTTCACCTTCCAACAGGACAATGACCCTAAGCACACAGCCAAGACAATGCAGGAGTGGCTTCGGGACAAGTTTCTGAATGTCGTTGAGTGGCTCAACTGGAGCCCCCCAATCTAAAATTTCTGGAGTGATCGGAAAATAGCTGTGCAGCAATACTCCCCATCAATCGGACAGAGCTTGAGAGGATCGGCAGAGACAAATGGAAGAAACTCCCCAAATAAAGGTGTGTCATACCCAAGAAGACTCACTGTAATCACTGCCAAAGGTGCTTCAACAAAGTACTGAGTAAAGGGTCTGAATAATTATGCTGTCATATTTCTGTGTTTTATTTTGAATAATTCAGCAAACATTTCTAAAAACTTGTTTTTGCTGTGTCACTGTGGGATATTGTGTGTAGATTGATTGGGGGAGGTATTTTAATTTAATACTTTTGAGAATAAGGCTGTAACGTAACAAAATGCAGTCAAGCTCAAACTTAACTTTTAACTGGATATCCCCCAAAGTTTTATGAATATTGCTAGCTCAGATTAAATAAATGTTTAATTACATACCTACAGTAGAAAAGAATCAAATATATGATGTTTAATGTTGTCAACTTTATTTCTCTACTACTAATTTTGAGCAAATTAAGAATTGGCAAGTTACATCTGGCTGCAAAATCAAACTCCAGTTTACAGTTTAGCTCATAGCCAATCACTCCCCCAGTTTACAATCTAGCTCATAGCCAAAACAATCCACAGGTTACAGTCTAGGTCAAAAACAAATACTTCCCAGTTTACAGTGTAGCTCATAGCCAAATACTCCCCAGTTTACAGTCTAGCTCATAGCTAAATACTCACCAGTTTACGATCTAGCTTGCTCATAGCCAAAAACTCCACAGTTTACAGTCTAGCTCATAGCCAAATTCTCCCCAGTTTACTGTCTAGCTTGCTCATGGTCAAATACTCCCCAGTTTACAGTCTAGCTCATACCCAATAACTCCCCAGTTTACAATCTTGCTCATACCCAATGACTCCCCAGTTTACAATCTAGCTCATACCCAATAACTCCCCAGTTTACAGTCTAGCTCACAGCCGAAAACTCCCAAGTTTACTGTCTATATTGATCATAGCCAATCACTCCCCAGTTTACAGTCTAGCTCAAAATCAAATACTTTCCCGTTTACAGTCTAGCTCATAACCAATCACTCCCCAGTTTACAGTCTAGCTCATAACCAATCACTCCCCAGTTTACAGTCTAGCTCATAACCAATCACTCCCCAGTTTACAGTCTAGCTCATACCCAAATACTCCCCAGTTTACAGTCTAGCTCATACCCAATCACTCCCCCAGTTTACAGTCTAGCTCTTAGCCAAATACTCCCCCGTTTACAGTCTAGCTCATAGCCAAATACTCCCCAGTTTACAGTCTAGCTCATAGCCAAATACTCCCCAGTTTACAGTTTAGCTCATATCGAATCACTCCCCAGTTTACAGTCTAGCTCATACCCAATCACTCCCCAGTTTACAGTCTAGCTCATACCCAATAACTCCCCCAGTTTACAGTCTAGCTCATACCCAATCACTCCCCAGTTTACAGTCTAGCTCATACCCAATCACTCCCCCAGTTTACAGTCTAGCTCATAACCAAATACTCCCCAGTTTACAGTCTAGCTCATAACCAAATACTCCCCAGTTTACAGTCTAGCTCATACCCAATCACTCCCCAGTTTACAGTCTAGCTCATACCCAATAACTCCCCCAGTTTACAGTCTAGCTCATAACCAAATACTCCCCAGTTTACAGTCTAGCTCATAACCAAATACTCCCCAGTTTACAGTCTAGCTCATACCCAATCACTCCCCAGTTTACAGTCTAGCTCATACCCAATAACTCCCCCAGTTTACAGTCTAGCTCATAGCCAAATACTCCCCAGTTTACAGTCTAGCTCATACCCAATCACTCCCCAGTTTACAGTCTAGCTCATACCCAAATACTCCCCAGTTTACAGTCTAGCTCATACCCAATCACTCCCCCAGTTTACAGTCTAGCTCATACCCAATCACTCCCACAGTTTACAGTCTAGCTCTTAGCCAAATACTCCCCTGTTTACAGTCTAGCTCATAGCCAAATACTCCCCCGTTTACAGTCTAGCTCATAGCCAATCACTCCCCAGTTTACAGTCTAGCTCATAGCCAAATACTCCCCCGTTTACAGTCTAGCTCATACCCAAATACTCTTAGCCAAATACTCCCCTGTTTACAGTCTAGCTCATAGCCAATCACTCCCCAGTTTACAGTCTAGCTCATAGCCAAATACTCCCCCGTTTACAGTCTAGCTCATACCCAAATACTCTTAGCCAAATACTCCCCAGTTTATAGTCTAGCTCAAGCCAAATACTCCCCAAGTTTACAATCTAGCTCATACCCAATCACTCCCCAGTTTACAGTCTAGCTCATAGCCAATCACTCCCCAGTTTACAGTCTATCTCATACCCAAATCACTCCCCCAGTTTACAGTCTAGCTCATACCCAATCACTCCCCAGTTTACAGTCTAGCTCATAGCCAAATACTCCCCAGTTTACAGTCTAGCGCATACCCAAATACTCCCCAGTTTACAGTCTATCTCATACCCAATCACTCCCCCAGTTTACAGTCTAGCTCATACCCAATCACTCCCCCAGTTTACAGTCTATCTCATACCAATCACTCCCCCAGTTTACAGTCTAGCTCATAGCCAAATAGTCCCCGTTTACAGTTTATGTTGTAAATAGCAATAAATAGAATATAATATTCTATAATATGCTAAATATTCAAAGTAAAACATGAAAAGTTTTAGGATGACCTGACAGAGAAGTAATTATCTCAGATGAAAGACCTAGTTTGGACTTTATAAAAAACATAACTTGTAATTACTGAATAATATCAGAGTACCAGGTGGTTTCATTATGACACACACACACACACACACACACACACACACACACACACACACACACACACACACACACACACACACACACACACACACACACACACACACACACACACACACACACACACACACACTCCCTTAGGTTACTATGCAATTACAGACACCTATAATTAACACGTGTTGCTAATTAGATGTAATTTGGAGCATTTAGCTTTTTTAATTTTCCTTGTGAGGAAGAGAACAAATATCATCGTGCCTGCAGAAGTATTTTACCATTTGGTCAGTTTGGAGTGTGAGACTGTTATTTACACAAACACATACAGTACACACACACACACACACGCACACACACACACACACACACACACACGCACACACACACACACACACACACACACACACACACACACACACACACACACACACACACACACACACAGTACACACACATACATACAGTACACACACACACACACACACACACACACACACACACACACACACACACACACACACACACACACACACACACACACACACACACACACACACACACACACACACACACACACACACACACACACACACACACACACACTGGGGCCTGTAGCTCTAATGAAATAGCCCTGTGGGGCCTAATCTCCCATTGGTTGGGATATCAAGAAGGACCTCTGCATCATATACCATGTCCTACTCTATGTCCCAAATGGCACCCTATTCCCTATATAGTGCACTATTTTTGGCCATGGCCCAATGGCACCCTATTCCCTATATAGTGCACTACTTTTGACCAGGGCCCAATGGCACCCTATTCCCTATATAGTGCACTACTTTTGACCAGGGCCCAATGGCACCCTATTCCATATATATTGCACTACTTTTGACCAGGGCTCATAGGAAATAGGGTCACATTTGGGACGCAGAGGGAGAGTTCCCCTCTCATCCTCAATGAGACTTAGAAACACTGATAATCAGGGTGTGAAATGTTTTTATTTTTTTATTTAACCAGGTAGACTAGTTGAGAACAAGTTCTCATTTACAACTGCGACCTGGCCAAGATAAAGCATAGCAGTGTGAACAGACAACACAGAGTTACACATGGAGTAAACAATTAACAAGTCAATAACAGTAGAAAAAGAAGAGAGTCTATATACATTGTGTGCAAAAGGCATGAGTAGGTAGGCGAATAATTACAATTTTGCCCCGGTATCCAGGAAGGATATTGACCTCCTCCCGTCAGTAGAGGATGGCTGTTTTTTTGTTGAAATGCCTTTCTCACCATCTTAAATAAACATGCCCCATTCAAGAAATTTTGAACCAGGAACAGATATAGCCCTTGGTTCTTTCCAGACCTGACTGCCCTTAACCAACACAAAAACATCCTATGGCATTCTGCATTAGCATTGAACAGCCCCCGTGATATGTAACTTTTCAGGGAAGCTCGAAAGCAATATACACAGGCAGTTAGAAAAGCAAAACCTAGCTTTTTCAAGCTGAAATTTCCTTCCTGCAGCACAAACTCCAAACGGTTCTGGGACACTGTAAAGTCCATGGAGAATAAGAGCACCTCCTCCCAGCTGCCCACTGCACTGAGGCTAGGAAACACTGTCACCACTGATAAATCCATGGAGAATAAGAGCACCTCCTCCCAGCTGCCCACTGCACTGAGGCTAGGAAACACTGTCACCACTGATAAATCCATGGAGAATAATTTGCCTAATGCTCTGAGGCTAGCACTTTTAAATCCATGGAGAATAAGAGCACCTCCTCCCAGCTGCCCACTGCACTGAGGCTTGTCACCACTGATAAATACACCTGGCTACCATTTTTCTCTGACTGGCCATGCTTTCCACCTGGCTACCCCTACACCTGGCTACCCCTACACCTGGCTACCCCTACACCTGGCTACCCCTACACCTGGCTACCCCTACACTGGTCAACAGCACTGCATTCCCCACAGCAACTCGCCCAAGCCTTGCCCATTTTTCCTTCTCCCAAATCTGGACCCCTACAAATCAGCCGGGCAAGACAATCTGGACCCTTTCTTTCTAAAATGATCTGCCGAAATTGTTGCAACCCCTAGTACTAGCCTGTTTAACCTCTCTTTCGTGTCATCTGAGATTCCCAAAGATTGGAAAGCAGCTGCGTTCCAGCAGCTCTCTTGTACCCCCTTTTCAAAGGGGGTACACTCTTGACCCAAACTGCTACAGACCTATATCTATCCTACCCTGCCATTCTAAGGTCTTTGTAAGCCAACTCAACAAACAGATTACCGACCATTTCGAATCCCACCGCACCTTCTCCGCTATATAATCTGGTTTCAGAGCTGGTCATGGGTGCACCTCAGCCACGCTCAAGGTCCTAAACGATATCTTAATCGCCATCGATAAGAAACAATACTGTGCAGCCGTATTCATTGACCTGGCCAAGGCTTTCGACTCTGTCAATCAACACATCCTCATCGGCAGACTCGATAGCCTTCGTTTCTCAAATGGTTGCCTTGCCTGGTTCACCAACTACTTCTCTGATAGAGTTCAGTGTGTCAAATCGGAGGGTCTGTTGTCCAGTCCTCTGGCAGTTTCTATGGGGGTGCCACAGGGTTCAATTCTTGGGCAGACTCTCTTCTCTGTATACCAATGATGTCGCTCTTGCTGCTGGTGAGTCTCTGATCCACCTCTACGCAGACGACACTATTTTGTATACCTCTGGCCCTTCTTTGGACACTGTGTTAACAACCCTCCAGACGAGCTTCAATGCCATACAACTCTCCTTCCGTGGCCTCCAATTGCTCTTAAATACAAGTCAAACTAAATGCATTCAACCAATTGCTGCCTGCACCTGCCCGCCCGTCCAGTATCACTACTCTGGACGGTTCTGACTTAGAATATGTGGACAAATACCTAGGTGTCTGGTTAGACTGAAAACTCTCTGTAAACTCTCCTTCTAGACTCACATCAAACATCTCCAATCCAAAGTTAAATCTAGAATTGGCTTCCTATTTCCACATCAAAGCATCCTTCACTCATGCTGCCAAAAATACCCTCGTAAAACTGACCATCCTACCAATCCTCGACTTCTGCGATGTCATTTACAAAATAGCCTCCAATACCCTACATTGGACATCCGTTTTGTCTCCAAAGCCCCATATACTACCCACCACTGCGACCGGTATGCTCTCGTTGGCTAGCCCTCGCTTCATACTCGTCGCCAAACCCACTGGCTCCATGTCATCTAACAGACCCTGCTAGGTAAAGTCCCCCCTTATCTCAGATCGCTGGTCACCATAGCAGCACCCACCTGTAGCACGCGCTGCTTTGCTTTATCTTGGCTAAGTCGCAATTGTAAATGAGAACTTGTTCTCAACTTGCCTACCTGGTTAAATAAAGGTTAAATAAAATAAATGAATAAAATGTAAGGTAAGGTAAGGTAAGGTAAGGTAAGGTAAAGGTAAGGTAAGGTAAGGTAACAGAAAGTAAGGTAAGGTAAGGTAACAGAAAGTAAGGTAAGGTAAGGTAAGGTAGGGTAAGGTAAGGTAAGGGTAAGGTAAGGTAAGGTAAGGTAAGGTAAGGTAAGGTAAGGTCAGGTCAGGTAAGGTAAGGTCAGGTAAGGTAAGGTAGGTAAGGTAAGGTCAGGTCAGGTCAGGTCAGGTAAGGTAACAGAAGGTAAGGTAAGGTAAGGTAAGGTAAGGTAAGGTAAGGTATAGTAAGGTAAGGTAAGGTAAGGTAAGGTAAGGTAAGGTAAGGTAAGGTAAGGTAAGGTAAGGTAAGGTAAGGTATGGTATGGTATGGTAAGGTAAGGTAAGGTAAGGTAAGGTAAGGTAAGGTAAGGTAAGGTAAGGTAAGGTATGGTAAGGTATGGTACGGTGAAATCTTCTCACCTGATAGAAGTTAGGCCAGTAGGTAGAGATGGCCAGTTCTACCTGTACCCAGGCTCTAGTAGCTGGCCCAGACACGTTCCAGACGGGCATGCCCAGTGGACTGTTGTTCTCTCTGATGTACACGTTGAGCTGCCCCGGTCCCGCCCCCTCGCGGCCAGACAGGAAGTACTCGAAGATTACGCAGTGGGTGTCATTCTCCTTCAGCTGGGGGGTCAGGAGGAGGGCCTTCTGACCAGCAAAACGTCCCGAAGTGTTGACCATCATGAAGGCTGAATCTAGGATAGAGGAGACAGCATGTGAGAAAGTACTGTGGAGATGTACAAAACTTCAGCTGACAGAACCTGATTCTGGAGGACCAGCGGAGAGGACAACATTAACAGGAAGTAGAACAGTGTAGCTGGAGGGTCAGTACTTAACGTCTAAAGGATGGCATCAAGACAAAACAAACTTTATTTGAAGATGCAATCTGCGGTTCAAACAATAACAAACAGTCCATCCTGCCACTGTTTTTGGTAAGCAGCTGAGGTATGGGGCAGGGGGGGAAATGTCAAATTCATAGACAAAGCTTTGGATGCAAGGATTGACCATCCATGATATCAAAACTATAGTTGTATTCATGTTTGGAGGCTATACAGTGATGGTTTACATTCATACCGAACAATAACATGAACGCAACATGCGTCAATTTCAAAGATTTCACTGAGTTACAGTTCATATAAGGACATGTGAAATGGGCCTGGGAGGGCATAGGGCCCACCCACTGGGAAGCCAGGCCCAGCCAATCAGAATGAGTTGTTCCCCACAAAAGCACCCCCACCCCAGCACAAGGTGTACTTGTGTAATGATCATGCTGTTTAATCAGCTTCTTGATATGCCACACCTGTCAGGTGGGTGGATTATCTTGGCAAAAGGAGAAATACTCACTAACAGAATATGTAAACAAATATGAATATGTAAACAAATATGAATATGTAAACAAATTTGAATATGTAAACAAATATGAATATGTAAACAAATATGAATATGTAAACAAATATGAATATGTAAACAAATATGAATATGTAAACAAATTTGAATATGTAAACAAATATGAATATGTAAACAAATATGAATATGTAAACAAATTTGAATATGTAAACAAATTTGAATATGTAAACACATATGAATATGTAAACAAATTTGTGCAAAACATTTGAGAGAAGAAAAGATTTTGGTGCGTATGGAACATTTCTGGGATGGTGTTTCTTTTTGCAGTCACTTTAAATAGCATGTAGCCATCTGGATACATTAGACAGTTTAACAGTGGAGAGGAGACAATAACATGCAATAGTATGGGATAGCAAAGGTTCTTTATGTAGAGAGAGAGTACTGGGATAGGACTGGGAGAGGACCGGGAGAGGACTTGGAGAGGACCGGGAGAGGACTGGGAGAGGACTTGGAGAGGATCGGGAGAGGACTTGGAGAGGACTGGGAGAGGACCGGGAGAGGACTGGGAGAGGACTGGGAGAGGACTTGGAGAGGACCGGGAGAGGACTTGGAGAGGACTTGGAGAGGACTGGGAGAGGACCGGGAGAGGACTTGGAGAGGACCGGGAGAGGACTGGGAGAGGACTTGGAGAGGATCGGGAGAGGACTTGGAGAGGACTGGGAGAGGACCGGGAGAGGACTGGGAGAGGACTTGTAGAGGACTGGGAGAGGACCGGGAGAGGACGGAGAGTACTGGGATAGGACCGGGAGAGGACCGGGAGAGGACTGGGAGAAGACTTGGAGAGGACTGGGAGAGGACCGGGAGAGGATTTGGAGAGGACTTGGAGAGGACTGGGAGAGGACCGGGAGAGGACCGGGAGAGGACTTGGAGAGGACTGGGAGAGGACCGGGAGAGGACGGAGAGTACTGGGATAGGACCGGGAGAGGACCGGGAGAGGACTGGGAGAGGACTTGGAGAGGACTGGGAGAGGACCGGGAGAGGACTTGGAGAGGACTTGGAGAGGACTGGGAGAGGACTGGGAGAGGACCGGGAGAGGACTGGGAGAGGACCGGGACTGGACTTGGAGAATACTGGGAGAGGACTTGGAGAGGACTGGGAGAGGACTGGGAGAGGACTGGGAGAGGACTGGGAGAGGAACGGGAGAGGACTTGGAGAGTACTGGGATAGGACTGGGAGAGGACCGGGAGAGGACTGGGAGAGGACTTGGAGAGGACTGGGAGAGGACCGGGAGAGGACTTGGAGAGGACTGGGAGAGGACCGGGACAGGACTTGTAGAATACTGGGAGAGGACTTGGAGAGGACTGGGAGAGGACTGGGAGAATACTGGGAGAGGACTGGGAGAGGACTGGGAGAGGACGTGGAGAGGACTGGGAGAGGACTGGGAGAGGACCGGGAGAGGACTTGGAGAGGACTTGGAGAGGACTGGGAGAGGAACGGGAGAGGACTTGGAGAGTACTGGGATAGGACTGGGAGAGGACTGGGAGAGTACTGGGAGAGGACTGGGAGAGGACGGGAGAGGGACTTGGAGAGGACTGGGAGAGGACCGGGAGAGGACTTGGAGAGGGACTTGGAGAGGACTGGGAGAGGACCGGGACTTGGAGGACTTTGTAGAATACTGGGAGAGGACTTGGAGAGGACTGGGAGAGGACTGGGAGAATACTGGGAGAGGACTGGGAGAGGACGTGGAGAGGACTGGGAGAGGACTGGGAGAGGACTTGGAGAGGACTGGGTTGTGCTTTGATTGACTGTAAAACATTGAGGAGACATGAGACAGGGTTGGATTCAATCCCAAATCAATTTCCAGTCAATTCACGAAAGAAAAACTAAATTCCAATTCCACATGTTCCTAATTGAAAAGCATTGAAAAGAGATGGAATTGGAACGTTAGTGTACTTCCTGAATTGACAGGAAGTCATCGTAAACACTGCCAGCTATACTGAGGGTTCATAACAAAGGTGGATTATAGCTCAAATGATGGAGAAAAATGAAGAAAGGGGTAGAATGAGGAATCAATAGCAACTAGAGTAAGAAGAAGAACAGTCTAGATTTCGTCTCTTTGATTTAACATTAAAGGTTCATCTAATCCTCTCTCCACCTGCCAATAGAGGACAAGTGAGAATGATTATATTGGCAAAACATTGAGGAAAAAGGGCTGAGCACAGCGCATTTATCATCCTCTCATAGACCTATAGCTGTCAGCTCTACAGAAAGAATAGAAGACACATGACGTACTGAAAGGACACGAGTGAAATACAATCCAGGGTTATATTCATTAGTGCAAGCCGTAGAAAAAACAGTCACAAAACTAGTAGCGAAAATGAGTCTTTCTTATTGGCCAAGTTCTGGTTAGTTCCTCCGCGTTCAGCCCGTTCGCCCCTGTTTGGTTCTTTGTGAATACAACGCAGAAGATAAACAACCTGTAACAGGGTGGTCAAGATTGTGTGGAACTTGCTTCCAAAGAAAAAAGCAGAGAGTACGAATACACAATTAATGACTGGTGAGCAGTACACAGCTACGGACTAATGACTAATGACTGGTGAGCAGCACACAGCTACAGACTAATGACTAATGACTGGTGAGCAGCACACAGCTACAGACTAATGACTGGTGAGCAGCACACAGCTACAGACTAATGACTAATGACTGGTGAGCAGCACACAGCTACAGACTAATGACTAATGACTGGTGAGCAGTACACAGCTACAGACTAATGACTAATGAGCAGCACACAGCTACAGACTAATGACTAATGACTGGTGAGCAGTACACAGCTACAGACTAATGACTGGTGAGCAGCACACAGCTACAGACTAATGACTAATGACTGGTGAGCAGTACACAGCTACAGACTAATGACTAATGACTGGTGAGCAGCACACAGCTACAGACTAATGACTAATGACTGGTGAGCAGTACACAGCTACAGACTAATGACTAATGACTGGTGAGCAGCACACAGCTACAGACTAATGACTAATGACTGGTGAGCAGCACACAGCTACAGACTAATGACTGGTGAGCAGCACACAGCTACAGACTAATGACTAATGACTGGTGAGCAGCACACAGCTACAGACTAATGACTAATGACTGGTGAGCAGCACACAGCTACAGACTAATGACTAATGACTGGTGAGCAGCACACAGCTACAGACTAATGACTAATGACTGGTGAGCAGCACACAGCTACAGACTAATGACTAATGACTGGTGAGCAGTACACAGCTACAGACTAATCACTGGTGAGCAGCACACAGCTACAGACTAATGACCAATGACTGGTAAGCAGCACACAGCTGCAGACTAATGACTAATGACTGGTGAGCAGTACACAGCTACAGACTAATGACTGGTGAGCAGCACACAGCTACAGACTAATGACTAATGACTGGTGAGCAGTACACAGCTACAGACTAATGACTAATGACTGGTGAGCAGTACACAGCTACAGACTAATGACTAATGACTGGTGAGCAGCACCCAGCTACAGACTAATTACTAATGACTGGTGAGCAGCACACACCTACAAACTAATGACTGGTGAGCAGCACACAGCTACAGACTAATGACTAATGACTGGTGAGCAGCACACAGCTACAGACTAATGACTAATGACTGGTGAGCAGTACACAGCTACAGACTAATCACTGGTGAGCAGCACACAGCTACAGACTAATGACTAATGACTGGTGAGCAGCACACAGCTAAGACTAAATGAAATCAAATAATGACTTGTCACATACACATGGTTAGCACAGCTACAGACTAATGACTAATGACTGGTGATAACCAACAAGTAATCTAACTAACAATTCCAAAACTGACTGTCTTATACACAGTGTAAGGGGACTAATGACTGAACATGTACATACAGACTATATGACTAATGATGGTGAGCAGCATACAGCTACAGACTAATGACTAATGACTATGAGATGAGCAGTGTAGACAAAGCTAAGTGGCAGAAAGTGGCTAATGACTAATGACTGGTGAGCAGTACACAGCTACAGATGAATAATCACTGGTAGCATTGCAGCACACAGCTCACAGATTAAAATGACTAATGACTGGTGAGCAGCACACAGCTAAGATAGAAGCTAATGACTGGTGAGCAGCACACAGCTACAGACTAATGACTAATGACTGGTGAGCAGCACACAGCTACAGACTAATCACTGGTGAGCAGTACACAGCTACAGACTAATCACTGGTGAGCAGTACACAGCTACAGACTAATCACTGGTGAGCAGTACACAGCTACAGACTAATCACTGGTGAGCAGTACACAGCTACAGACTAATCACTGGTGAGCAGTACACAGCTACAGACTAATCATTGGTGAGCAGTACACAGCTACAGACTAATCACTGGTGAGCAGTACACAGCTACAGACTAATCACTGGTGAGCAGCACACAGCTACAGACTAATCACTGGTGAGCAGCACACAGCTAAAGACTAATGACTGGTGAGCAGCACACAGCTACAGACTAATTACTGGTGAGCAGCACACAGCTACAGACTAATGACTGGTGAGCAGCACACAGCTACAGACTAATGACTGGTGAGCAGCACACAGCTACAGACTAATGACTAATGACTGGTGAGCAGCACACAGCTACAGAATAATCACTGGTGAGCAGTACACAGCTACAGACTAATGACTAATGACTGGTGAGCAGCACACAGCTACAGACTAATCACTGGTGAGCAGCACACAGCTATAGACTAATCATTGGTGAGCAGTACACAGCTACAGACTAATGACTAATGACTGGTGAGCAGCACACAGCTACAGACTAATTACTAATGACTGGTGAGCAGCACACATCTACAAACTAATGACTGGTGAGCAGCACACAGCTACAGACTAATGACTAATGACTGGTGAGCAGCACACAGCTACAGACTAATGACTAATGACTGGTGAGCAGCACACAGCTACAGACTAATGACTAATGACTGGTGAGCAGTACACAGCTACAGACTAATCACTGGTGAGCAGCACACAGCTACAGACTAATGACTAATGACTGGTGAGCAGCACACAGCTAAAGACTAATGACTGGTGAGCAGCACATAGCTACAGACTAATGACTAATGACTGGTGAGCAGCACACAGCTACAGACTAATCACTGGTGAGCAGTACACAGCTACAGACTAATCACTGGTGAGCAGTACACAGCTACAGACTAATCACTGGTGAGCAGTACACAGCTACAGACTAATCACTGGTGAGCAGTACACAGCTACAGACTAATCACTGGTGAGCAGCACACAGCTACAGACTAATGACTAATGACTGGTGAGCAGCACACAGCTACAGACTAATGACTAATGACTGGTGAGCAGTACACAGCTACAGACTAATCACTGGTGAGCAGCACACAGCTACAGACTAATGACTAATGACTGGTGAGCAGCACACAGCTAAAGACTAATGACTGGTGAGCAGCACATAGCTACAGACTAATGACTAATGACTGGTGAGCAGCACACAGCTACAGACTAATGACTGGTGAGCAGCACACAGCTACAGACTAATGACTGGTGAGCAGCACACAGCTACAGACTAATGACTAATGACTGGTGAGCAGCACACAGCTACAGAATAATCACTGGTGAGCAGTACACAGCTACAGACTAATCACTGGTGAGCAGCACACAGCTACAGACTAATCACTGGTGAGCAGTACACAGCTACAGACTAATCATTGGTGAGCAGTACACAGCTACAGACTAATGACTAATGACTGGTGAGCAGCACACAGCTACAGACTAATTACTAATGACTGGTGAGCAGCACACAGCTACAAACTAATGACTGGTGAGCAGCACACAGCTACAGACTAATGACTAATGACTGGTGAGCAGCACACAGCTACAGACTAATGACTAATGACTGGTGAGCAGCACACAGCTACAGACTAATGACTAATGACTGGTGAGCAGCACACAGCTACAGACTAATCACTGGTGAGCAGCACACAGCTACAGACTAATGACTAATGACTGGTGAGCAGCACACAGCTAAAGACTAATCACTGGTGAGCAGCACATAGCTACAGACTAATGACTAATGACTGGTGAGCAGCACACAGCTACAGACTAATCACTGGTGAGCAGTACACAGCTACAGACTAATCACTGGTGAGCAGTACACAGCTACAGACTAATCACTGGTGGAGCAGTACACAGCTACAGACTAATCACTGGTGAGCAGTAAACAGCTACAGACTAATCACTGGTGAGCAGTACACAGCTACAGACTAATATTGGTGAGCAGTACACAGCTACAGACTAATCACTGGTGAGCAGGACAACAAAGCTACAGACTATTGGTGAGCAGCACAAAGCTACAGACTAATCACTGGTGAGCAGCACACAGCTAAAGACTAATGACTGGTGAGCAGCACACAGCTAAGACTAATTACTGGTGAGCAGCACACAGCTACAGACTAATGACTGGTGAAACAGCACACAGCTACAGACTAATGACTGGTTGAGCAGCACACAGCTACAGACTAATGACTAATGACTGGTAAGCAGCATTCACAGCTACAGACTAATCACTGGTGAGCAGTACACAGCTACAGACTAATGACTAATGACTGGTTGAGCAGCAAACAGCTACAGACTAATCACTGGTGAGCAAACACAGCTATAGACTAATCACTGGGTCAGCAGCACACAGCTACAGTTAATAATGACTAATGACTGGGAGCAGCAGCATACTATTGTGGGGGTGATTTGCTGCATACACAGGGACTGGTGCACTTCACAAAATAGATGGCATTATGAGGATGGAAAATTATGTTAATACATTGAAGCAACATCTCAAGACATCTAGTCAGGAAGTTAAACCATACTATAAATGGGTCTTCCAAATGGATAATGACCCTATACAAGCATTAATACCAACTATAAGATGGCAATATACTTAAGGACAAATACAAAGTCAAGGTATTGGAGTGACATTCACAAAGCCCTGACCTAAATCCTACTAGAAAAGGGTGGTCAGAACTGAAAACACAGGGTCAGTTAATACCTACTAACCTGGGTCAGTTACACCAGCTCTGTCAGGGTTAGGAATGGGCCAAAATTCACCCAATTTATATGTGGGTAGCTTGTGGAATACCCACTAAACAGTTTCACCCAAGTTAAACAATTTAAAGGCAATTAATAAATATTAATTGGTGTTTGTAAACTTCTGACCCACTGGGAATGTGATGAAATAAATAAAAGGGTGAAATAAATCATTCTATATACTATTATTCTAACATTTCACATTCTTAAAATAAAGTGGTCATTCTAACTGACCTAAGACAGGGACTTTTAATACATATTAAATGTCAGTTAATTGTAAAAACTGGTTCAAATACCATTTGTCTAAGGTGTATGTAAACATTCCAGGGTCTTCAGCTGTATATACAGGGTCAGTTAATACCATACTATATACAGGGTCAGTTAATACCATACTATATACAGGGTCAGTTAATACCATACTATATACAGGGTCAGTTAATACCATACTATATACAGGGTCAGTTAATACCATACTATATACAGGGTCAGTTAATACCATACTATATACAGGGTCAGTTAATACCATACTATATACAGGGTCAGTTAATACCATACTATATACAGGGTCAGTTAATACCATACTATACACAGGGTCAGTTAATACCATACTATATACAGGGTTAGTTAATACCATACTATATACAGGGTCAGTTAATACCATACTATATACAGGGTTAGTTAATACCATACTATATACAGGGTCAGTTAATACCATACTATATACAGGGTCAGTTAATACCATACTATACACAGGGTCAGCTAATACCATACTATATACAGGGTTAGTTAATACCATACTATATACAGGGTCAGTTAATACTATATATAGGGTCAGTTAATACCATACTATACACAGGGTCAGTTAATACCATACTATATACAGGGTCAGTTAATACCATACTATACACAGGGGGTCAGTTAATACCATACTATATACAGGGTCAGTTAATACCATACTATACACAGGGTCAGTTAATACCATGCGTGCGCGCGCGTGTGTGTGTGTGTGTGTGTGTGTGTGTGTGTGTGTGTGTGTGCGTGCGTGCGTGCGTGCGTGCGTGCGTGTGTGTGTGTGTGTGTGTGTGTGTGTGCGTAGAGAAAGTGCAACAACAAAAAAAAATAGATCTAAAATGTCAATAAAGATACAAGGTCAACTCAGATCGTCTGTGTAGCTATTTTGATAGCCATTTATCAGTCTTATTGCTGGGGGATGGAAGCTGTTCAGGAGCCTGTTGGTGCCAGACTTGATGCTCCGGTACCGCTTGCCGTGCAGAAGCAGAGAGAACATTCTGCAGATAAAAATTTAACACAGAGTCTAGTGAAATAACACAAGTAAGCACACAGAGAATTGGATATCATTCCTCTGAGGAATCACTGAGTTTCGGTAGAAAAAGATGGGGGAAACCCTCCCCACCCCCCTGTAGTTCAACACACCATTTACCATTTATCACCTATTTGTTCCTACAGTGACACAGACTTTGCCCTGTTTGTTTTGTTGTGCTAAAGACGTAACACGTAACGCTCTCCAATTCAATCTCTCTATTCTCTCTCCCCCCCCCACTCTCTCCTCTTTCAGATAACGAGCATCTGTCAATTTTACAGACCGTAGCAGGAGGAAAAGGAGGAGGAGAGGAGGAGAGGAGAAGAGGAGGCGAGGAGAGGAGGAGGAGGAGATAAGAGGAGGAGAGGAGGAGATGAGAGGAGAAGAGGAGGAGGAGAGGAGGAGGAGGAGGAGATAAGAGGAAATGAGAGGAGGAGGAGGATATGAGAGGAAAGAGGAGGAGGAGGAGGAGATGAGAGAAGGAGGATATGAGAGGAGAAGAGGAGGAGAGGAGGAGGAGGAGGGAGGAGGAGATAAGAGGAGGAGAGGAGGAGACAGGAGGAGGAGGAGGAGGAGGAGGAGAAGAGGAGGAGGAGATATGAGAGGAGGAGGAAGAGGAGGAGGAGGGAGATGAGAGAGAAGGAGGAGATGAGAGGAGAAGAGGGGGAGAGGAGGAGGAGGAGACAGGAGGAGGAGGAGATGAGATGAGAGGAGAAGAGGAGGAGGAGATAAGAGGAGGAGATAAGAGGAGGAGACAGGAGGAGGAGGAGGAGGATATGAGAGGAGAGAGGAGAGGAGGAGATGAGAGAAGAATGTCATGCAACATTGTCTTACAGGATCTGATCTCTAGTCTACAACATCTCAATACATCTCTATCTCCACTGATCTGATGGCACTGATCAGTGCCATCCGTTTTGTCACCAAAGCCCCATATACTACCCACCACTGCGACCTATATGCTCTCGTTGGCTGGCCCTCATTACATATTTGTCGCCAAACCCAGTGGCTCCAGGTCATCTATAAGTCTTTGCTAGGTAAAGCCCCGCCTGATCTCAGCTCACTGGTCACCATAGCAACACCCATCCATAGCACGTGCTCCAGCAGGTATATTTCACTGGTCATCCCCAAAGCCAACACTTCCTTTGGCCGCCTTTCATTCCAAATCTCTGCTGCCAATGACTGGAACGAATTGCAGAAATCACTGAAGCTAAGTCTTATATCTCCCCCTCTAACTTTAAGCATCAGCGGTCAGAGCAGCTTACCGATCACTGTACCTGTACACAGCCCATCTGTAAATAGCCACACCCAACTACCTCATCCCCATATTGTTATTTATTTGGCCAACTGGCCTACCTGGGTAAATAAAGGTGAAATAAATAACATAAAATAAAAATAGAAACATCTCTAGTCTACAACATCTTAATTCATCTCTATCTCTACTGCTCTATGACATTGTGACTCTAGTCAACAGTAGTGTTATAGGAAACGAGGGTGTCTTTCGAGGCATGGGATCTCCACAGCAGCTGAACGGTAAACTGTGAACGCAGCAGGTACATCTCTGGCCACTGAGGTGAATATGGAGAATATGTCACACACAGTACATTAACTTATGGCAGAGCAAATCACTTGTCTTTCCTCCACTGTTTGCACCATGTTCACTCTCGTATGTAGACAGCAGGTCAGAGAGCAACTTTGAGACACTCCGACTTTGATCGTCGCTCGATAGAATGTTCTCTAAGGTCCTTTTAATAACATTCAACCATCTGTTCAGGTGACAAAACTTTTTCTACCACTCTCTCTCTCTTTCCCTCCCTCCCTGTCGCCCTCCCTCCCTGTCGCCCCCTGTCTCCCTGTCGCCCTCCCTCCCTGTCGCCCTCTCTCTCTCTCTCTCTCTCTCTCTCTCTCTCTCTCTCTCTCTCTCTCTCTCCCCCTCTCCTCTCTCCCCCTCTCTCTCTCCCTCCCCTCTCTACTCTCTCTCTCTCCCCCTCTCTCTCTCCCTCTCCCCCTCTCTCTCCCCTCCCTCTCTCTCCTCCCTCTCTCTCTCTCTCTCTCTCTCTCTCTCTCTCTCACTTCCTCCACTCTTTCTCCCCTTCTTTCTCCCTCCCTCCTCCTCTCTTTCTCTCTCCCCCTCTCCCCCCTCTCCCCCTCTCCCTCTCTCTCTCTCTCTCTCTCTCTCTCCTCTCTCTCTCGCTTCCTCCACTCTCTCTTCCCCTCTTTCTCCCTCCCTCCCCTCTTTCTCTCCTCTCTCTCTCTCTCTCCCTCCCCTCTCATCCCCCTTTCTCCCTCCCCCCACTCTCTCTCCCCCTCTCCCTCCCTCTCCCCTCCCTCTCTCTCCCCCCTCTCCCTCTCTCTCTCCCTCTCCCCTCTCTGTCCCCCCCTCTCCCTCTCTCCCCCTCCCCTCTCTCTCCCCCCCTCCCCTCTCTCCCCCTCCCTCTCCCCCCCTCTCCCTCTCCTCTCCCTCCCCTCCCTCTCCCTCTCCCCCCTCCCTCTCTCTCCCCCTCTCTCTCCCCCCCTCTCCCTCTCTGTCCCCCCTCCCTCTCTCTCCCCCTCCCCTCTCTCTCCCCCCCTCTCCCCCCCCTCCCTCTCTCTCCCCCCTCCCCCTCCCCCTCTCCCTCCCTCTCCCCCCTCTCTCTCCCTCCCCCGTGGGGAGTCAGGTCTCTGTCAGTGTGATATGAAGCAACACTAATAACCTCATGATGAATAGGTTCCATTGAAATGCCATTACGAAGACAGAGCACACATCTCAAATGGCACCCTATTCCCTACGTAGTGCACTACTTTCAACCAGGGGCCCCAGGCACTATAGTGCACTATATTGGGAATAGGTTGGTATTTGGGACGCGACCAGAGAACCACAGAGAAACACATAGTGCTGTACTTCCTGTGATGATTAAAAACAGTCTGCTTACTATACAATGTGACACTGTTACACACAGGTTGATGCATCGCTGTGATCTGTGTGTGTGTGTGTGTGTGTGTGTGTGTGTGTGTGTGTGTGTGTGTGTGTGTGTGTGTGTGTGTGTGTGTGTGTGTGTGTGTGTGTGTGTGTGTGTGTGTGTGTGTGTGTGTGTGTGTGTGTGTGTGTGTGTGTTCTCTGTGTGTTCTCTGTGTGTGTGTGTGTGTGTGTGTGTTCTCTGTGTGTGTGTGTGTGTGTGTGTGTGTGTGTGCGTGCGTGCGTGCGTGCGTGTGTGCGTGCGTGTGTGTGCGTGCGTGTGTGTGCGTGCGTGCGTGTGTGTGCGTGCGTGTCATTGTCTTTTCTCCCTGTGTAGGTAATTAAGGTTAGAAATCTGATCCGCCAGCCGTACATTTCCCTCCATTATTAATTATATATAAATCAAACAATGTACATTGTCTTACGAGTCCCCATATTTCATCGTCTCTTGCAAGTGCCACAGTGTCGTCAGAAAGTACTCACACCCGGAGACTTATTCCACATTTTGTTGTGTTACAGCCTGAATTCAAAACGGATTAAACAGATTTTAAAAAAGACACAAAGTTCAGTTCTTTGCAACATGTTTTTCAGTGTTACTTCAAGTTGCAAACAGGATACACTTTTTTTTTTTTTTATATATTTGGTTTATGTTACAGGCTTCCTTCTTTTCACTCTGTCATTTAGGTTAGTGGAGTAACTACAATGTTGTTAATCCATCCTCAGTTTTCTCCAATCACAGCCATTCAACTCAGTAACTGTTTTAAAGTCACCATTGGCCTCATGGTGAAATCCCTGAGCGGTTTCCTTCCTCACCGGCAACTGAGTTAGGAAGGACGCCTGTATCTTTGTAGTGACTGGGTGTATTGATACACCATCCGAAGTGTAATGAATAAATTCACAAAGGAATATTCAACGTCTGCTTATCGATGCCCTTGTTTGCGAGGCTTTGGAAATGTGTGCTTGAATCTGTGCTTGAAATGCACTACTCGATCGAGGGACCTTACAGATATAATACTTGTATGTGTGGGGGTACAGAGATGAGGTAGTCGTTCATAAATCACCCCTATTATGAACCACAGAATGAGTCCATTCAACTTATTATGCCATGTTATTATTTAATATAATAATATTACTCCTGGACTTATTTAGGCCATAACAACAAAAAGGGGTTGAATACTTATTGACATTTCAGGTTTACATTTGATACATTTTGACTTTGACAATATTGGGTGTTGAGAGGTTGAACAGGCTAGTAATAGGGGTTGCAACAATTTCGGCAGATAATTTTAGAAAGAAAGGGTCCAGATTGTCTAGCCTGGCTGATTTGTAGGGGTCCAGATTTTTCTGCTCTTTCAGAGCATCAGGTGAATTAGTGTGAGTTGTCTACATAAAACAAATGTATATAGAATTATAATAAGGACAATATAAAATTTGTATTTATAAACCAATTGATACACAGTATATCAATACATAAAACATATTTACACATCAAGGACAACAACCACCCGAGCCACTGCCTGTTCACCCCGCTATCATCCAGAAGGCGAGGTCAGTACAGGTGCATCAAATCTGGGAGAGAAGCTGTTTTTCAGTCTCTCGATCTCAAGGCCATCAGACTTATTGTGTGTAGTAGATCAGTGACCACAAAAAATCTCAATTTCACTCCATTTTAAAATTCAGGCTGTAACACAAGTAAATATGTAAAAGTTAAAGGGGTGTGTGAATACTGTTACGAACCTCGTCCTCCTCTGAGGAGGAGGAGGAGGAGGAGGAGGAGGAGGAGGAGGAGGAGGAGGAGGAGGAGGAGGAGGAGGAGCATCGGAGGACCAAAACGCAGCGTCAGCGAAACAGTCCCCTGTGGCGACAAACACTGACACGGAAGACAAAACACCCACAACCCAAAAGTGAAACCCAGTCTACCTAAGTATGATTCTCAATCAGGGACAACAATTGACAGCTGCCTCTGATTGAGAACCATACTAGGCCGAACTCAAAACCCAACATAGAAAAACAAACATAGACTGCCCACCCCAAAACACACCCTGACCATACTAAAACAAAGAATAAAATATCAGAACGAAGGTCAGAACGTGACAAGTACTTACTGAAGGCGCTGTAATCTAACCGTAATGCAACACATTAAGTAAATAAGTACTTAAATAGAAATAAATCAATTAAAAACTCAAACTTTGGAGGAAGTATTTGACAAGTGCATTTCTGTTATTTGAACTTGAATGGAATATGACAGAATATATATATATATTTCCAGTTACACCACATCTCCCCTTGCCGTCTCACCATACAGACTCTAGGAACAAGACATTGAAACCCCTATGTGTTAGTCTAATCTGACCCAGTTCATTTGGGACCCCAGTTCATTTGGGACCCAGCCAGCTCATTTGGGACTCCAGTACATTTGGGACCCAGTTCATTTGGGACCCCAGTTCATTTGGGACCCAGTTCATTTGGGACCCCAGTTCATTTGGGACCCCAGTTCATTTGGGACCCAGTTCATTTGGGACCCCAGTTCATTTGGGACCCAGTTCATTTGGGACCCAGTTCATTTGGAACCCAGTTCATTTGGGACCCAGTTCATTTGGGACCCAGTTCATTTGGGACCCAGTTCATTTGGAACCCAGTTCATTTGGAACCCAGTTCATTTGGGACCCAGTTCATTTGGAACCCAGTTCATTTGGGACCCAGTTCATTTGGGACCCAGTTCATTTGGAACCCAGTTCATTTGGGACCCAGTTCATTTGGGACCCAGTTCATTTGGAACCCAGTTCATTTGGGACCCAGTTCATTTGGAACCCAGCTCATTTGGGATCATTCCTTCCCCGATGCTCATCAAGATGAATAACGACCGCATATGTACACTACCGTAGCAGCAGTTGAACAACTAATCGCAAACCAATTAGCTTACCAGTCTAAGATCAAGTCATAACGACTTTGTGTTACGCTATGCTACTTGCAAGACACACCGGTATGTGGGTTGTTCTCTCTCTCTCTCTCTGTTTCTCTCTCTCTCTGTTTCTCTCTCTCTCTTTTCCTCCCTTCCTCTTATATCTCCCTTGTTCTCTCTCTCTCTCTGTTTCTCTCTCTTTTCCTCCCTCCTCTTATATATCCCTTGTTATCTCTCTCTCTCTGTTTCTCTCTCTCTTCCTCCCTCCCTCTTATATATCCCTTGTTATCTCTCTCTCTCTCTCTCTCTCTCTGTTTCTCTCTCTCTTCCTCCCTCTCTCTTATATCTCCCTTGTTCTCTCTCTCTCTCTCACTCTGTTTATCTCTCTCTTCCTTCCTCTTATATCTCCCTTGTTCTCTCTCTCTCTCTCTGTTTCTCTCTCTCTTCCTCCCTCCCTCTTTTATCTCCCTTGTTCTCTCTCTCTCTGTTTCTCTCTCTTCCTCCCTCCCTCTTATCTCCTTGTTCTCTGTTCTCTCTCTCTCTCTCTGTTTCTCTCTCTCTTATATCTCCCTTGTTCTCTCTCTCTTTCTCTCTCTCTTCCTCCCTTCCTCTTATATCTCCCTTGTTCTCTCTCTCTCTCTCTGTTTCCCTCTCTCTTACTCCCTCCCTCTTATATCTCCCTTGTTCTCTCTCTCTCTCTCTGTTTCTCTCTCTCTTCCTCCCTTCCTCTTATATCTCCCTTGTTCTCTCTCCCCCCATCACTGTGTCCCCCCCTCGCTTCTCCCTCCCTCCACCTCTTAAAAACAATGCGGGCTGGGATGAGAATGAAGGCTGAGAAAAGCAGACTACTCTGAAACGGAGATAACCCGGTAGCAGGCGAAGAGGCGAATTATCAATGCCCAGGGCTCGTTCTGCCTTTACAGGCGCAGTTTCTGAAAGAAGAAGGCTGCCGTGTTTATCATTGTCATCCATGAACCTTGGCCTCTCTGCCAGTTGACAAAGGATGAAACCCGGAAGACGACAGCCAGACGCACCAATCAAGCGACAGAACTCCCTCCAAAACTGTGGCGTGAGTTGCGGGCCTCTGTCTGAAACGGCGTCTAACGGGAGGCCATGAATTCTGAATACATTCTCGATAATGATTTGTGCCGTCTCCTTAGCGGAAGGAAGTTTAGCGAGGGAATGAAATGTGCCGCCTTAGAGAACCTATCGACAACCGTAAGAATCACAGTCTTCCCCGCAGACAAAGGCAGACCGGTAATGAAGTCTAGAGGCGATGTGAGACCATGGTCGAGAAGGAATGGGGAGCGGTCTGAGACGACCGGCAGGAGGAGAGTTACCCGACTTAGTCTGCGCGCAGTCCGAACAAGCAGCCACGAAGCGGCGCGTGTCACGCTCCTGAGTCGGCCACCAAAAGCGCTGGCGAATAGACGCAAGAGTGCCTCGAACACCGGGATGACCAGCTAACTTGGCAGAGTGAGCCCACTGAAGAACAGCCAGACGAGTGGAAACAGGAACGAAAAGGAGGTTACTAGGACAAGCGCGCGGCGACGCAGTGTGCGTGAGTGCTTGCTTAACCTGTCTTTCAATTCCCCAGACTGTTAACCCGACAACACGCCCATAAGGAAGAATCCCCTCGGGATCAGTAGAAGCCACAGAAGAACTAAACAGACGGGATAAGGCATCAGGCTTGGTGTTCTTGCTACCCGGACGGTAAGAAATCACAAACTCGAAACGAGCGAAAAACAACGCCCAACGAGCTTGACGGGCATTAAGTCGTTTGGCAGAACGGATGTACTCAAGGTTCTTATGGTCTGTCCAAGCGACAAAAGAGCAGTCGCCCCCTCCAACCACTGTCGCCATTCGCCTAGGGCTAAGCGGATGGCGAGCAGTTCACGGTTACCCACATCATAGTTGCGCTCCAGATGGCGACAGGCGATGAGAAAAATAAGCGCAAGGATGAACCTTATCGTCAGACTGGAAGCGCTGGGATAGAATGGCTCCCACGCCTACCTCTGAAGCGTCAACCTCGACAATGAATTGTCTAGTGACGTCAGGAGTAACGAGGATAGGAGCGGACGTAAAACGTTCTTTTAGAAGATCAAAAGCTCCCTGGGCGGAACCGGACCACTTAAAACACGTCTTGACAGAAGTAAGAGCTGTGAGAGGGGCAGCAACTTGACCGAAATTACGAATGAAACGCCGATAGAAATTAGCGAAACCTAAAAGCGCTGCAACTCGACACGTGACCTTGGAACGGGCCAATCACTGACAGCTTGGACCTTAGCGGAATCCATCTGAATGCCTTCAGCGGAAATAACGGAACCGAGAAAAGTAACGGAGGAGACATGAAAAGAGCACTTCTCAGCCTTTACGTAGAGACAATTCTCTAAAAGGCGCTGTAGAACACGTCGAACGTGCTGAACATGAATCTCGAGTGACGGAGAAAAAATCAGGATATCGTCAAGATAGACAAAAACAAAGATGTTCAGCATGTCTCTCAGAACATCATTAACTAATGCCTGAAAAACAGCTGGCGCATTGGCGAGACCAAACGGCAGAACCCGGTACTCAAAATGCCCTAACGGGTGTTAAACGCCGTTTTCCACTCGTCCCCCTCTCTGATGCGCACGAGATGGTAAGCGTTACGAAGGTCCAACTTAGTAAAGCACCTGGCTCCCTGCAGAATCTCGAAGGCTGATGACATAAGGGGAAGCGGATAACGATTCTTAACCGTTATGTCATTCAGCCCTCGATAATCCACGCAGGGGCGCAGAGTACCGTCCTTCTTCTTAACAAAAAAGAACCCCGCCCCGGCCGGAGAGGAAGAAGGCACTATGGTACCGGCGTCAAGAGACACAGACAAATAATCCTCGAGAGCCTTACGTTCGGGAGCCGACAGAAGTATAGTCTACCCCGAGGAGGAGTGGTCCCCGGAAGGAGATCAATACTACAATCATACGACCGGTGAGGAGGAAGGGAGTTGGCTCGGGACCGACTGAAGACCGTGCGCAGATCATGATATTCCTCCGGCACTCCTGTCAAATCGCCAGGTTCCTCCTGAGAAGTAGGGACAGAAGAAACGGGAGGGATGGCAGACATTAAACACTTCACATGACAAGAAACGTTCCAGGATAGGATAGAATTACTAGACCAATTAATAGAAGGATTATGACATACTAGCCAGGGATGACCCAAAACAACAGGTGTAAACGGTGAACGAAAAATCAAAAAAGAAATAGTCTCACTGTGGTTACCAGATACTGTGAGGGTTAAAGGTAGTGTCTCAAATCTGATACTGGGAAGATGACTACCATCTAAGGCGAACATGGGCGTAGGCTTCTCTAACTCTCTGAAAGGAATGTCATGTTTCCGAACCCATGCTTCGTCCATGAAACAACCCTCAGCCCCAGAGTCTATCAAGGCACTACATGTAGCACCCGAACCGGTCCAGCGTAGATGGACCGACAAAGTAGTACAGGATTTTGATGGAGAGACTTGAGTAGTTGCGCTCACCTGTAGCCCTCCGCTTACAGATGAGCTCTGGCTTTACTGGACATGAATTAACAAAATGTCCAGCAACTCCGCAATAGAGGCACAGGCGGTTGGTGATCCTCCGTTCCCTCTCCTTAGTCGAGATGCGAATCCCTCCCAGCTGCATGGGCTCAGACTCTGAGCCAGAGGAGGAGATGGTTGCGATGCGGAGCAGGGAAACACCGTTGATGCGAGCTCTCTTCCACGAGCCCGGTGACGAAGATCTACCCGTCGTTCTATGCGGATGGCGAGAGCAATCAAAGAGTCCACATCTGAA
>NC_060194.1:47242001-47287303 GCF_021184085.1 Oncorhynchus gorbuscha | reverse complement strand
GCTCTTTCTTTATCTACTTCATTTTCAGTCAGATGTGCCCCCCCACTCCCAATAGCTGTTTTTGTCGCCAGACAAAATATCTGCATCGTATTTTCTAATGTTGTACAAAAGTGTTTTTTGATTGTAATCATTAAAGCAAAAATGGATTATTTCAGAAGTGTTTGTTGTATAATTCCTGCGATGATGATTGATACACTTTGCTCAGATTCAATCATTTTGAAAAAACATTTTTTAACTACAAATTATTTCACGGTTTTGGTTTATTTTAAGTCGAATAATTATTCACGTTTGTTTGTAAATATCAGGCATATTTGAGTGGTTGATGTGATGGTTGATGTTGTGATGGTTGATGTGATGGTTGATGTTGTGATGGTTGATGTTGTGATGGTCGATGTTGTGATGGTTGATGTTGTGAAGGTTGATGTTGTGACGGTTGATCTGATGTTTTATGTTGTGATGGTTGATGTTGTGATGGTTGATGTTGTGATGGTTGATGTTGTGACGGTTGATGTTGTGATGGTTGATGTTGTGATGGTTGATGGTTGATGTTGATCTGATGTTTTATGTTGTGATGGTTGATGTGATGGTTGATGTGATGGTTGATGTTGATCTGATGGTTGATGTTGTGATGGTTGATGTTGTGATGGTTGATGTTGTGATGGTTGATGTTGTGATGGTTGATGGTTGATGTTGTGATGGTCGATCTGACGGTTGATGTTGTGATGGTTGATGTTGTGATGGTTGATGTTGTGATGGTTGATGTTGTGATGGTTGATGTTGTGATGGTTGATGTTGTGATGGTTGATGTTGTGATGGTTGATGTTGTGATGGTTGATGGTTGATGTTGTGATGGTTGATGTTGTGATGGTTGATGTTGTGATGGTTGATGTTGTGATGGTTGATGTTGTAATGGTTGATGGTTGATGTTGTGATGGTTGATGGTTGATGGTTGATGATGGTTGATGTTGTGATGGTTGATGTTTTATGTTGTGATGGTTGATGTTGTGATGGTTGATGGTTGATGTTGATTGATGTTGTGATTTATGTTGTGATGGTTGATGTTGTGATGGTTGATGTTGTGATGGTTGATGTGATGGTTGATGTTGATGATGTTTTATGTTGTGATGGTTGATGTTGTGATGGTTGATGTTGTGATGGTTGATCTGATGTTTTATGTTGTGATGGTTGATGTTGTGATGGTTGATGTTGTGATGGTTGATGTTGTGATGGTTGATGTTGTGATGGTTGATGTTGTGATGGTTGATGTTGTGATGGTTGATCTGATGGTTTGCCTGGTGGATGCTCCTCTCTTCAATGAACTGAATCAGGATGTTATAAAGTAGAGAAATATTGGTCTAGATGGGACCCTTAACTCCAAAATCAAAGCCAGTTCCTCCGTTTTTATTTATTTAATTTCTAATCAGTGACTGATTTAGACGCCAGGTGGGAACAATGAATTATCAGGTAGAACAGAAAACCAGCAGTACTCCAGACCTCCATGGAAGGATTTTAATACCCCTGGTCTAGAATGTGAACCACTATATAGATTCTAGAATGTGAACCAGTATATAGATTCTAGAATGTGAACCAGTATATACATTCTAGAATGTGAACCAGTATATAGATTCTAGAACGTTAACCAGTATATAGATTCTAGAATGTTAACCAGTATATAGATTCTAGAATGTGAACCAGTATATAGATTCTAGAACGTTAACCAGTATATAGATTCTAGAACGTTAACCAGTATATAGATTCTAGAACGTTAACCAGTATATAGATTCTAGAACGTTAACCAGTATATAGATTCTAGAATGTGTTGCACTTGTCAGTGCCACAGCACTTCATGTTGATGTAAGCGTTGGTTTGGAACTGCTTACAGCCCGACATGTCCATGCATCTCTGGAAATGGCCAACTGAGAGAGAAAATACAGAACAATGTTAAGTTACAATGTGATAGGCGTTAACGTCCACGATAAATCATCTGTATTAAAAACCTTATATTCTTGATCATTCAAACCAGGGCCTGCATCTCCTCTGAGAATGAAACAGGCCAGACCAGCATTATATGTATATACAGTACGTATATAATGTTTTGGTTGTTGCAGGTTCCACAAAGCGTCTTAGAGCAGGATTGCTGATTATGAGTTCATATAGTCTTATTCATTATGATATTCATCTGCACCCCTCTGAGAACTTGTGAATACTGGCACAGAACTTTGTGTGACATCCAATGCTGTTCTTCAAGAAATCTAGCATCAGCACAACATTAATCATTAGTGTTTAGCTCAGCGGGCTAACATAGTCTGAAGACCCAGGTCTTGAACCTGGTCAGTAACATTACTTACATGGTGCTCTGAGGAACTTGGCGGCTGCACATCCGTCCTTCTCTGGGGGACAGGTTTCTACTGTCACCTCACAGTCTCTTCCTGCCTTCGTTGGCACACAGCGCAGACAGTCCAGTGCTTCACCTAGGAGACAACACAGCGCTGTGTTAGAACGTCATTAGGAACACTAGAACACACCTACAGCACAGCATTGTGTTAGAACGTCAGAATTATAGCAATGTCATTAGGAACACTAGAACACACCTACAGCACAGCATTGTGTTAGAATCATGCAATGTCATTAGGAACACTAGAACACACCTACAGCACAGCATTGTGTTAGAATCATGCAATAGCAACGCTACAGTATATTGGCCAGATAGTAGCCATATTGTTCAGAGACTCATTGGTAAAATACCAGGGCTGCAAAGTTCACAGCCGCTGGAAAGGGTTTGGGGGTGTGGTATTTATTTGGGGGGACTATGCAGGAGAGAGAAAAAATTGCCCGCTCTGAAGACCTCAATATATTGGTCAGCTAATGCAGGACTGGTCAAGGCCCAGGACTGGTCAAGGCCCAGGACTAGTCAAGCCCCAGGACTGGTCAAGCCCCAGGACTAGTCAATCCCCAGGACTAGTCAATCCCCAGGACAAGGCCCAGGACTAATCAAGCCCCAGGACTGGTCAAGGCCCAGGACTAGTCAAGCCCCAGGACTAGTCAAGCCCCAGGACTGGTCAAGCCCCAGGACTGGTCAAGCCCCAGGACTGGTCAAGCCCCAGGACTGGTCAAGCCCCAGGACTGGTCAAGGCCCAGGACTGGTCAAGGCCCAGGACTAGTCAAGGCCCAGGACTAGTCAAGCCCCAGGACTGGTCAAGGCCCAGGACTGGTCAAGGCCCAGGACTAGTTATGGCCCAGGACTGGTCAAGGCCCAGGACTGGTCAAGCCCCAGGACTAGTCAAGCCCCGGGACTAGTCAAGCCCCGGGACTAGTCAAGCCCTGGGACAAGTCAAGGCCCAGGACTAGTCAAGCCCCAGGACAAGTCAAGGCCCAGGACTAGTCAAGCCCCAGGACTAGTCAAGCCCTGGGACTAGTCACGGCCCAGGACTGGTCAATCACAGAGGGAGAGGGGAACGACTCTTACAATTACAACTATTGAATCCTGCAAGATACTGTTCTGAGATGCTGAAAAACAAATGTTTTGCCCGCACTACAGACGTCTATACCGTCCGTTGATACTGATAAATGCCCAGTGCACTACTTTTGCATAAAAGAAAGTACTATATACTGCAGTGTCCTCAGCACCCCTACTTCCCACGGCTTTGGCAAAGTTCCCAGGTTCTTCAAAAATCCCCGTTGAAAGATTCGGCAGGTGAAAAACAGGGAGGAGGGAACACTATAATGCTGCATTCATGACACGTCGGAAAACTCTGATCCTCTGAGATAAACAATTAAACATATGTTAGTGGTGTAGAGCTTCCTATTGGTTGATTCTGATACTTTCTATTGGTTGATTCTGATACTTTTCTAAACTGGGAAACTGGGGTATCATCTTTCTACAAGGAGTTACCAAGTTGGAAAAATTCAGAGTTTTCTAGTTCCGACATGTCACGAACGCTACATACGAGACCGTTCCAGAGCCTTACCCAGCACCACAGTACAGAAGAGGTTAAAAGACAGTGTTTTCTCAGTAGTTAATTAGTGACAGACCCACCACTAGCCAACAGCAGGGCCAGAGCCACAGCCAACATCACTATCTTCATCTTGCTGGTTTGTATGTGTGAACCTGAGAAGAGGGAACAGGCAGTGATTTGTAAACATTGTAAACAGGATTCTTTTTAAATCCTCGAATATACTTTGATAAACCCATTGTTGTGTGAACCGTTTTTGTGGATTATGTTCTCAAGCGAGACATACGTACAGCTCCCTGTACTTTGTTGGAATTAACATACTGTATATTCTTTTAGTATTTCATCATTTGACGAACAGTGATAGTCAGAATGTAGAGGTGAGACATATACAGAAGGAGACAGAGAGGAATGGCTGAGATGGGCTTTGAACCCACATCCCCATGGGTATATGGGATCTGGATGGATAACCACAAGACTCAGGCACATTTTTTGGACTAATGAAAATATTTTCTATCACGTTTCCATACACTTTGATCTTGAACAAAATTTGATCTATTGAGAAAGAAACAAAAAATAGCTTTCATGACTAAAAGACAAAGGTAAAAGACTAAAGGTAAAAGACTAAAGAAAAGCAAAAGAAATAGACTAAAGGTAAAAGACTAAAGGTAAAAGACTAAAAGACTAAAGGTAAAAGACTAAAGGTAAAAGACTAAAAGACTAAAGGTAAAAGACTAAAGCTAAAAGACTAAAAGATTAAAGCTAAAAGGTAAAAGACTAAAGGTAAAAGACTAAAGGTAAAAGACTAAAAGACTAAAGGTAAAAGACTAAAAGATAAAAGACTAAAGGTAAAAGACAAAGATTAAAGCTAAAAGACTAAAGGTAAAAGACTAAAAGACTAAAGGTAAAAGACTAAAAGACTCAAGGTAAAAGACTAAAAGACTAAAAGACTAAAGTAAAAGACTAAAGGTAAAAGACTAAAAGACTAAAGGTAAAAGACTAAAAGACTAAAAAAAGACTAAAGGTAAAAGACTAAAGGTAAAAGACAAAGATTAAAGCTAAAAGACTAAAGGTAAAAGACTAAAAGACTAAAGGTAAAAGACTAAAAGACTCAAGGTAAAAGACTAAAAGACTAAAGGTAAAAGACTAAAGGTAAAAGACTAAAAGACTAAAGGTAAAAGACTAAAGGTAAAAGACTAAAGGTAAAAGACTAAAAGACTAAAGACTAAAAGACTAAAGGTAAAAGACTAAAATACTAAAGCTAAAAGACTAAAGCTAAAAGACTAAAGCTAAAAGACTAAAAGACTAAAACTAAAAGACTAAAGCTAAAAGACTAAAGCTAAAAGACTAAAGGTAAACGACTAAAGCTAAACGACTAAAGGTAAAAGACTAAAGGTAAAAGACTAAAGCTAAAAGACGAAAGGTAAAAGGCTAAAGGTAAAAGACTAAAGCAAAAAGACTAAAGCTAAAAGACTAAAGCTAAAAGACTAAAGCTAAAAGACTAAAAGACTAAAGCTAAAAGACTAAAGCTAAAAGACGAAAGGTAAAAGACTAAAAGACTAAAGCTAAAAGACTAAAGTTAAACGACTAAAGCTAAAAGACTAAAGCTAAAAGACTAAAGCATCCAGCCATTGAGGAAAAAATGTAAAACAACATGAAAGAATATCGATCAGAGAAGCATGAACTGACTGATTCTACACGGATGTAGAACTGACTGATTCTACACGGATGTAGAACTGACTGATTCTACACGGATGTAGAACTGACTGATTCTACACGGATGTAGAACTGACTGATTCTACACGGATGTAGAACTGACTGATTCTACACGGATGTAGAACTGACTGATTCTACACGGATGTAGATCTGACTGATTCTACACGGATGTAGAACTGACTGATTCTACACGGATGTAGAACTGACTGATTCTACACGGATGTAGAACTGACTGATTCTACACGGATGTAGAACTGACTGATTCTACACGGATGTAGAACTGACTGATTCTACACGGATGTAGAACTGACTGATTCTACACGGATATAGAACAGACTGATTCTACACGGATGTAGAACAGACTCATTCTACACGGATATAGAACTGACTGATTCTACACGGATGTAGAACTGACTGATTCTACACGGATGTAGAACAGACTCATTCTACACTGATGTAGAACTGAATGATTCTACACTGATGTAGAACTGACTGATTCTACACTGATGTAGAACTGAATGATTCTACACTGATGTAGAACTGACTGATTCTACACTGATGTAGAACTGACTGATTCTACACTGATGTAGAACTGACTAATTCTACACTGATGTAGAACAGACTAATTCTACATTGATGTAGAACTGACTAATTCTACACTGATGTAGAACTGACTAATTCTCCATGGATGTAGAACTGACTAATTCTTCACTGATGTAGAACTGACTAATTCTTCACTGATGTAGAACTGACTGATTCTACACGGATGTAGAACTGACTGATTCTACACGGATGTAGAACTGACGAAATCTACACGGTTGTAGAACTGACTAATTCTACACGGATGTAGAACTGACTAATTCTCCATTGATGTAGAACTGACTAATTCTACACTGATGTAGAACTTACTAATTCTACACAGATGTAGAACTGACTAATTCTACACTGATGTAGAACTGACTAATTCTACACGGATGTAGAACTGACTAATTCTACACGGATGTAGAACTGACTAATTCTACACGGATGTAGAACTGACTAATTCTACACGGATGTAGAACTGACGAATTCTCCACTGATGTAGAACGGACTAATTCTACACTGATGTAGAACTTACTAATTCTACACTGATGTAGAACTTACTAATTCTACACTGATGTAGAACTTACTAATTCTACACGGATGTAGAACTGACCGATTCTACACTGATGTAGAACTGACTGATTCTACACTGATGTAGAACTGACTAATTCTACACTGATGTAGAACTGACTGATTCTATACTGATGTAGAACTGACTGATTCTATACTGATGTAGAACTGACTAATTCTACACGGATGTAGAACTGACTAATTCTACACTGATGTAGAACTGACTAATTCTCCACGGATGTAGAACTGACTAATTCTCCACTGATGTAGAACTGACTAATTCTCCACGGATGTAGAACTGACTAATTCTCCACGGATGTAGAACTGACTAATTATCCACTGATGTAGAACTGACTAATTCTACACTGATGTAGAACTGACTAATTCTACACGGATGTAGAACTGACTAATTCTCCACTGATGTAGAACTGACTGATTCTACACGGATGAGAGAGTGCAGCAAAATGAAACTCAAAACAGAGATGAATTATCTGCACCAACGAAACAGCTGATTTAAAAAAATATATATATATTTTTTTAAACAAGCTCTGAGATAAGGAGCCATAGAATCCACAAACCCCCCGCAAATGTTTGTTGAAAATAACCAAATATCTAATGCTGCACGTGCAGGGGTGATTTACGTCCTAATGTGTTACCACTCCATACATATAGATTCAGGTATAACTTACCTCACTCAACGCTGTGCTGATACATCCGTTGTACGCGTCAACGTTCCTCCTCTTATAGTCTCCCCTTCGGTCTCTGTCAACTCCCCTAAGGACGCAGCAGAGTGTACTGGAGTAAACCCTGTCAGTTCACCAACCCACTCTAGAGGGGCCGTGTCCCCAATGACACCCTAATCTCCCCAAGAACAGCGCTACTACTTGTTAAACCCAGGACCAGGCCATTTGGGATGCAGCTCTACGACTACAGGGGCGTGTTTTACTCGGTAGAATCATCCACATGTATGCTTTCAGTTCATGCCAACTCCGCTAGGACTTGATTTTAGTGCAGATGCAACCTTCATTGTTGACACACTTTGCATTTGCACTGCTCTTTGTGTAAATACTGTATAATCGGGTATGTTCTCTCTCCACCCACCCAGTCTACCAATGTCTGCTCTCTCTCCACCCAGTCTTCCAATGTCTGCTCTCTCTCCACCCACCCAGTCTACCAATGTCTGCTCTCTCTCCACCCAGTCTTCCAATGTCTCCTCTCTCTCCACCCACCCAGTCTACCAATGCCTCCTCTCTCTCCACCCACCCAGTCTACCAATGTCTGCTCTCTCTCCACCCACCCAGTCTACCAATGTCTGCTCTCTCTCCACCCACCCAGTCTTCCAATGTCTGCTCTCTCTCCACCCAGTCTTCCAATGTCTGCTCTCTCTCCACCCACCCAGTCTACCAATGTCTGCTCTCTCTCCACCCAGTCTTCCAATGTCTCCTCTCTCTCCACCCACCCAGTCTACCAATGCCTGCTCTCTCTCCACCCACCCAGTCTACCAATGTCTGCTCTCTCTCCACCCACCCAGTCTACCAATGTCTGCTCTCTCTCCACCCACCCAGTCTACCAATGTCTGCTCTCTCTCCACCCACCCAGTCTACCAATGCCTGCTCTCTCTCCACCCACCCAGTCTACCAATGCCTGCTCTCTCTCCACCCACCCAGTCTACCAATGTCTGCTCTCTCTCCACCCACCCAGTCTACCAATGTCTGCTCTCTCTCCACCCACCCAGTCTACCAATGTCTGCTCTCTCTCCACCCACCCAGTCTACCAATGTCTGCTCTCTCTCCACCCAGTCGACCAATGCCTGCTCTCTCTCCACCCACCCAGTCTACCAATGCCTGCTCTCTCTCCACCCACCCAGTCTACCAATGCCTGCTCTCTCTCCACCCACCCAGTCTACCAATGTCTGCTCTCTCTCCACCCACCCAGTCTATCAATGCCTGCTCTCTCTCCACCCACCCAGTCTACCAATGCCTGCTCTCTCTCCACCCACCCAGTCTACCAATGTCTGCTCTCTCTCCACCCACCCAGTCTACCAATGTCTGCTCTCTCTCCACCCACCCAGTCTACCAATGTCTGCTCTCTCTCCACCCAGTCGACCAATGTCTGCTCTCTCTCCACCCACCCAGTCTATCAATAGAGACACCATGTCCAAAGGATAGAAATGCTTTGCCCAACACCTTAACATTCATACGGGTTAAATCCCATAGGATTGCATCATACAGTACATATTTATGTCTTCCCTCATATCTGTAGGTCTAGCCTGGATCCCCAGTCTGTTTGTGCTAACATTCCACATTGTCACGTTATTGTTTGGCAGCGGCACAGAGAACAACGAGTGGAGTCGTAGCATAAAAACAGATCTGGATTTCAGTGGGCAAAAAACTGGTTAAAAAAAACGTTGTTTCTGTGTCATTTCAACCCCCCCCAAAAAAAAAAAAAAAAATTAAAAATCAATGTGATGACATTGAATCAGCGTAGAAAACGGATTGAATTTGCAAAAAGTTATCAACGTAAGGCAATTTAATCTTTTTTTTTTTTTTTCTTTTTTTTTCACCCAATTTTTAACCACAATCCAAATGACGGGTGTCCTTTTCTTGGTTGATTTCACATTTAATTCACATGAGTTCAACAAAATGTAAATCAAAAGGTAGAAGTAGAAGTGACTGACATCTGTGCCCTGTGGGAGGCTACTGTGCATAATACTTTCACCCATGACCCAGTTTGAGTTGAGTTTATTTTTTATTTGTACAGGGACAGTGCCCATTAATCAACGTTTCAGTAAAAGTGCCGGTTTTAGCCAGCCGGCTAATTTTCAACCGCAGTCCCTGGGCAGGTTATTAAAAACAATTACAATATAGACAATCATTGAGCAGTGAGCACACGCAGAGCAAAATAGGACAAGCAAGACGTAGCATAGAGACAGAGCAACATAGGACAAGCAAGACATACCATAGAGACAGAGCAACATAGGACAAGCAAGACATACCATAGAGACAGAGCAACATAGGACAAGCAAGACATACCATAGAGACAGAGCAACATAGGACAAGCAAGACATACCATAGAGACAGAGCAACATAGGACAAGCAAGACGTAGCATGCAGACAGAGCAACATAGGACAAGCAAGACATACCATAGAGACAGAGCAACATAGGACAAGCAAGACATACCATAGAGACAGAGCAACATAGGACAAGCAAGACATACCATAGAGACAGAGCAACATAGGACAAGCAAGACATACCATAGAGACAGAGCAACATAGGACAAAAAGCAACAAGACAAAACATAGGACAAAAAGCAACAAGACAAAATCCAGAAAAGCAACAAAGTGTTTCCACACCTCACAAGCTACAGACTACAGACAACATGGAAAGCAGCAATGCACAGCTAGGGATTATGTTCACAAATCTGATTCACCTTTAGCCATGTCTTCATGTTCACTCTCTCATATGCAGTTTTGAGGAATGTAACACTGGTCAGGTACAAGTGTCCTCTATATTTAATATGTTCGTATCTTTACCCTGTCTGAATCTGCTAACAGTGGGTTGAGCCGTCTGAATCTGCTACAGTAGGTTGAGCCGTCTGAATCTGCTACAATGGGTTGATCCCTGTCTGAATCTGCTACAGTGGGTTGATCCCTGTCTGTATCTGCTACAGTGGGTTGAATTGATCCCTGTCTGTATCTGCTACAGTGGGTTGAATTGATCCCTGTCTGTATCTGCTACAGTGGGTTGAGCCCTTTCTGAATCTGCTACAGTGGGTTGAGCCCAGTCTGAATCAAACTTTTATAACTGGTACTGTTTAATGTTGATGTTGTTATTGTTTATCTGTAATACTACAAGACACCTAGCAATTTTATGAAGTTGGCTTTAGCTGGCCCAGATATGAGGTCGGGAGGTTGGGCACCTAACTAGCTACCATTTCAGTCTATCAATCAAGTTAGAGTAGCTATCTCAGCTAGCATTCCTGCCAAGGTTGGTAGACTTTCGAAAAGCAAGGAATTACTAAAGGCTTTTTCACACTGAATTGTGGGCCAGTGTTCCCAAAAACATGTATTAACCCTGGGCTTGAACTTTTCTGGAACCAGGAGAAATCATGCAACAACTATTATCATGGATATATCCAATTAAATATCAATAGCAAAGTATATGAAAACATAGACCTGCAGAGTTTGTAGCTTGGCTAAGTGATAAAACATTACTAGGTAGTGTGACTGATGTGAAATGGACGAGAAGCAATACTGTTACATTGGTGCCGTGACCCGGATCACTGGTTGCTGCGGAAAAGGAGGAGGTCAAAAGGGGGGTGAGTTTAACCGATGTGAAATGGCTAGTTAGTTAGCGGTGGTGCGCGCTAATAGCGTTTAAAATCGGCTGACGTCACTCGCTCTGAGACCTTGAAGTAGTTGTTCCCCCTTTGCTCTGCAAGGGCCGCGGCTTTTGTGGAGGGATGGGTAACAATGCTTAGAGGGTGGCTGTTGTTAATGTGTGCAGAGGGTCCCTGGTTTGAGCCCAAGTAGGGGTGAGGAGAGGGCCAGAAGCTATACTTTTACAGTAGCATGCATAGCAACTATTAGTGTTAGGCATAGTAAGCAATGTTTTTGTACAGATGATGTAGTCAGGTTTTTGTCTTCAGGTGGAGTTCGTACAAACTTCCCTCAACTGTGCGAACGTGACAAAAGTATTATTGATGTAAACGTCTGAAATAGTTGTAATGCCCTTTCTCTTCCCGAATAGAATACAGTATATACAGTATATACACCCTGAGCTGTTTCACCTATCTTTGTGCTTGTCTCCACCCCCCCTCCAGGTGTCGCCCATCTTCTCCATCATCCCCTGTGTATATATACCTGTGTTCTCTGTTTCTCTGTTGCCAGTTTGTCTTGTTTGTCAAGTCAAGCACCAGTTTGTTTCTCAGCTCCTGCTTTTTCCCAGTCTATCTTTTCTCCCCCCAGTCTCTCTTTTCTCCTCCCCCAGTCTCTTTTCTCCCCCCAGTCTCTCTTTTCTCCCCCAGTCTCTCTTTTCTCCTCCCCCAGTCTCTTTTCTCCCCCAGTCTCTCTTTTCTCCCCCAGTCTCTCTTTTCTCCCCCCCAGTCTCCCCCCAGTCTCTCTTTTCTCCCCCCAGTCTCTCTTTTCTCCCCCCAGTCTCTCTTTTCTCCCCCCAGTCTCTCTTTTCTCCCCCCAGTCTCTCTTTTCTCCCCCCAGTCTCTCTTTTCTCCCCCCAGTCTCTCTTTTCTCCCCCAGTCTCTCTTTTCTCCCCCCCCAGTCTCCCCCAGTCTCTCTTTTCTCCCCCCAGTCTCTCTTTTCTCCCCCAGTCTCCCCCCAGTCTCTCTTTTCTCCCCCCAGTCTCTCTTTTCTCCCCCCCAGTCTCTTTTCTCCCCCAAGTCTCTCTTTTCTACCCCCAGTCTCTTTTTCTCCCCCCAGTCTCTCTTTTCTTCTCCCCCAGTCTCTCCCCCAGTCTCTTTTCCCCCCAGTCTCTCCCCCCCTCTCTCCCCCCCAGTCTCTCTTTTCTCCCCCCATTCTCTCTTTTCTCCCCCCCAGTCTCTCTTTTCTCCCCCCAGTCTCTCTTTTCTCCCCTACCCCCCAGTCTCTCTTTTCTCCCCCCAGTCTCTCTTTTCCCCCCCAGTCTCTCTTTTCTTCCCCCCAGTCTCTCTTTTCCCCCAGTCTCTCTTTTCTTCTCCCCCAGTCTCTCTTTTCCCCCCCCCAGTCTCTCTTTTCTTCTCCCCAGTCTCTCTTTTCTTCTCCCCCCAGTCTCTCTCCCCCAGTCTCTCTTTTCTCCCCCCAGTCTCTCCCCCCCAGTCTCTCTCCCCCAGTCTCTCTTTTCTCCCCCAGTCTCTCTTTTCTCCCCCAGTCTCTCTTTTGTCCCCCCAGTCTCTCTTTTCTCCCCCAGTCTCTCTTTTCTCCCCCCAGTCTCTCTTTCTCCCCCAGTCTCTCTTTTCTCCCCCCAGTCTCTCTTCCACCCCCCCCCAGTCTCTCTTTTCCCCCCCAGTCTCTCTTTTCTCCCCCCCAGTCTCTCTTTTCTCCCCCAGTCTCTCTTTTCCCCCCAGTCTCTCTTTTCTCCTCCCCCCAGTCTCTCTTCCCCCCACCCAGTCTCTCTTCCCCCCCCACCCAGTCTCTCTTCCCCCCCACCCAGTCTCTCTTTTCTCCCCCCAGTCTCTCCCCCCCCCCCCCCCTAGTCTCTCTTTTCTCCTCCCCCCAGTCTCTCCCCCCAGTCTCTCTCCCCCCCCAGTCTCTCTTTCCCCCCCCAGTCTCCCCCTCCCCCAGTCTCTCCCCCCCCCCCAGTCTCCCCCCAGTCTCTCTTCCCACCCCCTACACTGGAACTTTACGACTTTAAGATTGCTAAAAACGTCTATCATTCAGCGCATTCGGAAAGTATTCAGACCCCTTCCCTTTTTCCACATTTGGTTACGTTACAGCCTTATTCTAAAATTGATGAAATCATTGTTTTCCCTTCTCAATCTACACACAATGCCCCATAATGACAAAGCAAAAACAGGTTTAGACATTTTTGCAAATGTATTCATTTAAAAAAATCAAATGTACATCCTTTCCCGAATGCACATGTCTGATTTCAATACTGTCTGATGTCACAACTGTCTGATGTCACAACTGTCTGATGTCACACCTGTCTGATGTCACAACTGTCTGATGTCACAACTGTCTGATGTCACAACTGTCTGATGTCACAACTGTCTGATGTCACAACTGTCTGATGTCACAACTGTCTGATGTCACAACTGTCTGATGTCACAACTCGGGAGGATGTTGGCACAGTGATGCCATCTGTTATCTTTTCCTTGTTCTCGCTCACAATTTTGGTTGATTGATCATTTGTCAGAAACTGTCAATCTTCTTTTGATGTTTCTTCGGTAGCCCACTCTATGATGGACACGTTGGAGAGTGTCTTGTTTAGTAGACAGGGACTGGATTGCAGAGTTTCTTCGGTAGCCCACTCTATGATGGACACGTTGGAGAGCGTCTTGTTTCGTAGACAGGGACTGGATTGCAGAGTTTCTTCGGTAGCCCACTCTATGATGGACACGTTGGAGAGCGTCTTGTTTAGTAGACAGGGACTGGATTGCAGAGTTTCTTCGGTAGCCCACTCTATGATGGACACGTTGGAGAGCGTCTTGTTTCGTAGACAGGGACTGGATTGCAGAGTTTCTTCGGTAGCCCACTCTATGATGGACACGTTGGAGAGCGTCTTGTTTCGTAGACAGGGACTGGATTGCAGAGTTTCTTCGGTAGCCCAGTCTATGATGAACATGTTGGAGAGCGTCTTGTTTCGTAGACAGGGACTGGATTGCAGAGTTTCTTCGGTAGCCCACTCTATGATGGACACGTTGGAGAGCGTCTTGTTTCGTAGACAGGGACTGGATTGCAGAGTTTCTTCGGTAGCCCACTCTATGATGGACACGTTGGAGAGCGTCTTGTTTCGTAGACAGGGACTGGATTGCAGAGTTTCTTCGGTAGCCCACTCTATGATGGACACGTTGGAGAGCGTCTTGTTTCGTAGACAGGGACTGGATTGCAGAGAAAAGTTCTGACATGGAAATGTCTTCTTTTACTTCTTTCACCGGTGGATGTTTAATTTGGGTCTGAGGTAAGGAGGTTGCAAGGATTTCATCCTGGTCAGCTTTTTGTTCTTTCGCTTTGAGTTCGTGGCTTCTTGTGTGTCCATGCTGCTCTGGTTTTCGTTGTGGATAACTAGCATGTCTGCTGTCTTCTGTGAGACTTGGATATTTCGTCTACTCTTGTCTTTCTGTCATGTGCTTCCCATTCAACTTGACAAAAACTAACTCTAAACTTATCCCATGTCCATAAAACAATATTTGACTGTTAGCCACCTAACCCTCAATGTTGTTTTGAAGAGCGAGAAAACACTCCCTCTCACAGCGACGCAATCTTGGCTCCCTCTCAAAGCGACGCCATCTTGGCTCCCTCTCACACCGACGCCATCTTGGCTCCCTCTCACAGCGACGCCATCTTGGCTCCCTCTCACAGCGACGCCATCTTGGCTCCCTCTCACACCGACGCCATCTTGGCTCCCTATCACACCGACGCCATCTTGGCTCCCTCTCACACCGACGCCATCTTGGCTCCCTATCACACCGACGCCATCTTGGCTCCCTCTCACACCGACGCCATCTTGGCTCCCTATCACACCGACGCCATCTTGGCTCCCTCTCACACCGACGCCATCTTTGCTCCCTCACACTTGATTTCCCTGAATTTACAAGCTAGTAAAAAATCAAAAGGTACTTGAGGATATTGGAAAATAAACAACACACTTCTTAAAGATACTACTCTCACTGAAAACATCAAATCATTAACTAAAGATATTTTTGCAAGAAAAGACTTGGGTCACGGAAGTAAGATGGGAATGTTTCATATATAAAGTCAGAGTGGTAGCCACTAAACGTGCCAAGGAGCTGATGCAATTAAAGAACCTTAGAGAAAAGGGAGATGATGAGCGAGCTTGGCAATTTTCTAAAGAACGATAATCTATCTGAAGAAGAGGAGTCTGTGTTCAAGTCTTTACAACTAGAATTAGAACAGATTTACACAGTTCTGGCAAAGGGTGCCTTTGTAAGGTCAAGAGCAAAATGGATTGAAGGGGAAGGGGGGGAGTGATGCCATCTGTTGGTAAATGTTAATTACTGCAACTCATGTGTTTTACAGGTGTGCTTGAGATACCCGGATGTAATTGCAATGTACTGAATAAGACTGGTTACTCGCCTCTGTCTCGTCATTTAACATTCAAAAAGATGTCTTCACTCGAATGAGCCATTTAATCGTATTTTTTAGAAGGGATTGCGTGCCAATTAGCTTAGCAACCGCGTGACGCAGCATGACAATGTGAACCGGATTGGTCGACAGTCTTGTTATACGTTAATTTGTTCATTGGGATTCCTTTATCCTTTCTATAATATCTACTTCACTTGCTTTGGCAATGTTAACATATGTTTCCCATGCCAATGAAGCCCTTAAAATGTATTGAGACAGAGAGAGAGAGAAAGAGAGGGAGCGATTGTAACTCATTGCTGTCATTCATCTTTGTCAAAGTGATTTCATTCACTATATTAGAAATTGTACTGACAGAGATCGAAGTTTTACTTAGAGTTGCATACTGTATATACCTGTCATAGCAGGCAGGGACACCGTAGGGTTGTGTCCCAAATGACACCCTATTCCCTATAAAGTATTCACCCCCTTTGGCATTTTTCCTATTTTGTTGCCTTACAACCTGGAATTAAAATAGATATTTGAGGGTTTGTATCATTTGATTTACACAACATGCCTACCACTCTGAAGATGAAAAATATGTTTTATTGTGAAACAAACAAGAGATAAGACAAAAACACAGAAAAACTTGAGAGTGCATAACTATTCACCCCCCCCCCCCTCCCAGTCAATACTTTGTAGAACCACCTTTTATAGCAATTACAGCTGCAAGTCTCTTGGGGTATGTCTCTATAAGGTTGACACATCTAGCCACTGAGATTGTTGACGATTCTTCAAGGCAAAACTGCTCCAACTCCTTCATGTTGGATGGGTTCCGCTGGTGTACAGCAATCTTTAAGTCATACCACAGATTCTCAATTGGATTGAGGTCTGGGCTTTGACTAAGACATGTAAATGTTTCCCCTTAAACCACTCAAGTGTTGCTTTAGCAGTACCCTTAGGGTCATTGTCCTGCTGGAAGGTGAACCTCTGTCCCAGTCTCAAATCTCTGGAAGACTGAAACAGGTTTCCCTCAATAATTTCCCTGTATTTAGCGCCATCCATCATTCCTTCAATTCTGACCAGTTTCCCAGTCCCTGCCGATGAAAATCATCATGGGATGGTGTTCTCGGGGTGATGAGAGGTGTTAGGTTTGCGCAAGACATAGGGTTTTCCTTGATGGACAAACAGCTCAATTTTAGTCTCATCTGGCCAGAGTACCTTCTTCCATATGTTTGGAGAGTCTCACACATGCCTTTTGGTGAACACCAAACGTGTTTGCTTATTTGTTTATTTAAGCAATGGCTTTATTTCAGCTACTCTTCCGTAAAGCCCAGCTCTGTGGAGTGTATGGCTTAAAGTGGTCCTATGGACAGATACTCCAATCTCCGCTGTGGAGCTTTGCAGCTCCTTCAGGGTTATCTTTGGTCTCTTTGTTGCCTCTCCTTGCCTGGTCCGTGAGTTTTGGTGGGGGGCCCTCTCTTGGCAGGTTTGTTGTGGTTGGTGCCATATTCTTTACATTTTTTAAATAATCGATTAAATGGTGCTCCGTGGGACGTTCAAAGTTTCTGATATTTGTTTATAACCCAACCCTGATCTGTACTTCTCCACAACTTTGTCCCTGATCTGTTTGGAGAGGCTCCTTGGTCTTCATGGTGTCGCTTGCTTGGTGGTGTTCCAGACCCTGGGGCCTTTCAGAATAGGTATATATATATACTCATGATGTAAGAGATCATGAGACACTTAGATTGCACACACACACACACACACACACACACACACACACACACACACACACACACACACACACACACACACACACACACACACACACACACACACACACACACACACACACACACACACACACACACACATCACTCCTGAGCCCCACCCCTAAGCCACCTGTACTGCAGAGAGTCAAAAGTTCAGAAGGGTACAGTCCCAGATACGGTGGCCAGAAGTCACTATAAAGGACTCTAACTCACTACAACTAACTTACCACAACTTCAAGACTCACAGCATCTATTGAAGAGCAGGGCAATATCATCAACACTAAGATTTAAACAACACTGAAGTCAATGTCTGCTTCTTTCAGGGGCTATTAGAGGGAAGTGACTGATTTCATTACAAAATGGCTTCTGGTTCATCTTTCCGAGAGGAGGATCTCTCCTGTCTTGTGTGCCGTGACATCTTCAAGGATCCCGTTCTAGTGCCGTGTGGCCACAGCTTCTGTGAAACCTGTCTGCGGGAAACCTGGAAACAAAGGGGATATCGGGAATGTCCGGTCTGCAGGAGAAAATGTTCCAAAGACTGGTATCCTCCTAACCTTCCTCTAGAGAGCCTGTGTGAGGCCTTCTCACAGTCACATACAGGTAGTCAGAAATCAACAAGCAAGATAAGCTCTGCACTCTGCGGTCTGCATGGAGAGACACTGGAGCTGGAGAACAAACAGCCTGTCTGTTTGGTGTGGCAGGATACGAGACAACGTAACCACAAACCGCTAGCTGAGGCTGTACAGGATCATAAGGTATCCATATGTTCTTGTGTATTTTCAGCTGTCTAAAATGGTGTGTGTGTGTGTGTTAATGCCTAAAAAATAATAGCTTATTCCTGTAATGATTGTGATTTGATTATTGACAATAAAGTGTAAAGCTAGAACACAGAGGCTTTGTCCATAGTAACACTAGAACACAGAGGCTTTGTCCATAGTAACACTAGAACACAGAGGCTTTGTCCATAGTAACACTAGAACACAGAGGCGTTGTCCATAGTAACACTAGAACACAGAGGCTTTGTCCATAGTAACACTAGAACACAGAGGCTTTGTCCATAGTAACACTAGAACACAGAGGCTTTGTCCATAGTAACACTAGAACACAGAGGCTTTGTCCATAGTAACACTAGAACACAGATGCTCTGTCCATAGTAACACTAGAACACAGAGACTCTGTCCATAGTAACACTAGAACACAGAGACTCTGTCCATAGTAACACTAGAACACAGAGACACTGTCCATAGTAACACTAGAACACAGAGGCTCTGTCCATAGTAACACTAGAACACAGAGGCTCTGTCCATAGTAGTAACACTAGAACACAGAGACTCTGTCCATAGTAACACTAGAACACAGATGCTCTGTCCATAGTAACACTAGAACACAGAGACACTGTCCATAGTAACACTAGAACACAGAGACTCTGTCCATAGTAACACTAGAACACAGAGACTCTGTCCATAGTAACACTAGAACACAGAGACTCTGTCCATAGTAACACTAGAACACAGAGACTCTGTCCATAGTAACACTAGAACACAGAGACTCTGTCCATAGTAACACTAGAACACAGAGACTCTGTCCATAGTAACACTAGAACACAGAGACACTGTCCATAGTAACACTAGAACACAGAGACTCTGTCCATAGTAACACTAGAACACAGAGACACTGTCCATAGTAACACTAGAACACAGAGACTCTGTCCATAGTAACACTAGAACACAGAGACTCTGTCCATAGTAACACTAGAACACAGAGACTCTGTCCATAGTAACACTAGAACACAGAGACTCTGTCCATAGTAACACTAGAACACAGAGACTCTGTCCATAGTAACACTAGAACACAGAGACTCTGTCCATAGTAACACTAGAACACAGAGACTCTGTCCATAGTAACACTAGAACACAGAGACTCTGTCCATAGTAACACTAGAACACAGAGACTCTGTCCATAGTAACACTAGAACACAGAGACTCTGTCCATAGTAACACTAGAACACAGAGACTCTGTCCATAGTAACACTAGAACACAGAGACTCTGTCCATAGTAACACTAGAACACAGAGACTCTGTCCATAGTAACACTAGAACACAGAGACTCTGTCCATAGTAACACTAGAACACAGAGACTCTGTCCATAGTAACACTAGAACACAGAGACTCTGTCCATAGTAACACTAGAACACAGAGACTCTGTCCATAGTAACACTAGAACACAGAGACTCTGTCCATAGTAACACTAGAACACAGAGACTCTGTCCATAGTAACACTAGAACACAGAGACTCTGTCCATAGTAACACTAGAACACAGAGACTCTGTCCATAGTAACACTAGAACACAGAGACTCTGTCCATAGTAACACTAGAACACAGAGACTCTGTCCATAGTAACACTAGAACACAGAGACTCTGTCCATAGTAACACTAGAACACAGAGACTCTGTCCATAGTAACACTAGAACACAGAGACTCTGTCCATAGTAACACTAGAACACAGAGACTCTGTCCATAGTAACACTAGAACACAGAGACTCTGTCCATAGTAACACTAGAACACAGAGACTCTGTCCATAGTAACACTAGAACACAGAGACTCTGTCCATAGTAACACTAGAACACAGAGACTCTGTCCATAGTAACACTAGAACACAGAGACTCTGTCCATAGTAACACTAGAACACAGAGACTCTGTCCATAGTAACACTAGAACACAGAGACTCTGTCCATAGTAACACTAGAACACAGAGACTCTGTCCATAGTAACACTAGAACACAGAGACTCTGTCCATAGTAACACTAGAACACAGAGACTCTGTCCATAGTAACACTAGAACACAGAGACTCTGTCCATAGTAACACTAGAACACAGAGACTCTGTCCATAGTAACACTAGAACACAGAGACTCTGTCCATAGTAACACTAGAACACAGAGACTCTGTCCATAGTAACACTAGAACACAGAGACTCTGTCCATAGTAACACTAGAACACAGAGACTCTGTCCATAGTAACACTAGAACACAGAGACTCTGTCCATAGTAACACTAGAACACAGAGACTCTGTCCATAGTAACACTAGAACACAGAGACTCTGTCCATAGTAACACTAGAACACAGAGACTCTGTCCATAGTAACACTAGAACACAGAGACTCTGTCCATAGTAACACTAGAACACAGAGACTCTGTCCATAGTAACACTAGAACACAGAGACTCTGTCCATAGTAACACTAGAACACAGAGACTCTGTCCATAGTAACACTAGAACACAGAGACTCTGTCCATAGTAACACTAGAACACAGAGACTCTGTCCATAGTAACACTAGAACACAGAGACTCTGTCCATAGTAACACTAGAACACAGAGACTCTGTCCATAGTAACACTAGAACACAGAGACTCTGTCCATAGTAACACTAGAACACAGAGACTCTGTCCATAGTAACACTAGAACACAGAGACTCTGTCCATAGTAACACTAGAACACAGAGACTCTGTCCATAGTAACACTAGAACACAGAGACTCTGTCCATAGTAACACTAGAACACAGAGACTCTGTCCATAGTAACACTAGAACACAGAGACTCTGTCCATAGTAACACTAGAACACAGAGACTCTGTCCATAGTAACACTAGAACACAGAGACTCTGTCCATAGTAACACTAGAACACAGAGACTCTGTCCATAGTAACACTAGAACACAGAGACTCTGTCCATAGTAACACTAGAACACAGAGACTCTGTCCATAGTAACACTAGAACACAGAGACTCTGTCCATAGTAACACTAGAACACAGAGACTCTGTCCATAGTAACACTAGAACACAGAGACTCTGTCCATAGTAACACTAGAACACAGAGACTCTGTCCATAGTAACACTAGAACACAGAGACTCTGTCCATAGTAACACTAGAACACAGAGACTCTGTCCATAGTAACACTAGAACACAGAGACTCTGTCCATAGTAACACTAGAACACAGAGACTCTGTCCATAGTAACACTAGAACACAGAGACTCTGTCCATAGTAACACTAGAACACAGAGACTCTGTCCATAGTAACACTAGAACACAGAGACTCTGTCCATAGTAACACTAGAACACAGAGACTCTGTCCATAGTAACACTAGAACACAGAGACTCTGTCCATAGTAACACTAGAACACAGAGACTCTGTCCATAGTAACACTAGAACACAGAGACTCTGTCCATAGTAAAGTGTCAATGTTTCATTGTAGGAGGAGCTCCAGACTGCCCTGAAGCCCTTACAGGAGAAGCTGGAAGTCTTTAATAAAGTTAAACTAACCTGTGATCAAACAGCTTGGCATATTAAGGTAAGAATGAGTTGTATTGTTCAGAGGGGTTTGATGCTTACTCCTTATGCAAACATTACAATCTGGACTTTGTTTGGCGTGTCAAGGAGTGGAACGATAGCAGATGGTACCTAAGATTTCTTATAGAACCAAAAATGGTTCTATTGCTTGCTTCCTGTGTGGAACTCCTCGACATTCTATAGTAGAACCCTTTTATAGGGTTCTTTGATCAGAACCCTAGAGCAGGGGTATTCAACTCTTACCCCTACGAGGTCCAGAGCCTGCTGGTTTTCTCTTCTACCTGATAATTAATTGCACGCACCTGTTGTCCCAGATCGTAACCAGTCGCTGATTAGATGGGAGAAATATTTTTTTAAATGCAGTTGAACTGGCTTTGAGGTCCAGAGTTGAGCTTGAAGTCCCTGGAGGTTCTTCTTCCCTGAACCAAAATGGGTCCATATAAAACACTGCCATTTATGAATTATCGCTACTACTAATAAATAATCACTGAACCAGAAACCAGGAATCTGCAAATCAGATGAGTTCTCTGTCAGCATGGTAATCACTAGAACAGCATGAGTTCATCTGCACCAATCAGCATGAGTTAGTCATCTGCACCAATCAGCATGAGTTAATCTGCACCAATCAGCATGAGTTCATCTGCACCAATCAGCATGAGTTCATCTGCACCAATCAGCATGAGTTAATCTGCACCAATCAGCATGAGTTAATCTGCACCAATCAGCATGAGTTCATCTGCACCAATCAGCATGAGTTAATCTTTAATCAGCAAATCAGCATGTTAATATGCACCAATCAGCATGAGTTTAAACTGCATAAACCCAATTGAATTGCATGATACCCAGTTAAGGTAATCAATGAGTTGTATAGTTCACATTCTCACATTGTCTACCACCTGTTAAACAATCTGTTCAGATGGGTTTCCATGCTTCTCCAATCAATTCTGGACGAAAACTATATTTAGTGCAAACATTAGAATAACTGGATGCTACGTAAACATCATTCAGTCATTATTCCTAAAAAAAAATTGATAACAGATTCCCAATCAGAGACAACGATCATTGGGAACCATACCCGCCAACAAAGAAATAGAAAACTGCAGCCCCTGAACCAGAGAAATCTAAGGTCAGGGGTTATATGAGGTAATCTGCACCAATCAGGGTTTATCTGCACCAATCAGCATGAGTTCATCTGCACCAGCAAAACTGCACCAATGTGTACCTAAGATCTTCATTAACTAGAACTGCACCAATCAAAGTTAATGGAGTTATGCACCAATATTTAATTGCATAGGTCTGAACAACACTTTACTGTTTTATCATCAGCAGAACCTCCTGGGTTTACGAGCAAAACATAGACAGTTTAACTAGAGTAGTAGATATCTTATAGTTGTACCTCCTGTCAGTCACCTTCCATTGACTCCACTCTGAATACTGAAATAAAAGTTAAATCCTGAAGAGTCTATTAAGTGTAAAACTAACAATGACTCCACAATCCACGCCTTCTGGGAATGTTATGACGTCATAAAGTTATGGGCGGAGTTTGGAGTCCGTCTGGCTGCATTATCCAAGACATATGTCATATGAGGGTGCAGTGAGATACCGGATGGGTTGGACGATACATTTCACATCAATCATCTTGAAAAGGCGTATACTTAAAAACTAGAAATCGACCAATCCTCCATCGTTAACACAATCGAAAGCTCAAATACTTTATTATGTAAATGTTGAAAGTGTGTGGGGGGCGACGGAGAGAAACAAAATGGTGCAGTTTGAGGCCATGTGGCAGAGAGGGATGTGGGCGCCTCTGGAGATGGGGTGTTTGTGGGCGCTGGAGATCCAGAGGGCGCTGGAGATGAGGGATGTCCTGGAGATGAGGGTTCTTCTGGAGATGAGGGATGTGGGCGCTGGAGATGAGGGATGTGGGCGCTGGAGATGAAATGGGGCGCTGGAATGAGGGGTGTGGGCGCTGGAGATGAGGGATGTGGGCCTGGAGATGAATTATGAGGGGTGTGGGCGCTGGAGATGAGGGTGTGGGCGCTGGACTAGATAAGATGAGGGGTAATGAGGGGTGTGGGCGCTGGAGATGAGGGGTGGGCGCTGGAGATGAGGGGTGTGGGCGCTGGAGATGAGGGGTGTGGGCGCTGGAGATGAGGGGTGTGGGCGCTGGAGATGAGGGGTGTGGCGCTGGAGATGAGGGTGTGGCGCTGGAGATGAGGGGTGGGCGCTGGAGAATGAGGAGGGACCTGTGGGCGCTGGAGATGAGGGGGTGTGGGCGCTGGAGATGAGGGGTGGGCGCTGGAGATGAGGGGGTGTGGGCGCAATGAGGGGGATGTGGGCGCTGGAGATGAGGGGTCGCTGGAGATGAGGGGTGGGCGCTGGAGATGATCAGGGCGCTGGAGATGAGGGGTGTGGGCGCTGGAGATGAGGGGTGGGCGCTGGAGATGAGGGATGTGGGCGCTCTGCTGGAGATGAGGGGTGTGGGCGCTGGAGATGAGGGTTGGGCGCTGGAGATGAGGGGTGTGGGCAGCTGAATGAGGGGGTGGGCGCTGGAGATGAGGGGATGTGGGCGCTGGAGATGAGGGATGTGGGCGCAAGATGAGGGTGTGGGCGCTGGAGATGAGGGGTGGGCGCTGAGTTCATCTGGAGACCAATCAGGGCATGGAGATCATCTGCACGCTGGAATGAGGGGTGGTGGAGATGAGGGGTGCTGGAGATGAGTTCATCTGAGACCAATCAGCATGAGTTCATCTGACCAATCAGCGCTGAGTGAGGGGTGTGGCGCTGGAGAATGGGCGCTGGAGATGAGGGGTGTGGGCAGCATGAGTTCATCTGGAGATGACCAATCAGCATGAGTTAGATGATGTGCGCTGGAATCAGCATGAGTTCGCTGGACCAATCAGATGAGGGGTTAATGGGCGCTGCACCAATCAGCATGAGTTCATCTGCACCAATCAGGCATGAGTTAATCTGGATGTGGGCGCAATGATGAGTTGGGCGCTGGAGATGAGGGGTGATGCACCAATCTGGAGATGAGGGGTGTGGGCGCTGGAGATGAGTTAATATGCGCTGGAGATGAGGGGTGTGGGCGCTGGAGATGAGGGGTGTGGGCGCTGGAGATGAGGGGTTAATCTGCGCTGGAGATGAGGGGTGTGGGCGCTGGAGATGAGGGGAGGGATGAGGGGTGGGCGCTGGAGATGAGGGGTTGGAGATGAGGGGTGTGGGCGCTGGAGATGAGGGATGTGGGCGCTGGAATGAGGGGTGGGGCGCTCCCCGCTGGAGATGAGGGGTGGGCGCTGGAGATGAGGGGTGTGGCGCTGGAGATTTACGCTGCGCTGGAGATGAGGGGTGTTAGATGAGGGGTGTGGGCGCTGGAATGAGACGCTGGAGATAGGGGTGTGGGCAGAGATGAGGGTGTGGGCGCTGGAATGAGGGGTGTGGGCGCTGGAGATGAGTAATGAGGGGTGTGGCAGGTAAGATAGGGGTGTGGGCGCTGGAGATGAATGTGGGCGCTGGAGATGAGGGGAAACGCTAGATGAGGTTATGGGCGCTAAGAGATGAGGGGTGTAGCGCTGGAGATGAGGGGTGGGCGCTGGAGATGAGGTATCGGGCGCTGGAGATGAGGGGTGTGGGCGCTGGAGATGAGGGGTGTAGGCGCTGGAGATGAGGGTTTATACTGGCGCTGGAGATGAGTCTTCGCTGGAATGAGGGGTTCGCTGGAGATGAGGGGTGTCCCCGCTTGACTCCACTCTGGAATACTGAAATAAAAGGGTTAAATCCTGAAGAGTCTATTAAGATGAGGGGTGTAAAACTAACAATGAGGGTCCACAATGAGGGGTGTCTGGGATGAGGGGTGTGGGCGCTTGGAGATGAGGGGGTGTGGGCGCTGGAGATGAGGGTTGGGCGCTGGAGATGAGGGCGCTGGAGATGAGTGTGGGCGCTGGAGATGAGGGGTGGGGCGCTGGAGATGAGGGATGTGGGCGCTGGAGATGAGGGTTGTGGGCGCTGGAGATGAGGGGTGAGATGAGGGATGTGGGCGCTGGAGATGAGGGTTGTGGGCGCTGGAGATGAGGGGTGTGGGCGCTGGAGATGAGGGATGTGTGGGCGCTGGAGATGAGGGTTGTGGGCGCTGGAGATGAGGGGGTTTGAGGGGTGTGGGCGCTGGAGATGAGGGTGTCAGATGAGGGGTGTGGGCGCTGGAGATGATTATCTGGGGATGAGGGTGTGGGCAAGACATATGTCATATGAGGGGATGTGGGCGCTGGAGATGAGGGGTGTGGGCGCTGGAGATGAGGGTTGGAGATGAGGGGTGTGGCCATGTCAGATGAGGGGTGTGGGCGCTGGAGATGAGGGGTGTGGCCAATCATCTGGGCGCTGAAGGGGTGTGGGCGCTGGAGATGAGGGTGTGGGCGCTGGAGATAAAAACTGAGGGGTGTGGGCGCTGGAGATGAGGGTGGGGCGCTGGAGATGAGGGGTGTGGGCGCTGGAGATGAGGGTGTGGGCGCCTGGAGATGAGGGGTGTGGGCGCTGGAGATGAGGGGTGTGGGCATGTGGCAGATGAGGGATGTGGGCGCTGGAGATGAGGGTTGTGGGCGCTGGAGATGAGGGGTGTGGGCGCTGGAGATGAGGGGTGTGGGCGCTGGAGATGAGGGGTGTGGGCGCTGGAGATGAGGGGTGTGGGCGCTGGAGATGAGGGGTGGCGCTGGAGATGAGGGGTGTGAGGGGTGGCTGGAGATGAGGGGTGTGGGCGCTGGAGATGAGGGGTGGAGATGAGGGGTGTGGGCAAAGATGAGGGGTGCAGTTGGAGATGAGGCAGGTGGATGAGGGGTGTGGGCAGCTGGAGATGAGGGGATGAGGGGTGTGGGCGCTGTGAGGCGCTGGAGATGAGGGGTGTGGGCGCTGGAGATGAGGGGTGTGGGCGCTGGAGATGAGGGGTGTGGGCGCTGGAGATGAGGGGTGTGGGCGCTGGAGATGAGGGGTGTGGGCGCTGGAGATGAGGGGTGTGGGCGCTGGAGATGAGGGGTGTGGGCAGGTGGAGATGAGGGGTGTGGGCGCTGGAGATGAGGGGTGTGGGCGCTGGAGATGAGGGGTGGGCAGGTGGAGATGAGGGGTGTGGGCAGGTGGAGATGAGGGGTGGGCAGCTGGAGATGAGGGGTGTGGGCGCTGGAGATGAGGGTGTGGCGCTGGAGATGAGGGGTGTGAGCAGGTGGAGATGAGGGGTGTGGGCAGGTGGAGATGAGGGGTGTGGGCAGGTGGAGATGAGGGTGTGGGCGCTGGAGATGAGGGTGTGGGCGCTGGAGATGAGGGTGTGGGCAGGTGGAGATGAGGGTGTGGGCGCTGGAGATGAGGGAGATGTGGGCGCTGGAGATGAGGGTGGAGATGAGGGGTGGGGCTGGAGATGAGGGGGGTGTGGGCGCTGGAGATGAGGGGTGTGGAGATGAGCTGGAGATGAGGGGTGGGGCGCTGGAGATGAGGGGTGTGGGCAGCTGGAGATGAGGGGTGTGGGCGCTGGAGATGAGGGTGTGGGAGATGAGGGGTGTGAGAGCTGGAGATGAGGGGTGTGGGCGCTGGAGATGAGGGGTGTGGGCAGGTGGAGATGAGGGGTGGGCGCTGGAGATGAGGGGTGTGGGCGCTGGAGATGAGGGGTGTGGGCAGGTGGAGATGAGGGGTGTGGGCGCTGGAGATGAGGGGTGTGGGCGCTGGAGATGAGGGGTGTGGGCGCTGGAGATGAGGGGTGTGAGCGCTGGAGATGAGGGGTGTGAGCAGGTGGAGATGAGGGGTGTGGGCGCTGGAGATGAGGGGTGTGAGCAGGTGGAGATGAGGGGTGTGGGCGCTGGAGATGAGGGGTGTGAGCAGGTGGAGATGAGGGGTGTGGGCAGGTGGAGATGAGGGGTGTGAGCAGGTGGAGATGAGGGTGTGAGCAGCTGGAGATGAGGGGTGTGGGCAGGTGGAGATGGGCAGGTGGAGATGAGGGTGTGAGCAGGTGGAGATGAGGGGCTGGAGATGAGGGGTGTGGAGGCGGTGGAGATGAGGGGGGTGTGAGCAGCTGGAGATGAGGGGGTGGGCGCTGGAGATGAGGGTGTGGGCGCTGGAGATGAGGGGATGAGGGGTGTGGGCGCTGGAGGTGTGGGCGCTGGAGATGAGGGATGGGTGTGGGCAGGTGGAGATGAGGGGTGTGGGCGCTGGAGATGGGGGTGTGGGCGCTGGAGATGAGGGGTGTGGGCAGGTGGAGATGAGGGGTGTGGGCGCTGGAGATGAGGGGTGTGGGCAGGTGGAGATGAGGGGGTGTGGGCGCTGGAGATGAGGGTGTGGAGCAGGTGGAGATGAGGGGTGTGGGCGGTGGAGATGAGGGGTGTGAGCAGGTGGAGATGAGGGGTGTGGGCGCTGGAGATGAGGGTGTGGGCAGGTGGAGATGAGGGGGGCGCTGTGAGCAGGTGGAGATGAGGGGTGTGGGCTGGAGATGAGGGGTGTGGGCGCTGGAGATGAGGGGTGTGGGCGCTGGAGATGTGGAGATGAGGGGTGTGGAGCAGGTGGAGATGAGGGGTGTGAGCGGTGGAGATGAGGGGTGTGGAGATGAGGGTGTGAGCAGGTGGAGATGAGGGGTGTGGGCGCTGGAGATGAGGGGTGTGAGCAGGTGGAGATGAGGGGTGTGGGCGGTGGAGATGAGGGGTGTGAGCAGGTGGAGATGAGGGTGTGGGCGCTGGAGATGAGGGGTGTGAGAGCAGGTGGAGATGAGGGGTGTGGGGCAGGTGGAGATGAGGGGTGTGGGCAGGTGGAGATGAGGGGTGTGGGATGAGGGGTGTGAGCAGGTGGAGATGAGGGGTGTGGGGGGTGTGAGCAGCGCTGGAGATGAGGGGTGTGGGCGCGCTGGAGATGAGGGGTGTGGGCGCTGGAGATGAGGGGTGGAGATGAGGGGTGGAGGTGGAGATGAGGGTGTGGAGATGAGGGGTGTGGGCGCTGGAGATGAGGGGTGTGGGCGCTGGAGATGAGGGGTGTGAGAGGTGGAGATGAGGGGTGGGCGCTGGAGATGAGGGGTGAGGTGGAGATGAGGGGTGTGGGCGCTGGAGATGAGGGGTGTGGGCAGGTGGAGATGAGGGGTGTGGGCGCTGGAGATGAGGGGTGTGGGCAGGTGGAGATGAGGGGTGTGAGCAGGTGGAGATGAGGGGTGTGGAGCAGGTGGAGATGAGGGTGTGAGGGGTGTGGGCAGGTGGAGATGAGGGGTGTGAGCAGGTGGAGATGAGGGGTGTGAGCAGGTGGAGATGAGGGGTGTGAGCAGGTGGAGATGAGGGGTGTGAGCAGGTGGAGATGAGGGGTGTGAGCAGGTGGAGATGAGGGGTGTGGGCAGGTGGAGATGAGGGGTGTGAGAGGTGGAGATGAGGGGTGTGAGCAGGTGGAGATGAGGGGTGTGAGCAGGTGGAGATGAGGGGTGTGAGCAGGTGGAGATGAGGGGTGTGGGGTGGAGATGAGGGGTGTGGGCAGGTGGAGATGAGGGGTGTGAGAGATGAGGGGTGGAGCAGGTGGAGGAGGGGTGTGAGCAGGTGGAGATGAGGGGTGTGGGCAGCAGGTGGAGATGAGGGGTGTGTGGAGATGAGGGGTGTGAGCAGGTGGAGATGAGGGGTGTGTGAGAGGTGGAGATGAGGGGTGTGAGCAGGTGGAGATGAGGGGTGTGAGCACGTGGAGATGAGGGGTGGGGGCAGGTGGAGATGAGGGGTGGAGATGAGGGGTGTGAGCAGGTGGAGATGAGGGGTGTGAGCAGGTGGGTCTGGACAAATCAGACTATCAAAAAGGCTATCATCATCTAGTCATCTCACTGTCTCCAGAGCCAGGCCCAGAACACAGAGAGGCAGATTAAGGAAGAATTTCAGAAACTTCACCGGTTTCTACAAGAGGAGGAGGAGGCCAGTATAGCGACACTGAGGGAGGAAGAGGAGCAGAAGAGTCAGACGATGAAGGAGAAGATTGAAGAGATGAACAGACAGGTATCATCACTTTCAGATACAATCAGAGCCATAGAGGAGATGAGAGCTGAGGACATCTCATTGCCGCTGGTAAGGACTAATATCTGAACAGTAACTAGATTATTGTGACTGATTTGATTTTATATTTTATATTCATTATTAATTTCCTATTTTGCCCCCTGGCAGAACTACAAGGCCACAGTGAAAAGGTAAGTGATCTGCCTCCTGTCTCTCTTGACTCTGTGGTTCTGAACCCAACCCCACAGCAGCACTGACTTGACTCTGTGGTTCTGAATCCAACCGCCACAGCAGCACTGACTTGACTCTGTGGTTCTGAACCCAACCCCACAGCAGCACTGACTTGACTCTGTGGTTCTGAACCCAACCCCACAGCAGCACTGACTTGACTCTGTGGTTCTGACCCCAACCCCCACAGCAGCACTGACTTGACTCTGTGGTTCTGACCCCAACCCCCACAGCAGCACTGACTTGAATCTGTGGTTCTGAACCCAACCCCCACAGCAGCACTGACTTGACTCTGTGGTTCTGACCCCAACCCCCACAGCAGCACTGACTTGACTCTGTGGTTCTGAACCCAACCCCCACAGCAGCACTGACTTGACTCTGTGGTTCTGAACCCAAACCCACAGCAGCACTGACTCCTTAATGTTTATCTCAGAGCCCATTTCCCACTGCCGGATCCACAGCTGGTCTCAGGTGCGCTGATAGATGTGGCCAAACACCTGGGCAACCTACAGTTCAGAGTCTGGGAGAAGATGCAGGGGATTGTGAAATACAGTAAGTATCATTTTTATCTACCTACAATTGCCTTAATTTATGATGTTTTTTAAACAGTAAAACACTAATGCATTGAAACAAACAGGGCGAAAGCAGGTATTATGATATTCTGTCAAAAAATATATTATAGGAAAACACCTTGTTGTATGTAACAGTGTTCAAAAACATGAACCACCTTTTAATCAATAAAGTGTATCAACTACTTACAAGTTCCCTCTGTCCTGGTGTCAGTCCTGGTATCACGACCAGTTCTAATCATCTCTAGTTCTGTCTGTTCAGGTCCTGTGATTCTGGACCCAAACACCGCTTACCGATATTTCGTCCTGTCTGAGGATCTGACCAGTCTAAGATTCTGTGCGAGTCAGCAGCTTCCTGACAACCCAGAGAGGTTTGATTACAATGCATTGGTCCTGGGCTCCGAGGGCTTTACCTCAGGGACACACAGCTGGGACGTTGAGGTTGGGGACAGCACAGTCTGGTCCGTGGGTGTCGTACAAGAGGCTGCCCAGAGGAAGGGAAACATGAAGCCTGAAAGGTGGATTGTGTATTATAGTGGAGGTAAATACAGAGCATGCCCCGCATCAGGGCCAGGTGTTCCCATCACAATGAGACCAAAACCCCAGAGGATCAGAGTGCTGCTGGACAGGGACCGAGGACAGCTGTCATTCTCTGACCCTGATAATAACACACACCTGCACACATTCACACACACCTTTACTGAGCAAGTCTTTCCAGCCATAGGTCACGTTTCTAAAGTTCACCGTCTGAAGATCGTACCAGGGAAGATCTCTATAAAGATGGTGTAGACTCTCAAAACCGTCTGTAGAGTCCGAACGGTTCGGCTTACAAACTATCATGACGACTCTATGGAAAGATGAGACTCTCACGAACATGTACATGTCGGTTGTTTTCCTCACAAGACTCATCTAAAGGTCCCCCTGTACAAGTTTTTTTTTTAATTATGGAAGTACAATGCCTTCGGAAGTATGCAGACCCCTTGACTTCTTCTATATTTTGTTACGTTACAGCCTTACTCTACAGTCAATTTAATAAATACAAATGCTCAATTCTCTAAGGACCAACTGCTTTAGGAATGTTTTGGGAAACTATCTGTTATTCAATGTGTTTCTATGGGCTAATAGCATTAAAGGCCAAGTTCAATTTTTCATCAAATATATATTTTTAAAATGTTTTCTTTTGATACTTCAAGGAGTCTTAAAATTCTAAATGAAATAGCTAAAGGATCCTTAGAATGAACTTAAAACAGCAACCAGTGACGTGTCAACTAACCCTGACTTATCTACGTAGTGTTGAGGTTAGAGCTCGTGTTATAGGGTTAGTTGAAATGTCACTGAATGTTACTGATAGTCTGTAAATAGTCTTCATCTACAAGATGGCCTATGAAAATGAAAGTGTTTACCCCTATTTGGGTTGAACCAATTCATTTTCATGTAGTAGCTATTTTGGTAATAAACAGTCATACATTCTATTTTCTGTGTCAAAAGTTTTATATTCCACCAAACACACACACAAGATGTGGAGAGACCCCCACAGCAGCACTGACTTGACTCTGTGGTTCTGAACCCAAACCCACAGCAGCACTGACTTGACTCTGTGGTTCTGAACCCAAACCCACAGCAGCACTGACTTGACTCTGTGGTTCTGAACCCAAACCCACAGCAGCACTGACTTGACTCTGTGGTTCTGAACCCAAACCCACAGCAGCACTGACTTGACTCTGTGGTTCTGAACCCAACCCCCACAGCAGCACTGACTTGACTCTGTGGTTCTGAACCCAAACCCACAGCAGCACCGACTTGACTCTGTGGTTCTGAACCCAAGTCAAGTCAGTGCTGCTGTGGGGTTGGGTTCAGCATGTTGGCATTGCAGCTATTGAAGTTCCACCCATCTTGTGAATCTTCATGGTCTGAATGAGAATTAAAAACACAAACAACACTTCAACGGCTTATAATCAGGGTTTCATACACATTTTATTTTATTTTTAATATCCTATTTAGTTATTCTGAAATGTCACTAAAGTCAAAGTAACAGTCATACTTTTATTCTCTTCCTGGAGCTGAGAGACAAATAAACAAACACACACAATAACTAATATCTTCCGATATGTGATCAAGCGTAAAGCTTTCTCGGTTGACAAATGGTATAACGGCATCATGTGGGGCAAAAGCTCGAGCTGGTTTAACAAAGTAAATAAATGAAAATAATTTTACATTACATTTAAGTCATTTAGCAGACGCTCTTATCCAGAGCGACTTACAAATTGATTGATTCTGACCAGACGGTCTCTATATTATGATTTTCTCTACATCTCTAGCCATGTTTGTTGTAGTCTCTCGTCACTCTCTTAATCTCTTGTTTTGAAAAAAAAGAAGGTATTGTCTTGTCTTGTGATTATATTTGTTTCCCACCTTTGACCAACTGAACTATAATGAATTCAGAACAATAGTGATGTAGCCTAATAATCGATGTCAATGGCAATAACACTTTGATGCAAATATTCAGGAATTGCCATGTACACTTTCCTTTGTGGCAAAGCAATTCCCCTAAAAAGGGATATACTTGTATTACATTATATTTATTTCTAATGTTTGTGAGAGAAAACAAATGACTGGATATTTCAAATTAATTCTGTATAAAACATTCATTTTTTTTAAAGTTCAAAATCACATGGATGACTGTTAGCAGTTGTTGTGATATTATTTTATATTTCTAATGAATCTCTCCTCTTTGTGTTTATACAACCGGGTTTCCCTGCTCGCAACCATTCCCGCTAGTACCTAGTTACCACAGTCACAACTTCCTAAAGGCTATGTCGTCCTAATTTAAGGTTAGGGTTAGGCATAAGGTTAGTCGTGTGGTTAAGGTTAGGTTTAAATTCAGATGTTACGGAGATAAATGGTAGAAATGGGCGGGGTTTAGCCGTCATTATGACTTTGTGGCTGTGGTAACTAGTGACGACCCCCCATCAGGAGCCATTTTGTACCCAGATCAATAACATACATGTAAACTCCGATCTCTCGGCGCAGCGGTGGACTCGGCTCGTCTAGTAGAGCGCAAACCTGGATTATCTATTAACTAGACTACATTTCAATCGGAATCCGGACCAAACGGAAATGGTGAATTTACTAGTGCACACGGGTTACTAAACAGTCTCTTTCTCTAACCGTCCCGCTAAGGTGTTGTGCCGCCACCGACACGCTGTGTTTATAGATGGATCGGAGAAGCCAGTGGTTATTGTGACTTCGGACTGATGTCGGGATGATATCCGGTTTAAATGTTCGCGACGGGAAAACTATCAAGACGAGAACATCATGGCTTTTTCCTGGCTGACTTGTTCGCTTCTCCTGGGAACTTTGTGTGCAGGTAAGAAACGACGCGTCTATTGTACACATTGAAGAAACGGCAACAGTTGCAAAAAAAACAACATAATTTGGCATAACTGGTAGCTTCGTTTTTCATTTGTAATTTAACCTTTATTTAACTTGGCAAGTTTCCATCCCTTTTAATTTAGTTATTGTCGGGGCACGTGTTGTCAAGGTATATTTCCCTTCACGTGGATATGGGTCTTGCTGTTTTATTTGCAGTGAAATAATTCAATCGATTTCTGTCATTAGATGTGGTCTTCCAACATCATGCTTTCCGTAGATTGAGGATAATTTTTTTATTTATGCTATAGCCTACTCTGATGGAATGCCTATGTTGTGTGTGTGTGTGTGTGTGTGTGTGTGTGTGTGTGTGTGTGTGTGTGTGTGTGTGTGTGTCTCAAAACGGGATAATTGTGTCGTCATGTGTTTTGTTCTCCTGTGCAGATTCACAACATAAAACAATGTCTGGATCCTCTACACCAGTGGTTCCCAAACTGTTTACAGTCTCGTATCCCTTCAAACATTCACCCTCCAGCTGTACCCCCTCTAGCACAAGGGTCAGCGCACTCTATAATGTTTTTTTTCTCCATCACTGTCACACACACTATATGATACATTTATTAAACATAAGAGTGAGTGTTAGTTTTTGTCTCAATCCGGCTCATGGGGAAGTGACAAAGAGCTCTTATAGGACCAGGGCGCAAATAATAATAATATAATAAATAATTTTGCTCTTTATTTAACCATCTTACATATCAAACCTTATTTTTTCACTGGAAATTGTGAATAACTCACCACAGGTTAATGAGAAGGGTGTGCTTGAAAGGATGCACATAACTGCAATATTGAATATTGGGTTTTATTGGAGAGAGTATCAGTCTTAAATCATTTTCCACACAGTCTGTGCCTGTATTTAGTTTTCATGCTAGTGAGGGTTGAGAATCCACTGTCATATAGATATTTTCTTGCAAGATTGGATCCCCGAGCTGACAAGGTGAAATTATGTGGTTCTGCCCCTGAACAAGGCAGTTAACCCACTGTTCCCAGGCCGTCATTGAAAATAAGAATGTGTTCTTAACTGACTTGCCTAATTAAATAAAGGTAGAAAAAATATATATTTAAAAAATCGGTGCCCAAAAATAACGATTTCCGATTGTAATGAAAACTTGAAATCGGCCCTAATTAATCGGCCATTCCAATTAATCGGCCAGCCTCTACTGCCTATGCCGCTCGGCCATCGCTCATTCATATACTTACATGTACATATTCTCATTCACCCCTTTAGATTTGTGTGTATTAGGTTGTTGTTGGGGAATTGTTAGATATTACTGCACTGTCGGAACTTGAAGCATTTCGCTACACTCGCATTATCTGCTAACCATGTGTATGACCAATAACATTTGATTTGAGTGCTACGGGGGGTGGTAATCATTTAGGCAGGTTACCTTCGCTTCCTTGGGCACAGGGACTATGCTGGTCTGCTTGAAACGTGTAGGTATTAGGCACATGCTTTGAGTACACGTCCTGGTAATCCATCTGGCCTCGCGGCTTTGTGAATGTTGAGCTGTTTAAAGGTTTTGTTCACATCAGCTTCCGAGAGCGTTATCACACAGTCCTCCAGAACAGCTGGTGCTCTCGTGGATGCTTCAGTGTTGCTTGCTTCAGTGTCGCTTGCCTCAAAGCGAACCTAAAAGGCAAAAGGCAGTTCTAGCCTTTAGTTCGGTGCGGATGTTGCCTGTAATCCATGGCTTCAAGTTGGGATATGTACGTACAGTCACTGTGGGGACAACGTTATTGATGAAGCCGATGACCGAGGTGGTGTATTCCTCAATACCTATGGATGAATCCCGGAATATATTCCAGTCTGTGCTAGCAAAACAGTCCTGTAGCTTAGCACCTGCTTCAACGGACCACTTCCGTATTGAGCGAGTCACTGGTACTTCCTGCTTTAGTTTTTGCCTGTAAGCAGGAATCAGGAGGCTAGAATTATGGTCATATTTGACAAATTTAGGGAAGGGGAGAGCATTGTATGCATCTCTGTGTGGAGTAAAGGTGGCCTAGGATTGTTTTCCCCCTGGTTGCACATGTGACATGCTGGTAAAACTGTTTTAAGTTTGCCTGCTTTAAAGTCCCCGGCCACTAGGAGTGCCGCTTCTGGGTGAGCATTTTCTTCTTTGCTTATGGCCTTTCTAGAGTTGTTTGAGAGCGGTCTTAGTGCCAGCTTCGCTTTGTGGTGGTAAATAGATGGCTACAAATAATACAGACGAGAACTCTCTTGGTGTGGTCTAATGCTTATCATAAGGTACTCTACCTCAGGCGAGCAATACCTTGAGACTTCTTAAATATTAGACGTCGCGCACAAGCTGTTATTGACAAAAAAGACACACACCCCCATCCCTCGTCTTACCACACGTAGCTTCTCTGTTCTGCCGTTGCATTGAAAATCTCTCCAGCTCTATAATATCCGAGTCTTCATTCTCTGTGAAACATAAGATGTTACAGTTCTTAATGTCCAGTTGGTAGGATCATCGTAATTGTAGGTCATCAATTTTCCATTGATTGCATGTTAGCAAGTAGAACGGAAGGCAGTGGGAGTTTACTCGCTCACCTACGGATTCTCAAAAGGCAGCCCGATCTGCTTCCTCTTTTCCTCCGTCTTTTCTTCACGCAAATGACGGGTATCTAGGCCTGTTCTCGGGAGAGCAGTATATCCTTCACATCGGACTCGTTAAAGGAAAAAGGTTGGTGGGGAGTCAAAAGGTTGGCTGTTTGTCTAATGGGTAGATTAGGCCTAATGACGGGATGCTCATGTCTCCACCCTAACAATGGGAGTCGTCCCAAAGCAGGCTAGCTTTGACCAGGGCCCTATGGCACCCTATTCCCCAGTTCCAAAATAAGGCCATAGAAACGCATTGGGCTTATTTTGGACATATTTTGAAACCTCTCACTGTACCTCGTCCTCTCAGATAGAGGGATACCACCGTAGGGGGATGGGCGGCAAGGCTCCTATAGACAAGGATTTAAAGGTCCTGTGTAGCTCAGTTGGTAGAGCATGGCGCTTGTAACGCCAGGGTAGTGGGTTCGATCCCCGGGACCACCCATACGTAGAATGTATGCACACATAACTGTAAGTCGCTTTGGATAAAAGCGTCTGCTAAATGGCATATATTATTATATATTAAAGAGACAGGCTTTATTTTTTTTCCAGGGAACAAAGACTCAGAAGCATCTACATGCTATTTTCAAACCATATTATGATGTCATCACTTCTGATATTTTTCCACACAAAAATATTTGTTGGAACGGTTTGGTTGATGTTTTTTGTTACTTCACTATGAGCTCACAGTTTTGATTCAATAACTGAATAAACACACCAGAATGAAAGACCGAAACTTCCAGCTGACATTAAAAACAGTTTTCAGGCTGTATTGCAGGTCAACACTAGCGTTCTCCTCCATTGTGATGAACAGTCAACATGACAACTTTTACTGTCTCAGTAGCCTATTCTACTACTAAACACCACTGCGCTCAATGGTGGCTCAATGGGCTGTTTTGGGTTTGAAGTCAATTATGATTATTCTGCTCATAGAACCTCATCTTTCTTCCCAGATGTGTTATAGTCATCTACTTAAAGGGTTAATCTGCGATTTGTTAACCAAAATAGTGGTGGGGTGGTCCGCTTTGTTTGTTTGAAATGCAAATTGTCCCTTTTTTTTTAATGCAACAAATAAAAACGGTCAGGGTTGCTGCTGTCTATGGAAGTATCTAACACACAGACAGTCACAGGCTGCGTTCCAAATGGTACCCTATTCCCCAGTGTACTACTTTAGACCAGGCCCCTATGGCACCCTATTCCCTAGTGTACTACTTTAGACCAGGGCCCTATGGCACCGTATTCCCTAGTGTACTACTTTAGACCAGGGCCTCATGGCACCCTATTCCCTAGTGTACTACTTTAGACCAGGCCCCTATGGCACCCTATTCCCTAGTGTACTACTTTAGACCAGGGCCCTATGGCACCGTATTCCCTAGTGTACTACTTTAGACCAGGGCCTCATGGCACCCTATTCCCTAGTGTACTACTTTAGACCAGGGCCCCATGGCACCCTATTCCCTAGTGTACTACTTTAGACCAGGGCCCTATGGCACCCTATTCCCTAGTGTACTACTTTAGACCAGGGCCCCATGGCACCCTATTCCCTAGTGTACTACTTTAGACCAGGGCCCTATGGCACCCTATTCCCTAGTGTACTACTTTTGACCAGGGCCCTATGGCACCCTATTCCCTAGTGTACTACTTTTGACCAGGGCCCAATAGGGATTAGGGTGCCATTTGGGATGCAATTATTATGTTTGTGACGTCTTCACCCGGCATATTAAGGTCGTATAATGACATCATTACAGAGATTTATCAGGTTCGTGTTCAGAAGGCATCAAACAGAAGGTTAACTGAGTAACTATCAGAAGGCTACTTGTCCAATAGGACATGCTTATTTTGTTTTAACGGGTTGTCAGGTGAGAACACTAGCTAGGTGTGGGCGGTTTTGGCGAGAGCAGCATAGAGAAACTGTACGTTCACAGTACATATACAGGTAACTGCCAAAATAATGGAAACTCCTTGAGTAAATGAGGGCCCTATGGCACCCTATACAAAGTATATTGAAAGCAGGTGGTTCCTGAGGTAATCATAAAACCTTTTTATATAAAATCAAATAAAATAAAAAGTCTTGTCACATCGTTGCAACTCCCGTACGGACACGGGAGAGGTGAAGGTCGAGAGCCATGCGTCATCCGAAACACAATTCAACCAAGCCGCACTGCTTCTTGACACAACGTCTGAGGAAACACAGTACACCTGGCGACCATGCGCTGGGCCCGGCCCACCACAGGAGTCGCTAGTGCGCGGTGGTTCAAGGACATCCCTGCCGGCCAAACCCTCCCCTAACCCAGACGACGCTGGGCAAATTGTGCGCCACCCCTCGGGTCTCCCGGTCGCGATCAGCTGTGACAGAGCCTGGACCCAGAATCTCTAGTGGCAGTTAGCACTGAAGTGCAGTGCCTTAGACCACTGTGCCACTTGGGAGGCCTTCTGAGTTAATTACAGGGAAGATTGCTGTTTAAACATGTTGATTTGTTTCATCCTCCAAACTAAAAATCCCAATACGACATATAACTTTATATTGTGTATTTTGGGAGAAATGTACATTTTTATCCAAATTTGACCGAAGTTATGACGGATAAGCGTTTGGAAAAGTGACGTCGAGCAGAACACTGGGCAGGAGCAGAACACTGGGCAGGAGCAGAACACTGGGCCGGAGCAGAACACTGGGCCGGCGCAGAACACTGGGCCGGCGCAGAACACTGGGCCGGCGCAGAACACTGGGCCGGCGCAGAACACTGGGCCGGCGCAGAACACTGGGCCGGCGCAGAACACTGGGCCGGAGCAGAACACTGGGCCGGAGCAGAACACTGGGCCGGCGCAGAACACTGGGCCGGAGCAGAACACTGGGCCGGAGCAGAACACTGGGCCGGAGCAGAACACTGTCCACATAAGACTCTAAAGACCCACATCATACCGAGTCCTCCTATTGGACCATGTCTTTAGATTACATTCAACTTTGTCAATGAACAAGTACAAGTACAATGAAATGCAGTTAGCATCTTACCAGAAGTGCAAATTAAAGAGTAAAAAATGTTTTACAAGTGAAACAATTAAAAATACAATGTATATTATTAAGTGGGATATATAAATTGGAAATGAAGGCAAATTATCAGACCATATCCCGTGGCTTCTTGATTCTCTATCACCTATACAGCGCGCAGGCTTTTAGCATAGCCTCTTCCGTCCCTGCTGGCTTACCTCTAAAAGCTAACCGCTAGCAGGCTTTTAGCATAGCCCCTTTTCCACCCATGCTGGCTTACCTCTAAAAGGTAACCGCTAGCAGGCTTTTAGCATAGCCCCTTTTCCACCCATGCAGGCTTTTAGCATTGCCTGTTATCCTCCCCTGCTGGCTTACCTCTACTAGCTAACCGCTAGCAGGCTTTTAGCATAGCCTCTTTTCCATCCCTGCTGGCTTACCTCTAAAAGCTAACCGCAAGCATGCTTTTAGCATAGCCCCTTTTCCACCCATGCTGGCTTACCTCTACTAGCTAACCGCTAGCAGGCTTTTAGCATAGCCTATTATCCTCCCCTGCTGGCTTACCTCTACTAGCTAACCGCTAGCAGGCTTTTAGCATAGCCTATTATCCACCCGTGCTGGCTTACCTCTACTAACTACTAGCAGGCTTGAAACACATCACTTATTAGGAGTTCAGCACATCAGAATTTCTTGTACTGTTACCGATGAACTTTTACCATCATAGTAGACATTGAATGTCAAACCAAGCAATAGCTAGCTACATGCTAACCTGAGTGCTACTAGCTAGCAGCAGTAAATTCAGGTATAATGGCTAATGCAAACATTGGCTACCATGATATCCTGCAAGTTATATTGGCCACTGAAGATCAGGCAGTTCAGCAAAAATAGACTGATCTTGAAATAAACAATGACATTATTACGATATGGCATTTGACCATTCATTTCTGCAAAACGTGCAGTATTCTGTTGATGGAATTGTAGCTAGCTTGCATGCTAGCTCATGCTATCCCCAAACTCCACGCCTTGGGGGTTTGTGGTATATGGCCAATATACCACGGCAAAGGACTGTGTCCAGGCACTCCGTGCTGCATCGTGCATAAGAACAGCCCTTAGCCGTGGTATATTGTCCATATACCACACCCCCTCTGGCCTTATTGCTTAAACATACACCTCCACCTGTATTTTTCCCGGAGAGCTCTTTCTTCCTTTCCGCGTGATGGACGGAGAACCCCACTGGCTAAATGGACAGGGGCTGTGTCTCCAGAGGGGGCTGTGATTCTGTAAAACTGATTACGTTACAGTTCCCGATGTCTCGCTGGAAGGAGATCCTCGCCTTGAGCTCATCTACTATATTGTCCAGGGACCGAATGTTAGCAAGTCATATACTCAGAAGCGGTGGATGGCATGCATGCCTCTTGAGTCTGGCTAATTCTTCATCGGAGACTTGGAGCAGCCCCCGGGATGAATGGAATTGCCTCTAACCATGATCCTCCTCTGTCCTCTCTCTCCTGTCTCTCCACTAGGCTGGGGCCATGGCGATGTGGAGACCAGAGATTGTGTGTACTACAATGATAACTGGCGTACAGAGCGTACCAACCAGAGTGGTGTGGAGAGGTGTGAGGGGGAGAAGGATAAACGACTACACTGTTACTCTTCCTGGCTCAACATCTCAGGAACCATCAAACTGGTGAAGAAAGGCTGCTGGCTGGATGACTTCAACTGCTATGACAGGTACCAGGCACTACTTATCAACTGCTATGCCAGGTACCAGGCACTACTTATCAACTGCTATGACAGGTACCAGGCACTACTTATCAACTGCTATGACAGGTACCAGGCAATACTTACCAACTGCTATGCTAGGTACCAGGCAATACTTACCAACTGCTATGCCAGGTACCAGGCACTAATTACCAACTGCTATGCCAGGTACCAGACACTACTTACCAACTGTTATGCCAGGTACCAGGCATTACTTACCAACTGCTATGCCAGGTACCAGACACTACTTACCAACTGCTATGACAGGTACCAGGCACTACTTATCAACTGCTATGCCAGGTACCAGGCACTACTTATCAACTGCTATGACAGGTACCAGGCACTACTTATCAACTGCTATGACAGGTACCAGGCAATACTTACCAACTGCTATGCTAGGTACCAGGCAATACTTACCAACTGCTATGCCAGGTACCAGGCACTAATTACCAACTGCTATGCCAGGTACCAGACACTACTTACCAACTGTTATGCCAGGTACCAGGCATTACTTACCAACTGTTATGCCAGGTACCAGGCATTACTTACCAACTGCTATGCCAGGTACCAGACACTACTTACCAACTGCTATGCCAGGTACCAGACACTACTTACCAACTGCTATGCCAGGTACCAGACACTACTTACCAACTGTTATGCCAGGTACCAGGCACTACTTACCAACTGCTATGCCAGGTACCAGGCACTACTTACCAACTGCTATGCCATGTACCAGACACGACTTACCAACTGTTATGCCAGGTACCAGGCACTACTTACCAACTGCTATGCTAGGTACCAGACACTACTTACCAACTGCCAGGTACCAGGCACTACTTACCAACTGCTATGCCATGTACCAGACACGACTTACCAACTGCCAGGTACCAGACACGATTTACCAACTGTTATGCCAGGTACCAGGCACTACTTACCAACTGCTATGCTAGGTACCTTCTGGTCCTTCTGTAGCTCAGTTGGTAGAGCATGGCGCTTGTAACGCCAGGGTAGTGGGTTCGATCCCCGGGACCACCCATACGTAGAATGTATGCACACATGACTGTAAGTCGCTTTGGATAAAAGCGTCTGCTAAATGGCATATATTCTATTCTATTCTATATTCTAGGTACCAGGCACTACTTACCAACTGCCAGGTACCAGACACGATTTACCAACTGCTATGCCAGGTACCAGACACTACTTACCAACTGTTATGCCAGGTACAAGGCACTACTTATCAACTGCTAGTTACCAGGCACTACTTATCAACTGCTAGTTACCAGGCACTACTTATCAACTGCTAGTTACCAGGCACTACTTATCAACTGCTAGGTACAAGGCACTACTTACCAACTGCTAGGTACCAGGCACTACTTACCAACTGCCAGGCACTACTTACCAACTGCCAGGTACCAGACACGACTTACCAACTGCTATGCCAGGTACCAGACACTACTTACCAACTGTTAGGTACCAGACACAACTTACCAACTGCTATGCCATGTACCAGACACAACTTACCAACTGCTATGCCATGTACCAGACACAACTTACCAACTGCTTGGTACCAGACACAACTTACCAACTGTTAGGTACCAGACACAACTTACCAACTGTTATGCCATGTACCAGACACAACTTACCAACTGCTATGCCATGTACCAGACACAACTTACCAACTGCTATGCCATGTACCAGACACAACTTACCAACTGCTATGCCATGTACCAGACACAACTTACCAACTGCTATGCCATGTACCAGACACAACTTACCAACTGCTATGCCATGTACCAGACACAACTTACCAACTGCTTGGTACCAGACACAACTTACCAACTGCTATGCCAGGTACCAGACACAACTTACCAACTGCTATGCCATGTACCAGACACAACTTACCAACTGCTATGCCAGGTACCAGACACTACTTACCAACTGCTATGCCAGGTACCAGACACTACTTACCAACTGCTAGGTACCAGACACTACTTACCAACTGCTATGCCAGGTACCAGACACTACTTACCAACTGCTAGGTACCAGACACTACTTACCAACTGCTATGCCATGTACCAGACACAACTTACCAACTGCTATGCCAGGTACCAGACACTACTTACCAACTGCTATGCCAGGTACCAGACACAACTTACCAACTGCTTGGTACCAGACACAACTTACCAACTGCTATGCCAGGTACCAGACACAACTTACCAACTGCTATGCCATGTACCAGACACAACTTACCAACTGCTATGCCAGGTACCAGACACTACTTACCAACTGCTATGCCAGGTACCAGACACTACTTACCAACTGCTAGGTACCAGACACTACTTACCAACTGCTATGCCAGGTACCAGACACTACTTACCAACTGCTATGCCAGGTACCAGACACTACTTACCAACTGCTAGGTACCAGACACTACTTACCAACTGCTAGGTACCAGGCACTACTTACCAACTGCTAGGTACCAGGCACTACTTACCAACTGCTAGGTACCAGACACTACTTACCACCTGCTATGCCAGGTACCAGGCACTACTTACCAACTGCTTGGTACCAGACACAACTTACCAACTGTTAGGTACCAGACACAACTTACCAACTGCTATGCCAGGTACCAGACACAACTTACCAACTGCTATGCCATGTACCAGACACAACTTACCAACTGCTGTGCCAGGTACCAGACACTACTTACCAACTGCTATGCCAGGTACCAGACACTACTTACCAACTGCTATGACAGGTATCAGGCACTACTTACCAACTGCTATGCCAGGTACCAGACACTTTTTGACTTAAGTGTGTGTTATGATAGGACACACGGGATAGGATGTACTGGTCCTTATTCCACTTGTGTAATTACAAAAAAATGCCTCAAGGCAATACTATGGCAATACAAATCAATCACAGATCAACTATGTAGCACCATGATGTCACAATGGCCTTACTCAAATCATCCTAGCACTGCTACAGAAAAATGTGAGGAACGTTTGGGACTAATAGATCTTGTAAATAATGTGTGTGTGTGTGTGTGTGTGTGTGTGTGTGTGTGTGTGTGTGTGTCGTCAGGCAGAAGTGTGTGTCCATGGAAGAGAACCCCCAGGTGTTCTTCTGCTGCTGTGAGGGGAACTACTGCAATGAGAGGTTCACACACCTGCCTGACCTCGTTGCCGCCGGCAACAGAGGTGAGTGGACATGAACTTTGAACCCCGTTCTTAAAAATAAATTTAAAAAACTTTAATAAAATGTTTTATTTATTTAGTCAGAACACAAATCTAACCCTAAAAATATACCACAAGTAAAATAAATGAAGATATTGTTAAAGATTGATTGTGTTCTCTTCCACAGTGAAAATGTGTATGACTGATTGATTTTCATCTTCTGTGATCTGTTCTCCTCCCTAGTGAAAATCCGCCCCCCTCCCAGAGTGCCATCTCTGTTGAATAGCCTCGTGTTCAGTCTGATATCTCTGTGTGTTCTGTCTCTGACCCTGCTACTTGCCCTGTGGATGTACCGGCAGCACAAACCACCCTACGGACATGTTGACCTCCTTGAGGTGAGATCACACCACTTAACGAGTGCTGATCTAGGATCAGGTCCCCCCCCCTGTGCCCATATCATCTGATCTAGGATCAGGTCCCCCCCCCCTGTGGCCATATCATCTGATCTAGGATCAGGTCCCCCCCGTGGTCATATCATCTGATCTAGGATCAGGTCCCCCCTGTGGTCATATCATCTGATCTAGGATCAGGTCCCCCCTGTGGCCATATCATCTGATCTAGGATCAGGCCCCCCCCTGTGGTCATATCATCTGATCTAGGATCAGGCCCCCCCCTGTGGTCATATCATCTGATCTAGGATCAGGTCCCCCTGTGGTCATATCATCTGATCTAGGATCAGGTCCCCCCCTGTGGCCATATAGTCTGATAGAAACAACGGCTTCGTTTACACAGGCAGCCCAATTCTGATATTTTGCCTAATTCTTGGCAAAAGATCTGATCTGATTGGTCAAAAGGCAAATTATTGGTAAATGATCTGATCTGATTGGTCAAAAGACAAATTATCGGCAAAA